>NW_027436039.1:300000-600000 GCF_964199755.1 Larus michahellis | reverse complement strand
AAAGTGCCTGGAGGGAACATTGGGGCTTCTTCTCAGTGTCTCTGACATAGGGTTTCACTGTGCCGGGAAAGTCTCTGCTAACACCGTGCAGAGCGCTGTGCCCAATATACAGAAACGTCTTGCGGTATCTCCTACAGGGAAAGTGCCAGGAGGGAATTGCGGAGCTTGTTCTCAGTGTCTCTGAGAATTGCTCTGATTATCTGTGTGACCTCTTTGCTAAGACTCTCCAGAGAGCCGTCCTCAAAACCAACACACATCTTGACATATCTCCCACATTGATCGCAGTGTCTCCAGAAACGGCATTCAAGGAGCCAGGACCTTTTCTCCCTACACTGTCCATTGAGTTGTCCTCAAAACCAATATACATCCTGCTATATCTCCCACATGGAAAGTGCCAGGAGGGAGAAGTGGGGATTATGTTTAGACTTTCTCGGAACTGCTTCAAATCAACTAGATATCTTTGTGCTGTAAATCTCCCAACAGCCAAACGCAAAAGCAGCAAACATCTCGCTGTATGTCCCACATCCAAAGTGCCAAGAGAGAGCTTGCTCTCCCTGTCTTTGAGTACTGTTTTCACTGTCCCGGTTACCTCTTTGCTAACATTCTCTTCAGAGCCGCAGTGAAACCAGGAACCACGTGGAGAAGGCACCCACACTGAAAGTGCCTGGAGGGAACATTGGGGCTTCTTCTCAGTGTCTCTGACATAGGGTTTCACTGTCCCGGGAAAGTCTCTGCTAACACCGTGCAGAGCGCTGTGCCCAATATACAGAAACGTCTTGCGGTATCTCCTACAGGGAAAGTGCCAGGAGGGAATTGCGGAGCTTGTTCTCAGTGTCTCTGAGAATTGCTCTGATTATCTGTGTGACCTCTTTGCTAAGACTCTCCAGAGAGCCGTCCTCAAAACCAACACACATCTTGACATATCTCCCACATTGATCGCAGTGTCTCCAGAAACGGCATTCAAGGAGCCAGGACCTTTTCTCCCTACACTGTCCATTGAGTTGTCCTCAAAACCAATATACATCCTGCTATATCTCCCACATGGAAAGTGCCAGGAGGGAGAAGTGGGGATTATGTTTAGACTTTCTCGGAACTGCTTCAAATCAACTAGATATCTTTGTGCTGTAAATCTCCCAACAGCCAAACGCAAAAGCAGCAAACATCTCGCTGTATGTCCCACATCCAAAGTGCCAAGAGAGAGCTTGCTCTCCCTGTCTTTGAGTACTGTTTTCACTGTCCCGGTTACCTCTTTGCTAACATTCTCTTCAGAGCTGCAGTGAAACCAGGAACCACGTGGAGAAGGCACCCACACTGAAAGTGCCTGGAGGGAACATTGGGGCTTCTTCTCAGTGTCTCTGACATAGGGTTTCACTGTCCCGGGAAAGTCTCTGCTAACACCGTGCAGAGCGCTGTGCCCAATATACAGAAACGTCTTGCGGTATCTCCTACAGGGAAAGTGCCAGGAGGGAATTGCGGAGCTTGTTCTCAGTGTCTCTGAGAATTGCTCTGATTATCTGTGTGACCTCTTTGCTAAGACTCTCCAGAGAGCCGTCCTCAAAACCAACACACATCTTGACATATCTCCCACATTGATCGCAGTGTCTCCAGAAACGGCATTCAAGGAGCCAGGACCTTTTCTCCCTACACTGTCCATTGAGTTGTCCTCAAAACCAATATACATCCTGCTATATCTCCCACATGGAAAGTGCCAGGAGGGAGAAGTGGGGATTATGTTTAGACTTTCTCGGAACTGCTTCAAATCAACTAGATATCTTTGTGCTGTAAATCTCCCAACAGCCAAACGCAAAAGCAGCAAACATCTCGCTGTATGTCCCACATCCAAAGTGCCAAGAGAGAGCTTGCTCTCCCTGTCTTTGAGTACTGTTTTCACTGTCCCGGTTACCTCTTTGCTAACATTCTCTTCAGAGCCGCAGTGAAACCAGGAACCACGTGGAGAAGGCACCCACACTGAAAGTGCCTGGAGGGAACATTGGGGCTTCTTCTCAGTGTCTCTGACATAGGGTTTCACTGTCCCGGGAAAGTCTCTGCTAACACCGTGCAGAGCGCTGTGCCCAATATACAGAAACGTCTTGCGGTATCTCCTACAGGGAAAGTGCCAGGAGGGAATTGCGGAGCTTGTTCTCAGTGTCTCTGAGAATTGCTCTGATTATCTGTGTGACCTCTTTGCTAAGACTCTCCAGAGAGACGTCCTCAAAACAAACACACATCTTGACATATCTCCCACATTGATCGCAGTGTCTCCAGAAACGGCATTCAAGGAGCCAGGACCTTTTCTCCCTACACTGTCCATTGAGTTGTCCTCAAAACCAATATACATCCTGCTATATCTCCCACATGGAAAGTGCCAGGAGGGAGAAGTGGGGATTATGTTTAGACTTTCTCGGAACTGCTTCAAATCAACTAGATATCTTTGTGCTGTAAATCTCCCAACAGCCAAACGCAAAAGCAGCAAACATCTCGCTGTATGTCCCACATCCAAAGTGCCAAGAGAGAGCTTGCTCTCCCTGTCTTTGAGTACTGTTTTCACTGTCCCGGTTACCTCTTTGCTAACATTCTCTTCAGAGCTGCAGTGAAACCAGGAACCACGTGGAGAAGGCACCCACACTGAAAGTGCCTGGAGGGAACATTGGGGCTTCTTCTCAGTGTCTCTGACATAGGGTTTCACTGTCCCGGGAAAGTCTCTGCTAACACCGTGCAGAGCGCTGTGCCCAATATACAGAAACGTCTTGCGGTATCTCCTACAGGGAAAGTGCCAGGAGGGAATTGCGGAGCTTGTTCTCAGTGTCTCTGAGAATTGCTCTGATTATCTGTGTGACCTCTTTGCTAAGACTCTCCAGAGAGCCGTCCTCAAAACCAACACACATCTTGACATATCTCCCACATTGATCGCAGTGTCTCCAGAAACGGCATTCAAGGAGCCAGGACCTTTTCTCCCTACACTGTCCATTGAGTTGTCCTCAAAACCAATATACATCCTGCTATATCTCCCACATGGAAAGTGCCAGGAGGGAGAAGTGGGGATTATGTTTAGACTTTCTCGGAACTGCTTCAAATCAACTAGATATCTTTGTGCTGTAAATCTCCCAACAGCCAAACGCAAAAGCAGCAAACATCTCGCTGTATGTCCCACATCCAAAGTGCCAAGAGAGAGCTTGCTCTCCCTGTCTTTGAGTACTGTTTTCACTGTCCCGGTTACCTCTTTGCTAACATTCTCTTCAGAGCCGCAGTGAAACCAGGAACCACGTGGAGAAAGCACCCACACTGAAAGTGCCTGGAGGGAACATTGGGGCTTCTTCTCAGTGTCTCTGACATAGGGTTTCACTGTGCCGGGAAAGTCTCTGCTAACACCGTGCAGAGCGCTGTGCCCAATATACAGAAACGTCTTGCGGTATCTCCTACAGGGAAAGTGCCAGGAGGGAATTGCGGAGCTTGTTCTCAGTGTCTCTGAGAATTGCTCTGATTATCTGTGTGACCTCTTTGCTAAGACTCTCCAGAGAGCCGTCCTCAAAACAAACACACATCTTGACATATCTCCCACATTGATCGCAGTGTCTCCAGAAACGGCATTCAAGGAGCCAGGAGGTTTTCTCCCTACACTGTCCATTGAGTTGTCCTCAAAACCAATATACATCCTGCTATATCTCCCACATGGAAAGTGCCAGGAGGGAGAAGTGGGGATTATGTTTAGACTTTCTCGGAACTGCTTCAAATCAACTAGATATCTTTGTGCTGTAAATCTCCCAACAGCCAAACGCAAAAGCAGCAAACATCTCGCTGTATGTCCCACATCCAAAGTGCCAAGAGAGAGCTTGCTCTCCCTGTCTTTGAGTACTGTTTTCACTGTCCCGGTTACCTCTTTGCTAACATTCTCTTCAGAGCTGCAGTGAAACCAGGAACCACGTGGAGAAGGCACCCACACTGAAAGTGCCTGGAGGGAACATTGGGGCTTCTTCTCAGTGTCTCTGACATAGGGTTTCACTGTCCCGGGAAAGTCTCTGCTAACACCGTGCAGAGCGCTGTGCCCAATATACAGAAACGTCTTGCGGTATCTCCTACAGGGAAAGTGCCAGGAGGGAATTGTGGAGCTTGTTCTCAGTGTCTCTGAGAATTGCTCTGATTATCTGTGTGACCTCTTTGCTAAGACTCTCCAGAGAGCCGTCCTCAAAACCAACACACATCTTGACATATCTCCCACATTGATCGCAGTGTCTCCAGAAACGGCATTCAAGGAGCCAGGAGGTTTTCTCCCTACACTGTCCATTGAGTTGTCCTCAAAACCAATATACATCCTGCTATATCTCCCACATGGAAAGTGCCAGGAGGGAGAAGTGGGGATTATGTTTAGACTTTCTCGGAACTGCTTCAAATCAACTAGATATCTTTGTGCTGTAAATCTCCCAACAGCCAAACGCAAAAGCAGCAAACATCTCGCTGTATGTCCCACATCCAAAGTGCCAAGAGAGAGCTTGCTCTCCCTGTCTTTGAGTACTGTTTTCACTGTCCCGGTTACCTCTTTGCTAACATTCTCTTCAGAGCTGCAGTGAAACCAGGAACCACGTGGAGAAGGCACCCACACTGAAAGTGCCTGGAGGGAACATTGGGGCTTCTTCTCAGTGTCTCTGACATAGGGTTTCACTGTCCCGGGAAAGTCTCTGCTAACACGCTGCAGAGCGCTGTGCCCAATATACAGAAACGTCTTGCGGTACCTCCTACAGGGAAAGTGCCAGGAGGGAATTGCGGAGCTTGTTCTCAGTGTCTCTGAGAATTGCTCTGATTATCTGTGTGACCTCTTTGCTAAGACTCTCCAGAGAGCCGTCCTCAAAACCAACACACATCTTGACATATCTCCCACATTGATCGCAGTGTCTCCAGAAACGGCATTCAAGGAGCCAGGACCTTTTCTCCCTACACTGTCCATTGAGTTGTCCTCAAAACCAATATACATCCTGCTATATCTCCCACATGGAAAGTGCCAGGAGGGAGAAGTGGGGATTATGTTTAGACTTTCTCGGAACTGCTTCAAATCAACTAGATATCTTTGTGCTGTAAATCTCCCAACAGCCAAACGCAAAAGCAGCAAACATCTCGCTGTATGTCCCACATCCAAAGTGCCAAGAGAGAGCTTGCTCTCCCTGTCTTTGAGTACTGTTTTCACTGTCCCGGTTACCTCTTTGCTAACATTCTCTTCAGAGCCGCAGTGAAACCAGGAACCACGTGGAGAAGGCACCCACACTGAAAGTGCCTGGAGGGAACATTGGGGCTTCTTCTCAGTGTCTCTGCCATAGGGTTTCACTGTCCCGGGAAAGTCTCTGCTAACACCGTGCAGAGCGCTGTGCCCAATGTACAGAAACGTCTTGCGGTATCTCCTACAGGGAAAGTGCCAGGAGGGAATTGCGGAGCTTGTTCTCAGTGTCTCTGAGAATTGCTCTGATTATCTGTGTGACCTCTTTGCTAAGACTCTCCAGAGAGCCGTCCTCAAAACAAACACACATCTTGACATATCTCCCACATTGATCGCAGTGTCTCCAGAAACGGCATTCAAGGAGCCAGGACCTTTTCTCCCTACACTGTCCATTGAGTTGTCCTCAAAACCAATATACATCCTGCTATATCTCCCACATGGAAAGTGCCAGGAGGGAGAAGTGGGGATTATGTTTAGACTTTCTCGGAACTGCTTCAAATCAACTAGATATCTTTGTGCTGTAAATCTCCCAACAGCCAAACGCAAAAGCAGCAAACATCTCGCTGTATGTCCCACATCCAAAGTGCCAAGAGAGAGCTTGCTCTCCCTGTCTTTGAGTACTGTTTTCACTGTCCCGGTTACCTCTTTGCTAACATTCTCTTCAGAGCTGCAGTGAAACCAGGAACCACGTGGAGAAGGCACCCACACTGAAAGTGCCTGGAGGGAACATTGGGGCTTCTTCTCAGTGTCTCTGACATAGGGTTTCACTGTCCCGGGAAAGTCTCTGCTAACACCGTGCAGAGCGCTGTGCCCAATATACAGAAACGTCTTGCGGTATCTCCTACAGGGAAAGTGCCAGGAGGGAATTGTGGAGCTTGTTCTCAGTGTCTCTGAGAATTGCTCTGATTATCTGTGTGACCTCTTTGCTAAGACTCTCCAGAGAGCCGTCCTCAAAACCAACACACATCTTGACATATCTCCCACATTGATCGCAGTGTCTCCAGAAACGGCATTCAAGGAGCCAGGACCTTTTCTCCCTACACTGTCCGTTGGGTTGTCCTCAAAACCAATATACATCCTGCTATATCTCCCACATGGAAAGTGCCAGGAGGGAGAAGTGGGGATTATGTTTAGACTTTCTCGGAACTGCTTCAAATCAACTAGATATCTTTGTGCTGTAAATCTCCCAACAGCCAAACGCAAAAGCAGCAAACATCTCGCTGTATGTCCCACATCCAAAGTGCCAAGAGAGAGCTTGCTCTCCCTGTCTTTGAGTACTGTTTTCACTGTCCCGGTTACCTCTTTGCTAACATTCTCTTCAGAGCTGCAGTGAAACCAGGAACCACGTGGAGAAAGCACCCACACTGAAAGTGCCTGGAGGGAACATTGGGGCTTCTTCTCAGTGTCTCTGCCATAGGGTTTCACTGTCCCGGGAAAGTCTCTGCTAACACCGTGCAGAGCGCTGTGCCCAATATACAGAAACGTCTTGCGGTATCTCCTACAGGGAAAGTGCCAGGAGGGAATTGCGGAGCTTGTTCTCAGTGTCTCTGAGAATTGCTCTGATTATCTGTGTGACCTCTTTGCTAAGACTCTCCAGAGAGACGTCCTCAAAACAAACACACATCTTGACATATCTCCCACATTGATCGCAGTGTCTCCAGAAACGGCATTCAAGGAGCCAGGACCTTTTCTCCCTACACTGTCCATTGAGTTGTCCTCAAAACCAATATACATCCTGCTATATCTCCCACATGGAAAGTGCCAGGAGGGAGAAGTGGGGATTATGTTTAGACTTTCTCGGAACTGCTTCAAATCAACTAGATATCTTTGTGCTGTAAATCTCCCAACAGCCAAACGCAAAAGCAGCAAACATCTCGCTGTATGTCCCACATCCAAAGTGCCAAGAGAGAGCTTGCTCTCCCTGTCTTTGAGTACTGTTTTCACTGTCCCGGTTACCTCTTTGCTAACATTCTCTTCAGAGCTGTAGTGAAACCAGGAACCACGTGGAGAAAGCAGCCACACTGAAAGTGCCTGGAGGGAACATTGGGGCTTCTTCTCAGTGTCTCTGCCATAGGGTTTCACTGTGCCGGGAAAGTCTCTGCTAACACCGTGCAGAGCGCTGTGCCCAATATACAGAAACGTCTTGCGGTATCTCCTACAGGGAAAGTGCCAGGAGGGAATTGCGGAGCTTGTTCTCAGTGTCTCTGAGAATTGCTCTGATTATCTGTGTGACCTCTTTGCTAAGACTCTCCAGAGAGCCGTCCTCAAAACAAACACACATCTTGACATATCTCCCACATTGATCGCAGTGTCTCCAGAAACGGCATTCAAGGAGCCAGGAGGTTTTCTCCCTACACTGTCCGTTGAGTTGTCCTCAAAACCAATATACATCCTGCTATATCTCCCACATGGAAAGTGCCAGGAGGGAGAAGTGGGGATTATGTTTAGACTTTCTCGGAACTGCTTCAAATCAACTAGATATCTTTGTGCTGTAAATCTCCCAACAGCCAAACGCAAAAGCAGCAAACATCTCGCTGTATGTCCCACATCCAAAGTGCCAAGAGAGAGCTTGCTCTCCCTGTCTTTGAGTACTGTTTTCACTGTCCCGGTTACCTCTTTGCTAACATTCTCTTCAGAGCTGCAGTGAAACCAGGAACCACGTGGAGAAGGCACCCACACTGAAAGTACCTGGAGGGAACATTGGGGCTTCTTCTCAGTGTCTCTGCCATAGGGTTTCACTGTGCCGGGAAAGTCTCTGCTAACACCGTGCAGAGCGCTGTGCCCAATATACAGAAACGTCTTGCGGTATCTCCTACAGGGAAAGTGCCAGGAGGGAATTGCGGAGCTTGTTCTCAGTGTCTCTGAGAATTGCTCTGATTATCTGTGTGACCTCTTTGCTAAGACTCTCCAGAGAGACGTCCTCAAAACCAACACACATCTTGACATATCTCCCACATTGATCGCAGTGTCTCCAGAAACGGCATTCAAGGAGCCAGGAGGTTTTCTCCCTACACTGTCCATTGAGTTGTCCTCAAAACCAATATACATCCTGCTATATCTCCCACATGGAAAGTGCCAGGAGGGAGAAGTGGGGATTATGTTTAGACTTTCTCGGAACTGCTTCAAATCAACTAGATATCTTTGTGCTGTAAATCTCCCAACAGCCAAACGCAAAAGCAGCAAACATCTCGCTGTATGTCCCACATCCAAAGTGCCAAGAGAGAGCTTGCTCTCCCTGTCTTTGAGTACTGTTTTCACTGTCCCGGTTACCTCTTTGCTAACATTCTCTTCAGAGCTGCAGTGAAACCAGGAACCACGTGGAGAAAGCACCCACACTGAAAGTGCCTGGAGGGAACATTGGGGCTTCTTCTCAGTGTCTCTGACATAGGGTTTCACTGTCCCGGGAAAGTCTCTGCTAACACCGTGCAGAGCGCTGTGCCCAATATACAGAAACGTCTTGCGGTATCTCCTACAGGGAAAGTGCCAGGAGGGAATTGCGGAGCTTGTTCTCAGTGTCTCTGAGAATTGCTCTGATTATCTGTGTGACCTCTTTGCTAAGACTCTCCAGAGAGCCGTCCTCAAAACCAACACACATCTTGACATATCTCCCACATTGATCGCAGTGTCTCCAGAAACGGCATTCAAGGAGCCAGGACCTTTTCTCCCTACACTGTCCATTGAGTTGTCCTCAAAACCAATATACATCCTGCTATATCTCCCACATGGAAAGTGCCAGGAGGGAGAAGTGGGGATTATGTTTAGACTTTCTCGGAACTGCTTCAAATCAACTAGATATCTTTGTGCTGTAAATCTCCCAACAGCCAAACGCAAAAGCAGCAAACATCTCGCTGTATGTCCCACATCCAAAGTGCCAAGAGAGAGCTTGCTCTCCCTGTCTTTGAGTACTGTTTTCACTGTCCTGGTTACCTCTTTGCTAACATTCTCTTCAGAGCCGCAGTGAAACCAGGAACCACGTGGAGAAAGCACCCACACTGAAAGTGCCTGGAGGGAACATTGGGGCTTCTTCTCAGTGTCTCTGACATAGGGTTTCACTGTCCCGGGAAAGTCTCTGCTAACACCGTGCAGAGCGCTGTGCCCAATATACAGAAACGTCTTGCGGTATCTCCTACAGGGAAAGTGCCAGGAGGGAATTGCGGAGCTTGTTCTCAGTGTCTCTGAGAATTGCTCTGATTATCTGTGTGACCTCTTTGCTAAGACTCTCCAGAGAGCCGTCCTCAAAACAAACACACATCTTGACATATCTCCCACATTGATCGCAGTGTCTCCAGAAACGGCATTCAAGGAGCCAGGACCTTTTCTCCCTACACTGTCCATTGAGTTGTCCTCAAAACCAATATACATCCTGCTATATCTCCCACATGGAAAGTGCCAGGAGGGAGAAGTGGGGATTATGTTTAGACTTTCTCGGAACTGCTTCAAATCAACTAGATATCTTTGTGCTGTAAATCTCCCAACAGCCAAACGCAAAAGCAGCAAACATCTCGCTGTATGTCCCACATCCAAAGTGCCAAGAGAGAGCTTGCTCTCCCTGTCTTTGAGTACTGTTTTCACTGTCCCGGTTACCTCTTTGCTAACATTCTCTTCAGAGCCGCAGTGAAACCAGGAACCACGTGGAGAAGGCAGCCACACTGAAAGTGCCTGGAGGGAACATTGGGGCTTCTTCTCAGTGTCTCTGACATAGGGTTTCACTGTCCCGGGAAAGTCTCTGCTAACACCGTGCAGAGCGCTGTGCCCAATATACAGAAACGTCTTGCGGTATCTCCTACAGGGAAAGTGCCAGGAGGGAATTGCGGAGCTTGTTCTCAGTGTCTCTGAGAATTGCTCTGATTATCTGTGTGACCTCTTTGCTAAGACTCTCCAGAGAGCCGTCCTCAAAACAAACACACACCTTGACATATCTCCCACATTGATCGCAGTGTCTCCAGAAACGGCATTCAAGGAGCCAGGAGGTTTTCTCCCTACACTGTCCATTGAGTTGTCCTCAAAACCAATATACATCCTGCTATATCTCCCACATGGAAAGTGCCAGGAGGGAGAAGTGGGGATTATGTTTAGACTTTCTCGGAACTGCTTCAAATCAACTAGATATCTTTGTGCTGTAAATCTCCCAACAGCCAAACGCAAAAGCAGCAAACATCTCGCTGTATGTCCCACATCCAAAGTGCCAAGAGAGAGCTTGCTCTCCCTGTCTTTGAGTACTGTTTTCACTGTCCCGGTTACCTCTTTGCTAACATTCTCTTCAGAGCCGCAGTGAAACCAGGAACCACGTGGAGAAGGCACCCACACTGAAAGTGCCTGGAGGGAACATTGGGGCTTCTTCTCAGTGTCTCTGACATAGGGTTTCACTGTGCCGGGAAAGTCTCTGCTAACACCGTGCAGAGCGCTGTGCCCAATATACAGAAACGTCTTGCGGTATCTCCTACAGGGAAAGTGCCAGGAGGGAATTGCGGAGCTTGTTCTCAGTGTCTCTGAGAATTGCTCTGATTATCTGTGTGACCTCTTTGCTAAGACTCTCCAGAGAGCCGTCCTCAAAACAAACACACATCTTGACATATCTCCCACATTGATCGCAGTGTCTCCAGAAACGGCATTCAAGGAGCCAGGACCTTTTCTCCCTACACTGTCCGTTGAGTTGTCCTCAAAACCAATATACATCCTGCTATATCTCCCACATGGAAAGTGCCAGGAGGGAGAAGTGGGGATTATGTTTAGACTTTCTCGGAACTGCTTCAAATCAACTAGATATCTTTGTGCTGTAAATCTCCCAACAGCCAAACGCAAAAGCAGCAAACATCTCGCTGTATGTCCCACATCCAAAGTGCCAAGAGAGAGCTTGCTCTCCCTGTCTTTGAGTACTGTTTTCACTGTCCCGGTTACCTCTTTGCTAACATTCTCTTCAGAGCCGCAGTGAAACCAGGAACCACGTGGAGAAAGCACCCACACTGAAAGTGCCTGGAGGGAACATTGGGGCTTCTTCTCAGTGTCTCTGACATAGGGTTTCACTGTGCCGGGAAAGTCTCTGCTAACACCGTGCAGAGCGCTGTGCCCAATATACAGAAACGTCTTGCGGTATCTCCTACAGGGAAAGTGCCAGGAGGGAATTGCGGAGCTTGTTCTCAGTGTCTCTGAGAATTGCTCTGATTATCTGTGTGACCTCTTTGCTAAGACTCTCCAGAGAGCCGTCCTCAAAACAAACACACATCTTGACATATCTCCCACATTGATCGCAGTGTCTCCAGAAACGGCATTCAAGGAGCCAGGACCTTTTCTCCCTACACTGTCCGTTGAGTTGTCCTCAAAACCAATATACATCCTGCTATATCTCCCACATGGAAAGTGCCAGGAGGGAGAAGTGGGGATTATGTTTAGACTTTCTCGGAACTGCTTCAAATCAACTAGATATCTTTGTGCTGTAAATCTCCCAACAGCCAAACGCAAAAGCAGCAAACATCTCGCTGTATGTCCCACATCCAAAGTGCCAAGAGAGAGCTTGCTCTCCCTGTCTTTGAGTACTGTTTTCACTGTCCCGGTTACCTCTTTGCTAACATTCTCTTCAGAGCCGCAGTGAAACCAGGAACCACGTGGAGAAGGCACCCACACTGAAAGTGCCTGGAGGGAACATTGGGGCTTCTTCTCAGTGTCTCTGACATAGGGTTTCACTGTCCCGGGAAAGTCTCTGCTAACACCGTGCAGAGCGCTGTGCCCAATATACAGAAACGTCTTGCGGTATCTCCTACAGGGAAAGTGCCAGGAGGGAATTGCGGAGCTTGTTCTCAGTGTCTCTGAGAATTGCTCTGATTATCTGTGTGACCTCTTTGCTAAGACTCTCCAGAGAGCCGTCCTCAAAACAAACACACATCTTGACATATCTCCCACATTGATCGCAGTGTCTCCAGAAACGGCATTCAAGGAGCCAGGAGGTTTTCTCCCTACACTGTCCATTGAGTTGTCCTCAAAACCAATATACATCCTGCTATATCTCCCACATGGAAAGTGCCAGGAGGGAGAAGTGGGGATTATGTTTAGACTTTCTCGGAACTGCTTCAAATCAACTAGATATCTTTGTGCTGTAAATCTCCCAACAGCCAAACGCAAAAGCAGCAAACATCTCGCTGTATGTCCCACATCCAAAGTGCCAAGAGAGAGCTTGCTCTCCCTGTCTTTGAGTACTGTTTTCACTGTCCCGGTTACCTCTTTGCTAACATTCTCTTCAGAGCCGCAGTGAAACCAGGAACCACGTGGAGAAAGCACCCACACTGAAAGTGCCTGGAGGGAACATTGGGGCTTCTTCTCAGTGTCTCTGACATAGGGTTTCACTGTGCCGGGAAAGTCTCTGCTAACACCGTGCAGAGCGCTGTGCCCAATATACAGAAACGTCTTGCGGTATCTCCTACAGGGAAAGTGCCAGGAGGGAATTGCGGAGCTTGTTCTCAGTGTCTCTGAGAATTGCTCTGATTATCTGTGTGACCTCTTTGCTAAGACTCTCCAGAGAGCCGTCCTCAAAACAAACACACATCTTGACATATCTCCCACATTGATCGCAGTGTCTCCAGAAACGGCATTCAAGGAGCCAGGAGGTTTTCTCCCTACACTGTCCATTGAGTTGTCCTCAAAACCAATATACATCCTGCTATATCTCCCACATGGAAAGTGCCAGGAGGGAGAAGTGGGGATTATGTTTAGACTTTCTCGGAACTGCTTCAAATCAACTAGATATCTTTGTGCTGTAAATCTCCCAACAGCCAAACGCAAAAGCAGCAAACATCTCGCTGTATGTCCCACATCCAAAGTGCCAAGAGAGAGCTTGCTCTCCCTGTCTTTGAGTACTGTTTTCACTGTCCCGGTTACCTCTTTGCTAACATTCTCTTCAGAGCCGCAGTGAAACCAGGAACCACGTGGAGAAGGCAGCCACACTGAAAGTGCCTGGAGGGAACATTGGGGCTTCTTCTCAGTGTCTCTGACATAGGGTTTCACTGTGCCGGGAAAGTCTCTGCTAACACCGTGCAGAGCGCTGTGCCCAATATACAGAAACGTCTTGCGGTATCTCCTACAGGGAAAGTGCCAGGAGGGAATTGCGGAGCTTGTTCTCAGTGTCTCTGAGAATTGCTCTGATTATCTGTGTGACCTCTTTGCTAAGACTCTCCAGAGAGCCGTCCTCAAAACAAACACACATCTTGACATATCTCCCACATTGATCGCAGTGTCTCCAGAAACGGCATTCAAGGAGCCAGGAGGTTTTCTCCCTACACTGTCCATTGAGTTGTCCTCAAAACCAATATACATCCTGCTATATCTCCCACATGGAAAGTGCCAGGAGGGAGAAGTGGGGATTATGTTTAGACTTTCTCGGAACTGCTTCAAATCAACTAGATATCTTTGTGCTGTAAATCTCCCAACAGCCAAACGCAAAAGCACCAAACATCTCGCTGTATGTCCCACATCCAAAGTGCCAAGAGAGAGCTTGCTCTCCCTGTCTTTGAGTACTGTTTTCACTGTCCCGGTTACCTCTTTGCTAACATTCTCTTCAGAGCTGCAGTGAAACCAGGAACCACGTGGAGAAAGCACCCACACTGAAAGTGCCTGGAGGGAACATTGGGGCTTCTTCTCAGTGTCTCTGACATAGGGTTTCACTGTGCCGGGAAAGTCTCTGCTAACACCGTGCAGAGCGCTGTGCCCAATATACAGAAACGTCTTGCGGTATCTCCTACAGGGAAAGTGCCAGGAGGGAATTGCGGAGCTTGTTCTCAGTGTCTCTGAGAATTGCTCTGATTATCTGTGTGACCTCTTTGCTAAGACTCTCCAGAGAGCCGTCCTCAAAACCAACACACATCTTGACATATCTCCCACATTGATCGCAGTGTCTCCAGAAACGGCATTCAAGGAGCCAGGAGGTTTTCTCCCTACACTGTCCATTGAGTTGTCCTCAAAACCAATATACATCCTGCTATATCTCCCACATGGAAAGTGCCAGGAGGGAGAAGTGGGGATTATGTTTAGACTTTCTCGGAACTGCTTCAAATCAACTAGATATCTTTGTGCTGTAAATCTCCCAACAGCCAAACGCAAAAGCAGCAAACATCTCGCTGTATGTCCCACATCCAAAGTGCCAAGAGAGAGCTTGCTCTCCCTGTCTTTGAGTACTGTTTTCACTGTCCCGGTTACCTCTTTGCTAACATTCTCTTCAGAGCTGCAGTGAAACCAGGAACCACGTGGAGAAAGCACCCACACTGAAAGTGCCTGGAGGGAACATTGGGGCTTCTTCTCAGTGTCTCTGACATAGGGTTTCACTGTGCCGGGAAAGTCTCTGCTAACACCGTGCAGAGCGCTGTGCCCAATATACAGAAACGTCTTGCGGTATCTCCTACAGGGAAAGTGCCAGGAGGGAATTGCGGAGCTTGTTCTCAGTGTCTCTGAGAATTGCTCTGATTATCTGTGTGACCTCTTTGCTAAGACTCTCCAGAGAGACGTCCTCAAAACAAACACACATCTTGACATATCTCCCACATTGATCGCAGTGTCTCCAGAAACGGCATTCAAGGAGCCAGGACCTTTTCTCCCTACACTGTCCATTGAGTTGTCCTCAAAACCAATATACATCCTGCTATATCTCCCACATGGAAAGTGCCAGGAGGGAGAAGTGGGGATTATGTTTAGACTTTCTCGGAACTGCTTCAAATCAACTAGATATCTTTGTGCTGTAAATCTCCCAACAGCCAAACACAAAAGCAGCAAACATCTCGCTGTATGTCCCACATCCAAAGTGCCAAGAGAGAGCTTGCTCTCCCTGTCTTTGAGTACTGTTTTCACTGTCCCGGTTACCTCTTTGCTAACATTCTCTTCAGAGCCGTAGTGAAACCAGGAACCACGTGGAGAAAGCAGCCACACTGAAAGTGCCTGGAGGGAACATTGGGGCTTCTTCTCAGTGTCTCTGCCATAGGGTTTCACTGTGCCGGGAAAGTCTCTGCTAACACCGTGCAGAGCGCTGTGCCCAATATACAGAAACGTCTTGCGGTATCTCCTACAGGGAAAGTGCCAGGAGGGAATTGCGGAGCTTGTTCTCAGTGTCTCTGAGAATTGCTCTGATTATCTGTGTGACCTCTTTGCTAAGACTCTCCAGAGAGCCGTCCTCAAAACCAACACACATCTTGACATATCTCCCACATTGATCGCAGTGTCTCCAGAAACGGCATTCAAGGAGCCAGGACCTTTTCTCCCTACACTGTCCATTGAGTTGTCCTCAAAACCAATATACATCCTGCTATATCTCCCACATGGAAAGTGCCAGGAGGGAGAAGTGGGGATTATGTTTAGACTTTCTCGGAACTGCTTCAAATCAACTAGATATCTTTGTGCTGTAAATCTCCCAACAGCCAAACGCAAAAGCAGCAAACATCTCGCTGTATGTCCCACATCCAAAGTGCCAAGAGAGAGCTTGCTCTCCCTGTCTTTGAGTACTGTTTTCACTGTCCCGGTTACCTCTTTGCTAACATTCTCTTCAGAGCCGCAGTGAAACCAGGAACCACGTGGAGAAAGCACCCACACTGAAAGTGCCTGGAGGGAACATTGGGGCTTCTTCTCAGTGTCTCTGACATAGGGTTTCACTGTCCCGGGAAAGTCTCTGCTAACACCGTGCAGAGCGCTGTGCCCAATATACAGAAACGTCTTGCGGTATCTCCTACAGGGAAAGTGCCAGGAGGGAATTGCGGAGCTTGTTCTCAGTGTCTCTGAGAATTGCTCTGATTATCTGTGTGACCTCTTTGCTAAGACTCTCCAGAGAGCCGTCCTCAAAACAAACACACACCTTGACATATCTCCCACATTGATCGCAGTGTCTCCAGAAACGGCATTCAAGGAGCCAGGAGGTTTTCTCCCTACACTGTCCATTGAGTTGTCCTCAAAACCAATATACATCCTGCTATATCTCCCACATGGAAAGTGCCAGGAGGGAGAAGTGGGGATTATGTTTAGACTTTCTCGGAACTGCTTCAAATCAACTAGATATCTTTGTGCTGTAAATCTCCCAACAGCCAAACGCAAAAGCAGCAAACATCTCGCTGTATGTCCCACATCCAAAGTGCCAAGAGAGAGCTTGCTCTCCCTGTCTTTGAGTACTGTTTTCACTGTCCCGGTTACCTCTTTGCTAACATTCTCTTCAGAGCCGCAGTGAAACCAGGAACCACGTGGAGAAGGCAGCCACACTGAAAGTGCCTGGAGGGAACATTGGGGCTTCTTCTCAGTGTCTCTGACATAGGGTTTCACTGTCCCGGGAAAGTCTCTGCTAACACCGTGCAGAGCGCTGTGCCCAATATACAGAAACGTCTTGCGGTATCTCCTACAGGGAAAGTGCCAGGAGGGAATTGCGGAGCTTGTTCTCAGTGTCTCTGAGAATTGCTCTGATTATCTGTGTGACCTCTTTGCTAAGACTCTCCAGAGAGCCGTCCTCAAAACAAACACACACCTTGACATATCTCCCACATTGATCGCAGTGTCTCCAGAAACGGCATTCAAGGAGCCAGGAGGTTTTCTCCCTACACTGTCCATTGAGTTGTCCTCAAAACCAATATACATCCTGCTATATCTCCCACATGGAAAGTGCCAGGAGGGAGAAGTGGGGATTATGTTTAGACTTTCTCGGAACTGCTTCAAATCAACTAGATATCTTTGTGCTGTAAATCTCCCAACAGCCAAACGCAAAAGCAGCAAACATCTCGCTGTATGTCCCACATCCAAAGTGCCAAGAGAGAGCTTGCTCTCCCTGTCTTTGAGTACTGTTTTCACTGTCCCGGTTACCTCTTTGCTAACATTCTCTTCAGAGCCGCAGTGAAACCAGGAACCACGTGGAGAAGGCACCCACACTGAAAGTGCCTGGAGGGAACATTGGGGCTTCTTCTCAGTGTCTCTGACATAGGGTTTCACTGTCCCGGGAAAGTCTCTGCTAACACCGTGCAGAGCGCTGTGCCCAATATACAGAAACGTCTTGCGGTATCTCCTACAGGGAAAGTGCCAGGAGGGAATTGCGGAGCTTGTTCTCAGTGTCTCTGAGAATTGCTCTGATTATCTGTGTGACCTCTTTGCTAAGACTCTCCAGAGAGCCGTCCTCAAAACAAACACACATCTTGACATATCTCCCACATTGATCGCAGTGTCTCCAGAAACGGCATTCAAGGAGCCAGGACCTTTTCTCCCTACACTGTCCATTGAGTTGTCCTCAAAACCAATATACATCCTGCTATATCTCCCACATGGAAAGTGCCAGGAGGGAGAAGTGGGGATTATGTTTAGACTTTCTCGGAACTGCTTCAAATCAACTAGATATCTTTGTGCTGTAAATCTCCCAACAGCCAAACGCAAAAGCAGCAAACATCTCGCTGTATGTCCCACATCCAAAGTGCCAAGAGAGAGCTTGCTCTCCCTGTCTTTGAGTACTGTTTTCACTGTCCCGGTTACCTCTTTGCTAACATTCTCTTCAGAGCCGCAGTGAAACCAGGAACCACGTGGAGAAAGCACCCACACTGAAAGTGCCTGGAGGGAACATTGGGGCTTCTTCTCAGTGTCTCTGACATAGGGTTTCACTGTGCCGGGAAAGTCTCTGCTAACACCGTGCAGAGCGCTGTGCCCAATATACAGAAACGTCTTGCGGTATCTCCTACAGGGAAAGTGCCAGGAGGGAATTGCGGAGCTTGTTCTCAGTGTCTCTGAGAATTGCTCTGATTATCTGTGTGACCTCTTTGCTAAGACTCTCCAGAGAGCCGTCCTCAAAACAAACACACATCTTGACATATCTCCCACATTGATCGCAGTGTCTCCAGAAACGGCATTCAAGGAGCCAGGACCTTTTCTCCCTACACTGTCCGTTGAGTTGTCCTCAAAACCAATATACATCCTGCTATATCTCCCACATGGAAAGTGCCAGGAGGGAGAAGTGGGGATTATGTTTAGACTTTCTCGGAACTGCTTCAAATCAACTAGATATCTTTGTGCTGTAAATCTCCCAACAGCCAAACACAAAAGCAGCAAACATCTCGCTGTATGTCCCACATCCAAAGTGCCAAGAGAGAGCTTGCTCTCCCTGTCTTTGAGTACTGTTTTCACTGTCCCGGTTACCTCTTTGCTAACATTCTCTTCAGAGCCGCAGTGAAACCAGGAACCACGTGGAGAAGGCACCCACACTGAAAGTGCCTGGAGGGAACATTGGGGCTTCTTCTCAGTGTCTCTGACATAGGGTTTCACTGTGCCGGGAAAGTCTCTGCTAACACCGTGCAGAGCGCTGTGCCCAATATACAGAAACGTCTTGCGGTATCTCCTACAGGGAAAGTGCCAGGAGGGAATTGCGGAGCTTGTTCTCAGTGTCTCTGAGAATTGCTCTGATTATCTGTGTGACCTCTTTGCTAAGACTCTCCAGAGAGCCGTCCTCAAAACAAACACACATCTTGACATATCTCCCACATTGATCGCAGTGTCTCCAGAAACGGCATTCAAGGAGCCAGGACCTTTTCTCCCTACACTGTCCGTTGAGTTGTCCTCAAAACCAATATACATCCTGCTATATCTCCCACATGGAAAGTGCCAGGAGGGAGAAGTGGGGATTATGTTTAGACTTTCTCGGAACTGCTTCAAATCAACTAGATATCTTTGTGCTGTAAATCTCCCAACAGCCAAACGCAAAAGCAGCAAACATCTCGCTGTATGTCCCACATCCAAAGTGCCAAGAGAGAGCTTGCTCTCCCTGTCTTTGAGTACTGTTTTCACTGTCCCGGTTACCTCTTTGCTAACATTCTCTTCAGAGCCGCAGTGAAACCAGGAACCACGTGGAGAAGGCAGCCACACTGAAAGTGCCTGGAGGGAACATTGGGGCTTCTTCTCAGTGTCTCTGACATAGGGTTTCACTGTGCCGGGAAAGTCTCTGCTAACACCGTGCAGAGCGCTGTGCCCAATATACAGAAACGTCTTGCGGTATCTCCTACAGGGAAAGTGCCAGGAGGGAATTGCGGAGCTTGTTCTCAGTGTCTCTGAGAATTGCTCTGATTATCTGTGTGACCTCTTTGCTAAGACTCTCCAGAGAGCCGTCCTCAAAACAAACACACATCTTGACATATCTCCCACATTGATCGCAGTGTCTCCAGAAACGGCATTCAAGGAGCCAGGAGGTTTTCTCCCTACACTGTCCATTGAGTTGTCCTCAAAACCAATATACATCCTGCTATATCTCCCACATGGAAAGTGCCAGGAGGGAGAAGTGGGGATTATGTTTAGACTTTCTCGGAACTGCTTCAAATCAACTAGATATCTTTGTGCTGTAAATCTCCCAACAGCCAAACGCAAAAGCAGCAAACATCTCGCTGTATGTCCCACATCCAAAGTGCCAAGAGAGAGCTTGCTCTCCCTGTCTTTGAGTACTGTTTTCACTGTCCCGGTTACCTCTTTGCTAACATTCTCTTCAGAGCTGCAGTGAAACCAGGAACCACGTGGAGAAAGCACCCACACTGAAAGTGCCTGGAGGGAACATTGGGGCTTCTTCTCAGTGTCTCTGACATAGGGTTTCACTGTCCCGGGAAAGTCTCTGCTAACACCGTGCAGAGCGCTGTGCCCAATATACAGAAACGTCTTGCGGTATCTCCTACAGGGAAAGTGCCAGGAGGGAATTGCGGAGCTTGTTCTCAGTGTCTCTGAGAATTGCTCTGATTATCTGTGTGACCTCTTTGCTAAGACTCTCCAGAGAGCCGTCCTCAAAACCAACACACATCTTGACATATCTCCCACATTGATCGCAGTGTCTCCAGAAACGGCATTCAAGGAGCCAGGAGGTTTTCTCCCTACACTGTCCATTGAGTTGTCCTCAAAACCAATATACATCCTGCTATATCTCCCACATGGAAAGTGCCAGGAGGGAGAAGTGGGGATTATGTTTAGACTTTCTCGGAACTGCTTCAAATCAACTAGATATCTTTGTGCTGTAAATCTCCCAACAGCCAAACGCAAAAGCAGCAAACATCTCGCTGTATGTCCCACATCCAAAGTGCCAAGAGAGAGCTTGCTCTCCCTGTCTTTGAGTACTGTTTTCACTGTCCCGGTTACCTCTTTGCTAACATTCTCTTCAGAGCTGCAGTGAAACCAGGAACCACGTGGAGAAAGCACCCACACTGAAAGTGCCTGGAGGGAACATTGGGGCTTCTTCTCAGTGTCTCTGACATAGGGTTTCACTGTGCCGGGAAAGTCTCTGCTAACACCGTGCAGAGCGCTGTGCCCAATATACAGAAACGTCTTGCGGTATCTCCTACAGGGAAAGTGCCAGGAGGGAATTGCGGAGCTTGTTCTCAGTGTCTCTGAGAATTGCTCTGATTATCTGTGTGACCTCTTTGCTAAGACTCTCCAGAGAGCCGTCCTCAAAACCAACACACATCTTGACATATCTCCCACATTGATCGCAGTGTCTCCAGAAACGGCATTCAAGGAGCCAGGACCTTTTCTCCCTACACTGTCCGTTGGGTTGTCCTCAAAACCAATATACATCCTGCTATATCTCCCACATGGAAAGTGCCAGGAGGGAGAAGTGGGGATTATGTTTAGACTTTCTCGGAACTGCTTCAAATCAACTAGATATCTTTGTGCTGTAAATCTCCCAACAGCCAAACGCAAAAGCAGCAAACATCTCGCTGTATGTCCCACATCCAAAGTGCCAAGAGAGAGCTTGCTCTCCCTGTCTTTGAGTACTGTTTTCACTGTCCCGGTTACCTCTTTGCTAACATTCTCTTCAGAGCTGCAGTGAAACCAGGAACCACGTGGAGAAAGCACCCACACTGAAAGTGCCTGGAGGGAACATTGGGGCTTCTTCTCAGTGTCTCTGCCATAGGGTTTCACTGTCCCGGGAAAGTCTCTGCTAACACCGTGCAGAGCGCTGTGCCCAATATACAGAAACGTCTTGCGGTATCTCCTACAGGGAAAGTGCCAGGAGGGAATTGCGGAGCTTGTTCTCAGTGTCTCTGAGAATTGCTCTGATTATCTGTGTGACCTCTTTGCTAAGACTCTCCAGAGAGACGTCCTCAAAACAAACACACATCTTGACATATCTCCCACATTGATCGCAGTGTCTCCAGAAACGGCATTCAAGGAGCCAGGACCTTTTCTCCCTACACTGTCCATTGAGTTGTCCTCAAAACCAATATACATCCTGCTATATCTCCCACATGGAAAGTGCCAGGAGGGAGAAGTGGGGATTATGTTTAGACTTTCTCGGAACTGCTTCAAATCAACTAGATATCTTTGTGCTGTAAATCTCCCAACAGCCAAACACAAAAGCAGCAAACATCTCGCTGTATGTCCCACATCCAAAGTGCCAAGAGAGAGCTTGCTCTCCCTGTCTTTGAGTACTGTTTTCACTGTCCCGGTTACCTCTTTGCTAACATTCTCTTCAGAGCTGTAGTGAAACCAGGAACCACGTGGAGAAAGCAGCCACACTGAAAGTGCCTGGAGGGAACATTGGGGCTTCTTCTCAGTGTCTCTGCCATAGGGTTTCACTGTGCCGGGAAAGTCTCTGCTAACACCGTGCAGAGCGCTGTGCCCAATATACAGAAACGTCTTGCGGTATCTCCTACAGGGAAAGTGCCAGGAGGGAATTGCGGAGCTTGTTCTCAGTGTCTCTGAGAATTGCTCTGATTATCTGTGTGACCTCTTTGCTAAGACTCTCCAGAGAGCCGTCCTCAAAACCAACACACATCTTGACATATCTCCCACATTGATCGCAGTGTCTCCAGAAACGGCATTCAAGGAGCCAGGACCTTTTCTCCCTACACTGTCCATTGAGTTGTCCTCAAAACCAATATACATCCTGCTATATCTCCCACATGGAAAGTGCCAGGAGGGAGAAGTGGGGATTATGTTTAGACTTTCTCGGAACTGCTTCAAATCAACTAGATATCTTTGTGCTGTAAATCTCCCAACAGCCAAACGCAAAAGCAGCAAACATCTCGCTGTATGTCCCACATCCAAAGTGCCAAGAGAGAGCTTGCTCTCCCTGTCTTTGAGTACTGTTTTCACTGTCCCGGTTACCTCTTTGCTAACATTCTCTTCAGAGCCGCAGTGAAACCAGGAACCACGTGGAGAAGGCAGCCACACTGAAAGTGCCTGGAGGGAACATTGGGGCTTCTTCTCAGTGTCTCTGACATAGGGTTTCACTGTCCCGGGAAAGTCTCTGCTAACACCGTGCAGAGCGCTGTGCCCAATATACAGAAACGTCTTGCGGTATCTCCTACAGGGAAAGTGCCAGGAGGGAATTGCGGAGCTTGTTCTCAGTGTCTCTGAGAATTGCTCTGATTATCTGTGTGACCTCTTTGCTAAGACTCTCCAGAGAGCCGTCCTCAAAACAAACACACACCTTGACATATCTCCCACATTGATCGCAGTGTCTCCAGAAACGGCATTCAAGGAGCCAGGAGGTTTTCTCCCTACACTGTCCATTGAGTTGTCCTCAAAACCAATATACATCCTGCTATATCTCCCACATGGAAAGTGCCAGGAGGGAGAAGTGGGGATTATGTTTAGACTTTCTCGGAACTGCTTCAAATCAACTAGATATCTTTGTGCTGTAAATCTCCCAACAGCCAAACGCAAAAGCAGCAAACATCTCGCTGTATGTCCCACATCCAAAGTGCCAAGAGAGAGCTTGCTCTCCCTGTCTTTGAGTACTGTTTTCACTGTCCCGGTTACCTCTTTGCTAACATTCTCTTCAGAGCCGCAGTGAAACCAGGAACCACGTGGAGAAGGCACCCACACTGAAAGTGCCTGGAGGGAACATTGGGGCTTCTTCTCAGTGTCTCTGACATAGGGTTTCACTGTGCCGGGAAAGTCTCTGCTAACACCGTGCAGAGCGCTGTGCCCAATATACAGAAACGTCTTGCGGTATCTCCTACAGGGAAAGTGCCAGGAGGGAATTGCGGAGCTTGTTCTCAGTGTCTCTGAGAATTGCTCTGATTATCTGTGTGACCTCTTTGCTAAGACTCTCCAGAGAGCCGTCCTCAAAACAAACACACATCTTGACATATCTCCCACATTGATCGCAGTGTCTCCAGAAACGGCATTCAAGGAGCCAGGACCTTTTCTCCCTACACTGTCCGTTGAGTTGTCCTCAAAACCAATATACATCCTGCTATATCTCCCACATGGAAAGTGCCAGGAGGGAGAAGTGGGGATTATGTTTAGACTTTCTCGGAACTGCTTCAAATCAACTAGATATCTTTGTGCTGTAAATCTCCCAACAGCCAAACGCAAAAGCAGCAAACATCTCGCTGTATGTCCCACATCCAAAGTGCCAAGAGAGAGCTTGCTCTCCCTGTCTTTGAGTACTGTTTTCACTGTCCCGGTTACCTCTTTGCTAACATTCTCTTCAGAGCCGCAGTGAAACCAGGAACCACGTGGAGAAGGCACCCACACTGAAAGTGCCTGGAGGGAACATTGGGGCTTCTTCTCAGTGTCTCTGACATAGGGTTTCACTGTCCCGGGAAAGTCTCTGCTAACACCGTGCAGAGCGCTGTGCCCAATATACAGAAACGTCTTGCGGTATCTCCTACAGGGAAAGTGCCAGGAGGGAATTGCGGAGCTTGTTCTCAGTGTCTCTGAGAATTGCTCTGATTATCTGTGTGACCTCTTTGCTAAGACTCTCCAGAGAGCCGTCCTCAAAACAAACACACATCTTGACATATCTCCCACATTGATCGCAGTGTCTCCAGAAACGGCATTCAAGGAGCCAGGAGGTTTTCTCCCTACACTGTCCATTGAGTTGTCCTCAAAACCAATATACATCCTGCTATATCTCCCACATGGAAAGTGCCAGGAGGGAGAAGTGGGGATTATGTTTAGACTTTCTCGGAACTGCTTCAAATCAACTAGATATCTTTGTGCTGTAAATCTCCCAACAGCCAAACGCAAAAGCAGCAAACATCTCGCTGTATGTCCCACATCCAAAGTGCCAAGAGAGAGCTTGCTCTCCCTGTCTTTGAGTACTGTTTTCACTGTCCCGGTTACCTCTTTGCTAACATTCTCTTCAGAGCCGCAGTGAAACCAGGAACCACGTGGAGAAAGCACCCACACTGAAAGTGCCTGGAGGGAACATTGGGGCTTCTTCTCAGTGTCTCTGACATAGGGTTTCACTGTCCCGGGAAAGTCTCTGCTAACACCGTGCAGAGCGCTGTGCCCAATATACAGAAACGTCTTGCGGTATCTCCTACAGGGAAAGTGCCAGGAGGGAATTGCGGAGCTTGTTCTCAGTGTCTCTGAGAATTGCTCTGATTATCTGTGTGACCTCTTTGCTAAGACTCTCCAGAGAGCCGTCCTCAAAACAAACACACATCTTGACATATCTCCCACATTGATCGCAGTGTCTCCAGAAACGGCATTCAAGGAGCCAGGAGGTTTTCTCCCTACACTGTCCATTGAGTTGTCCTCAAAACCAATATACATCCTGCTATATCTCCCACATGGAAAGTGCCAGGAGGGAGAAGTGGGGATTATGTTTAGACTTTCTCGGAACTGCTTCAAATCAACTAGATATCTTTGTGCTGTAAATCTCCCAACAGCCAAACGCAAAAGCAGCAAACATCTCGCTGTATGTCCCACATCCAAAGTGCCAAGAGAGAGCTTGCTCTCCCTGTCTTTGAGTACTGTTTTCACTGTCCCGGTTACCTCTTTGCTAACATTCTCTTCAGAGCCGCAGTGAAACCAGGAACCACGTGGAGAAGGCAGCCACACTGAAAGTGCCTGGAGGGAACATTGGGGCTTCTTCTCAGTGTCTCTGACATAGGGTTTCACTGTGCCGGGAAAGTCTCTGCTAACACCGTGCAGAGCGCTGTGCCCAATATACAGAAACGTCTTGCGGTATCTCCTACAGGGAAAGTGCCAGGAGGGAATTGCGGAGCTTGTTCTCAGTGTCTCTGAGAATTGCTCTGATTATCTGTGTGACCTCTTTGCTAAGACTCTCCAGAGAGCCGTCCTCAAAACAAACACACATCTTGACATATCTCCCACATTGATCGCAGTGTCTCCAGAAACGGCATTCAAGGAGCCAGGAGGTTTTCTCCCTACACTGTCCATTGAGTTGTCCTCAAAACCAATATACATCCTGCTATATCTCCCACATGGAAAGTGCCAGGAGGGAGAAGTGGGGATTATGTTTAGACTTTCTCGGAACTGCTTCAAATCAACTAGATATCTTTGTGCTGTAAATCTCCCAACAGCCAAACGCAAAAGCACCAAACATCTCGCTGTATGTCCCACATCCAAAGTGCCAAGAGAGAGCTTGCTCTCCCTGTCTTTGAGTACTGTTTTCACTGTCCCGGTTACCTCTTTGCTAACATTCTCTTCAGAGCTGCAGTGAAACCAGGAACCACGTGGAGAAAGCACCCACACTGAAAGTGCCTGGAGGGAACATTGGGGCTTCTTCTCAGTGTCTCTGACATAGGGTTTCACTGTGCCGGGAAAGTCTCTGCTAACACCGTGCAGAGCGCTGTGCCCAATATACAGAAACGTCTTGCGGTATCTCCTACAGGGAAAGTGCCAGGAGGGAATTGCGGAGCTTGTTCTCAGTGTCTCTGAGAATTGCTCTGATTATCTGTGTGACCTCTTTGCTAAGACTCTCCAGAGAGCCGTCCTCAAAACAAACACACATCTTGACATATCTCCCACATTGATCGCAGTGTCTCCAGAAACGGCATTCAAGGAGCCAGGAGGTTTTCTCCCTACACTGTCCATTGAGTTGTCCTCAAAACCAATATACATCCTGCTATATCTCCCACATGGAAAGTGCCAGGAGGGAGAAGTGGGGATTATGTTTAGACTTTCTCGGAACTGCTTCAAATCAACTAGATATCTTTGTGCTGTAAATCTCCCAACAGCCAAACGCAAAAGCAGCAAACATCTCGCTGTATGTCCCACATCCAAAGTGCCAAGAGAGAGCTTGCTCTCCCTGTCTTTGAGTACTGTTTTCACTGTCCCGGTTACCTCTTTGCTAACATTCTCTTCAGAGCTGCAGTGAAACCAGGAACCACGTGGAGAAAGCACCCACACTGAAAGTGCCTGGAGGGAACATTGGGGCTTCTTCTCAGTGTCTCTGACATAGGGTTTCACTGTGCCGGGAAAGTCTCTGCTAACACCGTGCAGAGCGCTGTGCCCAATATACAGAAACGTCTTGCGGTATCTCCTACAGGGAAAGTGCCAGGAGGGAATTGCGGAGCTTGTTCTCAGTGTCTCTGAGAATTGCTCTGATTATCTGTGTGACCTCTTTGCTAAGACTCTCCAGAGAGCCGTCCTCAAAACAAACACACATCTTGACATATCTCCCACATTGATCGCAGTGTCTCCAGAAACGGCATTCAAGGAGCCAGGACCTTTTCTCCCTACACTGTCCATTGAGTTGTCCTCAAAACCAATATACATCCTGCTATATCTCCCACATGGAAAGTGCCAGGAGGGAGAAGTGGGGATTATGTTTAGACTTTCTCGGAACTGCTTCAAATCAACTAGATATCTTTGTGCTGTAAATCTCCCAACAGCCAAACGCAAAAGCAGCAAACATCTCGCTGTATGTCCCACATCCAAAGTGCCAAGAGAGAGCTTGCTCTCCCTGTCTTTGAGTACTGTTTTCACTGTCCCGGTTACCTCTTTGCTAACATTCTCTTCAGAGCCGTAGTGAAACCAGGAACCACGTGGAGAAAGCAGCCACACTGAAAGTGCCTGGAGGGAACATTGGGGCTTCTTCTCAGTGTCTCTGCCATAGGGTTTCACTGTGCCGGGAAAGTCTCTGCTAACACCGTGCAGAGCGCTGTGCCCAATATACAGAAACGTCTTGCGGTATCTCCTACAGGGAAAGTGCCAGGAGGGAATTGCGGAGCTTGTTCTCAGTGTCTCTGAGAATTGCTCTGATTATCTGTGTGACCTCTTTGCTAAGACTCTCCAGAGAGCCGTCCTCAAAACCAACACACATCTTGACATATCTCCCACATTGATCGCAGTGTCTCCAGAAACGGCATTCAAGGAGCCAGGACCTTTTCTCCCTACACTGTCCATTGAGTTGTCCTCAAAACCAATATACATCCTGCTATATCTCCCACATGGAAAGTGCCAGGAGGGAGAAGTGGGGATTATGTTTAGACTTTCTCGGAACTGCTTCAAATCAACTAGATATCTTTGTGCTGTAAATCTCCCAACAGCCAAACGCAAAAGCAGCAAACATCTCGCTGTATGTCCCACATCCAAAGTGCCAAGAGAGAGCTTGCTCTCCCTGTCTTTGAGTACTGTTTTCACTGTCCCGGTTACCTCTTTGCTAACATTCTCTTCAGAGCCGCAGTGAAACCAGGAACCACGTGGAGAAAGCACCCACACTGAAAGTGCCTGGAGGGAACATTGGGGCTTCTTCTCAGTGTCTCTGACATAGGGTTTCACTGTCCCGGGAAAGTCTCTGCTAACACCGTGCAGAGCGCTGTGCCCAATATACAGAAACGTCTTGCGGTATCTCCTACAGGGAAAGTGCCAGGAGGGAATTGCGGAGCTTGTTCTCAGTGTCTCTGAGAATTGCTCTGATTATCTGTGTGACCTCTTTGCTAAGACTCTCCAGAGAGCCGTCCTCAAAACAAACACACACCTTGACATATCTCCCACATTGATCGCAGTGTCTCCAGAAACGGCATTCAAGGAGCCAGGAGGTTTTCTCCCTACACTGTCCATTGAGTTGTCCTCAAAACCAATATACATCCTGCTATATCTCCCACATGGAAAGTGCCAGGAGGGAGAAGTGGGGATTATGTTTAGACTTTCTCGGAACTGCTTCAAATCAACTAGATATCTTTGTGCTGTAAATCTCCCAACAGCCAAACGCAAAAGCAGCAAACATCTCGCTGTATGTCCCACATCCAAAGTGCCAAGAGAGAGCTTGCTCTCCCTGTCTTTGAGTACTGTTTTCACTGTCCCGGTTACCTCTTTGCTAACATTCTCTTCAGAGCCGCAGTGAAACCAGGAACCACGTGGAGAAGGCAGCCACACTGAAAGTGCCTGGAGGGAACATTGGGGCTTCTTCTCAGTGTCTCTGACATAGGGTTTCACTGTCCCGGGAAAGTCTCTGCTAACACCGTGCAGAGCGCTGTGCCCAATATACAGAAACGTCTTGCGGTATCTCCTACAGGGAAAGTGCCAGGAGGGAATTGCGGAGCTTGTTCTCAGTGTCTCTGAGAATTGCTCTGATTATCTGTGTGACCTCTTTGCTAAGACTCTCCAGAGAGCCGTCCTCAAAACAAACACACACCTTGACATATCTCCCACATTGATCGCAGTGTCTCCAGAAACGGCATTCAAGGAGCCAGGAGGTTTTCTCCCTACACTGTCCATTGAGTTGTCCTCAAAACCAATATACATCCTGCTATATCTCCCACATGGAAAGTGCCAGGAGGGAGAAGTGGGGATTATGTTTAGACTTTCTCGGAACTGCTTCAAATCAACTAGATATCTTTGTGCTGTAAATCTCCCAACAGCCAAACGCAAAAGCAGCAAACATCTCGCTGTATGTCCCACATCCAAAGTGCCAAGAGAGAGCTTGCTCTCCCTGTCTTTGAGTACTGTTTTCACTGTCCCGGTTACCTCTTTGCTAACATTCTCTTCAGAGCCGCAGTGAAACCAGGAACCACGTGGAGAAGGCACCCACACTGAAAGTGCCTGGAGGGAACATTGGGGCTTCTTCTCAGTGTCTCTGACATAGGGTTTCACTGTCCCGGGAAAGTCTCTGCTAACACCGTGCAGAGCGCTGTGCCCAATATACAGAAACGTCTTGCGGTATCTCCTACAGGGAAAGTGCCAGGAGGGAATTGCGGAGCTTGTTCTCAGTGTCTCTGAGAATTGCTCTGATTATCTGTGTGACCTCTTTGCTAAGACTCTCCAGAGAGCCGTCCTCAAAACAAACACACATCTTGACATATCTCCCACATTGATCGCAGTGTCTCCAGAAACGGCATTCAAGGAGCCAGGACCTTTTCTCCCTACACTGTCCATTGAGTTGTCCTCAAAACCAATATACATCCTGCTATATCTCCCACATGGAAAGTGCCAGGAGGGAGAAGTGGGGATTATGTTTAGACTTTCTCGGAACTGCTTCAAATCAACTAGATATCTTTGTGCTGTAAATCTCCCAACAGCCAAACGCAAAAGCAGCAAACATCTCGCTGTATGTCCCACATCCAAAGTGCCAAGAGAGAGCTTGCTCTCCCTGTCTTTGAGTACTGTTTTCACTGTCCCGGTTACCTCTTTGCTAACATTCTCTTCAGAGCCGCAGTGAAACCAGGAACCACGTGGAGAAAGCACCCACACTGAAAGTGCCTGGAGGGAACATTGGGGCTTCTTCTCAGTGTCTCTGACATAGGGTTTCACTGTGCCGGGAAAGTCTCTGCTAACACCGTGCAGAGCGCTGTGCCCAATATACAGAAACGTCTTGCGGTATCTCCTACAGGGAAAGTGCCAGGAGGGAATTGCGGAGCTTGTTCTCAGTGTCTCTGAGAATTGCTCTGATTATCTGTGTGACCTCTTTGCTAAGACTCTCCAGAGAGCCGTCCTCAAAACAAACACACATCTTGACATATCTCCCACATTGATCGCAGTGTCTCCAGAAACGGCATTCAAGGAGCCAGGACCTTTTCTCCCTACACTGTCCGTTGAGTTGTCCTCAAAACCAATATACATCCTGCTATATCTCCCACATGGAAAGTGCCAGGAGGGAGAAGTGGGGATTATGTTTAGACTTTCTCGGAACTGCTTCAAATCAACTAGATATCTTTGTGCTGTAAATCTCCCAACAGCCAAACGCAAAAGCAGCAAACATCTCGCTGTATGTCCCACATCCAAAGTGCCAAGAGAGAGCTTGCTCTCCCTGTCTTTGAGTACTGTTTTCACTGTCCCGGTTACCTCTTTGCTAACATTCTCTTCAGAGCCGCAGTGAAACCAGGAACCACGTGGAGAAGGCACCCACACTGAAAGTGCCTGGAGGGAACATTGGGGCTTCTTCTCAGTGTCTCTGACATAGGGTTTCACTGTGCCGGGAAAGTCTCTGCTAACACCGTGCAGAGCGCTGTGCCCAATATACAGAAACGTCTTGCGGTATCTCCTACAGGGAAAGTGCCAGGAGGGAATTGCGGAGCTTGTTCTCAGTGTCTCTGAGAATTGCTCTGATTATCTGTGTGACCTCTTTGCTAAGACTCTCCAGAGAGCCGTCCTCAAAACAAACACACATCTTGACATATCTCCCACATTGATCGCAGTGTCTCCAGAAACGGCATTCAAGGAGCCAGGACCTTTTCTCCCTACACTGTCCGTTGAGTTGTCCTCAAAACCAATATACATCCTGCTATATCTCCCACATGGAAAGTGCCAGGAGGGAGAAGTGGGGATTATGTTTAGACTTTCTCGGAACTGCTTCAAATCAACTAGATATCTTTGTGCTGTAAATCTCCCAACAGCCAAACGCAAAAGCAGCAAACATCTCGCTGTATGTCCCACATCCAAAGTGCCAAGAGAGAGCTTGCTCTCCCTGTCTTTGAGTACTGTTTTCACTGTCCCGGTTACCTCTTTGCTAACATTCTCTTCAGAGCCGCAGTGAAACCAGGAACCACGTGGAGAAAGCACCCACACTGAAAGTGCCTGGAGGGAACATTGGGGCTTCTTCTCAGTGTCTCTGACATAGGGTTTCACTGTCCCGGGAAAGTCTCTGCTAACACCGTGCAGAGCGCTGTGCCCAATATACAGAAACGTCTTGCGGTATCTCCTACAGGGAAAGTGCCAGGAGGGAATTGCGGAGCTTGTTCTCAGTGTCTCTGAGAATTGCTCTGATTATCTGTGTGACCTCTTTGCTAAGACTCTCCAGAGAGCCGTCCTCAAAACAAACACACATCTTGACATATCTCCCACATTGATCGCAGTGTCTCCAGAAACGGCATTCAAGGAGCCAGGAGGTTTTCTCCCTACACTGTCCATTGAGTTGTCCTCAAAACCAATATACATCCTGCTATATCTCCCACATGGAAAGTGCCAGGAGGGAGAAGTGGGGATTATGTTTAGACTTTCTCGGAACTGCTTCAAATCAACTAGATATCTTTGTGCTGTAAATCTCCCAACAGCCAAACGCAAAAGCAGCAAACATCTCGCTGTATGTCCCACATCCAAAGTGCCAAGAGAGAGCTTGCTCTCCCTGTCTTTGAGTACTGTTTTCACTGTCCCGGTTACCTCTTTGCTAACATTCTCTTCAGAGCCGCAGTGAAACCAGGAACCACGTGGAGAAGGCAGCCACACTGAAAGTGCCTGGAGGGAACATTGGGGCTTCTTCTCAGTGTCTCTGACATAGGGTTTCACTGTGCCGGGAAAGTCTCTGCTAACACCGTGCAGAGCGCTGTGCCCAATATACAGAAACGTCTTGCGGTATCTCCTACAGGGAAAGTGCCAGGAGGGAATTGCGGAGCTTGTTCTCAGTGTCTCTGAGAATTGCTCTGATTATCTGTGTGACCTCTTTGCTAAGACTCTCCAGAGAGCCGTCCTCAAAACAAACACACATCTTGACATATCTCCCACATTGATCGCAGTGTCTCCAGAAACGGCATTCAAGGAGCCAGGAGGTTTTCTCCCTACACTGTCCATTGAGTTGTCCTCAAAACCAATATACATCCTGCTATATCTCCCACATGGAAAGTGCCAGGAGGGAGAAGTGGGGATTATGTTTAGACTTTCTCGGAACTGCTTCAAATCAACTAGATATCTTTGTGCTGTAAATCTCCCAACAGCCAAACGCAAAAGCAGCAAACATCTCGCTGTATGTCCCACATCCAAAGTGCCAAGAGAGAGCTTGCTCTCCCTGTCTTTGAGTACTGTTTTCACTGTCCCGGTTACCTCTTTGCTAACATTCTCTTCAGAGCTGCAGTGAAACCAGGAACCACGTGGAGAAAGCACCCACACTGAAAGTGCCTGGAGGGAACATTGGGGCTTCTTCTCAGTGTCTCTGACATAGGGTTTCACTGTGCCGGGAAAGTCTCTGCTAACACCGTGCAGAGCGCTGTGCCCAATATACAGAAACGTCTTGCGGTATCTCCTACAGGGAAAGTGCCAGGAGGGAATTGCGGAGCTTGTTCTCAGTGTCTCTGAGAATTGCTCTGATTATCTGTGTGACCTCTTTGCTAAGACTCTCCAGAGAGCCGTCCTCAAAACCAACACACATCTTGACATATCTCCCACATTGATCGCAGTGTCTCCAGAAACGGCATTCAAGGAGCCAGGAGGTTTTCTCCCTACACTGTCCATTGAGTTGTCCTCAAAACCAATATACATCCTGCTATATCTCCCACATGGAAAGTGCCAGGAGGGAGAAGTGGGGATTATGTTTAGACTTTCTCGGAACTGCTTCAAATCAACTAGATATCTTTGTGCTGTAAATCTCCCAACAGCCAAACGCAAAAGCAGCAAACATCTCGCTGTATGTCCCACATCCAAAGTGCCAAGAGAGAGCTTGCTCTCCCTGTCTTTGAGTACTGTTTTCACTGTCCCGGTTACCTCTTTGCTAACATTCTCTTCAGAGCTGCAGTGAAACCAGGAACCACGTGGAGAAAGCACCCACACTGAAAGTGCCTGGAGGGAACATTGGGGCTTCTTCTCAGTGTCTCTGCCATAGGGTTTCACTGTCCCGGGAAAGTCTCTGCTAACACCGTGCAGAGCGCTGTGCCCAATATACAGAAACGTCTTGCGGTATCTCCTACAGGGAAAGTGCCAGGAGGGAATTGCGGAGCTTGTTCTCAGTGTCTCTGAGAATTGCTCTGATTATCTGTGTGACCTCTTTGCTAAGACTCTCCAGAGAGACGTCCTCAAAACAAACACACATCTTGACATATCTCCCACATTGATCGCAGTGTCTCCAGAAACGGCATTCAAGGAGCCAGGACCTTTTCTCCCTACACTGTCCATTGAGTTGTCCTCAAAACCAATATACATCCTGCTATATCTCCCACATGGAAAGTGCCAGGAGGGAGAAGTGGGGATTATGTTTAGACTTTCTCGGAACTGCTTCAAATCAACTAGATATCTTTGTGCTGTAAATCTCCCAACAGCCAAACACAAAAGCAGCAAACATCTCGCTGTATGTCCCACATCCAAAGTGCCAAGAGAGAGCTTGCTCTCCCTGTCTTTGAGTACTGTTTTCACTGTCCCGGTTACCTCTTTGCTAACATTCTCTTCAGAGCTGTAGTGAAACCAGGAACCACGTGGAGAAAGCAGCCACACTGAAAGTGCCTGGAGGGAACATTGGGGCTTCTTCTCAGTGTCTCTGCCATAGGGTTTCACTGTGCCGGGAAAGTCTCTGCTAACACCGTGCAGAGCGCTGTGCCCAATATACAGAAACGTCTTGCGGTATCTCCTACAGGGAAAGTGCCAGGAGGGAATTGCGGAGCTTGTTCTCAGTGTCTCTGAGAATTGCTCTGATTATCTGTGTGACCTCTTTGCTAAGACTCTCCAGAGAGCCGTCCTCAAAACCAACACACATCTTGACATATCTCCCACATTGATCGCAGTGTCTCCAGAAACGGCATTCAAGGAGCCAGGACCTTTTCTCCCTACACTGTCCATTGAGTTGTCCTCAAAACCAATATACATCCTGCTATATCTCCCACATGGAAAGTGCCAGGAGGGAGAAGTGGGGATTATGTTTAGACTTTCTCGGAACTGCTTCAAATCAACTAGATATCTTTGTGCTGTAAATCTCCCAACAGCCAAACGCAAAAGCAGCAAACATCTCGCTGTATGTCCCACATCCAAAGTGCCAAGAGAGAGCTTGCTCTCCCTGTCTTTGAGTACTGTTTTCACTGTCCCGGTTACCTCTTTGCTAACATTCTCTTCAGAGCCGCAGTGAAACCAGGAACCACGTGGAGAAAGCACCCACACTGAAAGTGCCTGGAGGGAACATTGGGGCTTCTTCTCAGTGTCTCTGACATAGGGTTTCACTGTCCCGGGAAAGTCTCTGCTAACACCGTGCAGAGCGCTGTGCCCAATATACAGAAACGTCTTGCGGTATCTCCTACAGGGAAAGTGCCAGGAGGGAATTGCGGAGCTTGTTCTCAGTGTCTCTGAGAATTGCTCTGATTATCTGTGTGACCTCTTTGCTAAGACTCTCCAGAGAGCCGTCCTCAAAACAAACACACATCTTGACATATCTCCCACATTGATCGCAGTGTCTCCAGAAACGGCATTCAAGGAGCCAGGACCTTTTCTCCCTACACTGTCCATTGAGTTGTCCTCAAAACCAATATACATCCTGCTATATCTCCCACATGGAAAGTGCCAGGAGGGAGAAGTGGGGATTATGTTTAGACTTTCTCGGAACTGCTTCAAATCAACTAGATATCTTTGTGCTGTAAATCTCCCAACAGCCAAACGCAAAAGCAGCAAACATCTCGCTGTATGTCCCACATCCAAAGTGCCAAGAGAGAGCTTGCTCTCCCTGTCTTTGAGTACTGTTTTCACTGTCCCGGTTACCTCTTTGCTAACATTCTCTTCAGAGCCGCAGTGAAACCAGGAACCACGTGGAGAAGGCAGCCACACTGAAAGTGCCTGGAGGGAACATTGGGGCTTCTTCTCAGTGTCTCTGACATAGGGTTTCACTGTCCCGGGAAAGTCTCTGCTAACACCGTGCAGAGCGCTGTGCCCAATATACAGAAACGTCTTGCGGTATCTCCTACAGGGAAAGTGCCAGGAGGGAATTGCGGAGCTTGTTCTCAGTGTCTCTGAGAATTGCTCTGATTATCTGTGTGACCTCTTTGCTAAGACTCTCCAGAGAGCCGTCCTCAAAACAAACACACACCTTGACATATCTCCCACATTGATCGCAGTGTCTCCAGAAACGGCATTCAAGGAGCCAGGAGGTTTTCTCCCTACACTGTCCATTGAGTTGTCCTCAAAACCAATATACATCCTGCTATATCTCCCACATGGAAAGTGCCAGGAGGGAGAAGTGGGGATTATGTTTAGACTTTCTCGGAACTGCTTCAAATCAACTAGATATCTTTGTGCTGTAAATCTCCCAACAGCCAAACGCAAAAGCAGCAAACATCTCGCTGTATGTCCCACATCCAAAGTGCCAAGAGAGAGCTTGCTCTCCCTGTCTTTGAGTACTGTTTTCACTGTCCCGGTTACCTCTTTGCTAACATTCTCTTCAGAGCCGCAGTGAAACCAGGAACCACGTGGAGAAGGCACCCACACTGAAAGTGCCTGGAGGGAACATTGGGGCTTCTTCTCAGTGTCTCTGACATAGGGTTTCACTGTCCCGGGAAAGTCTCTGCTAACACCGTGCAGAGCGCTGTGCCCAATATACAGAAACGTCTTGCGGTATCTCCTACAGGGAAAGTGCCAGGAGGGAATTGCGGAGCTTGTTCTCAGTGTCTCTGAGAATTGCTCTGATTATCTGTGTGACCTCTTTGCTAAGACTCTCCAGAGAGCCGTCCTCAAAACAAACACACATCTTGACATATCTCCCACATTGATCGCAGTGTCTCCAGAAACGGCATTCAAGGAGCCAGGACCTTTTCTCCCTACACTGTCCATTGAGTTGTCCTCAAAACCAATATACATCCTGCTATATCTCCCACATGGAAAGTGCCAGGAGGGAGAAGTGGGGATTATGTTTAGACTTTCTCGGAACTGCTTCAAATCAACTAGATATCTTTGTGCTGTAAATCTCCCAACAGCCAAACGCAAAAGCAGCAAACATCTCGCTGTATGTCCCACATCCAAAGTGCCAAGAGAGAGCTTGCTCTCCCTGTCTTTGAGTACTGTTTTCACTGTCCCGGTTACCTCTTTGCTAACATTCTCTTCAGAGCCGCAGTGAAACCAGGAACCACGTGGAGAAAGCACCCACACTGAAAGTGCCTGGAGGGAACATTGGGGCTTCTTCTCAGTGTCTCTGACATAGGGTTTCACTGTGCCGGGAAAGTCTCTGCTAACACCGTGCAGAGCGCTGTGCCCAATATACAGAAACGTCTTGCGGTATCTCCTACAGGGAAAGTGCCAGGAGGGAATTGCGGAGCTTGTTCTCAGTGTCTCTGAGAATTGCTCTGATTATCTGTGTGACCTCTTTGCTAAGACTCTCCAGAGAGCCGTCCTCAAAACAAACACACATCTTGACATATCTCCCACATTGATCGCAGTGTCTCCAGAAACGGCATTCAAGGAGCCAGGACCTTTTCTCCCTACACTGTCCGTTGAGTTGTCCTCAAAACCAATATACATCCTGCTATATCTCCCACATGGAAAGTGCCAGGAGGGAGAAGTGGGGATTATGTTTAGACTTTCTCGGAACTGCTTCAAATCAACTAGATATCTTTGTGCTGTAAATCTCCCAACAGCCAAACGCAAAAGCAGCAAACATCTCGCTGTATGTCCCACATCCAAAGTGCCAAGAGAGAGCTTGCTCTCCCTGTCTTTGAGTACTGTTTTCACTGTCCCGGTTACCTCTTTGCTAACATTCTCTTCAGAGCCGCAGTGAAACCAGGAACCACGTGGAGAAGGCACCCACACTGAAAGTGCCTGGAGGGAACATTGGGGCTTCTTCTCAGTGTCTCTGACATAGGGTTTCACTGTCCCGGGAAAGTCTCTGCTAACACCGTGCAGAGCGCTGTGCCCAATATACAGAAACGTCTTGCGGTATCTCCTACAGGGAAAGTGCCAGGAGGGAATTGCGGAGCTTGTTCTCAGTGTCTCTGAGAATTGCTCTGATTATCTGTGTGACCTCTTTGCTAAGACTCTCCAGAGAGCCGTCCTCAAAACAAACACACATCTTGACATATCTCCCACATTGATCGCAGTGTCTCCAGAAACGGCATTCAAGGAGCCAGGACCTTTTCTCCCTACACTGTCCATTGAGTTGTCCTCAAAACCAATATACATCCTGCTATATCTCCCACATGGAAAGTGCCAGGAGGGAGAAGTGGGGATTATGTTTAGACTTTCTCGGAACTGCTTCAAATCAACTAGATATCTTTGTGCTGTAAATCTCCCAACAGCCAAACGCAAAAGCAGCAAACATCTCGCTGTATGTCCCACATCCAAAGTGCCAAGAGAGAGCTTGCTCTCCCTGTCTTTGAGTACTGTTTTCACTGTCCCCGTTACCTCTTTGCTAACATTCTCTTCAGAGCTGCAGTGAAACCAGGAACCACGTGGAGAAAGCACCCACACTGAAAGTGCCTGGAGGGAACATTGGGGCTTCTTCTCAGTGTCTCTGCCATAGGGTTTCACTGTCCCGGGAAAGTCTCTGCTAACACCGTGCAGAGCGCTGTGCCCAATATACAGAAACGTCTTGCGGTATCTCCTACAGGGAAAGTGCCAGGAGGGAATTGCGGAGCTTGTTCTCAGTGTCTCTGAGAATTGCTCTGATTATCTGTGTGACCTCTTTGCTAAGACTCTCCAGAGAGCCGTCCTCAAAACCAACACACATCTTGACATATCTCCCACATTGATCGCAGTGTCTCCAGAAACGGCATTCAAGGAGCCAGGACCTTTTCTCCCTACACTGTCCATTGAGTTGTCCTCAAAACCAATATACATCCTGCTATATCTCCCACATGGAAAGTGCCAGGAGGGAGAAGTGGGGATTATGTTTAGACTTTCTCGGAACTGCTTCAAATCAACTAGATATCTTTGTGCTGTAAATCTCCCAACAGCCAAACGCAAAAGCAGCAAACATCTCGCTGTATGTCCCACATCCAAAGTGCCAAGAGAGAGCTTGCTCTCCCTGTCTTTGAGTACTGTTTTCACTGTCCCGGTTACCTCTTTGCTAACATTCTCTTCAGAGCTGTAGTGAAACCAGGAACCACGTGGAGAAAGCACCCACACTGAAAGTGCCTGGAGGGAACATTGGGGCTTCTTCTCAGTGTCTCTGCCATAGGGTTTCACTGTGCCGGGAAAGTCTCTGCTAACACCGTGCAGAGCGCTGTGCCCAATATACAGAAACGTCTTGCGGTATCTCCTACAGGGAAAGTGCCAGGAGGGAATTGCGGAGCTTGTTCTCAGTGTCTCTGAGAATTGCTCTGATTATCTGTGTGACCTCTTTGCTAAGACTCTCCAGAGAGCCGTCCTCAAAACCAACACACATCTTGACATATCTCCCACATTGATCGCAGTGTCTCCAGAAACGGCATTCAAGGAGCCAGGACCTTTTCTCCCTACACTGTCCATTGAGTTGTCCTCAAAACCAATATACATCCTGCTATATCTCCCACATGGAAAGTGCCAGGAGGGAGAAGTGGGGATTATGTTTAGACTTTCTCGGAACTGCTTCAAATCAACTAGATATCTTTGTGCTGTAAATCTCCCAACAGCCAAACGCAAAAGCAGCAAACATCTCGCTGTATGTCCCGCATCCAAAGTGCCAAGAGAGAGCTTGCTCTCCCTGTCTTTGAGTACTGTTTTCACTGTCCCCGTTACCTCTTTGCTAACATTCTCTTCAGAGCTGCAGTGAAACCAGGAACCACGTGGAGAAAGCACCCACACTGAAAGTGCCTGGAGGGAACATTGGGGCTTCTTCTCAGTGTCTCTGACATAGGGTTTCACTGTCCCGGGAAAGTCTCTGCTAACACCGTGCAGAGCGCTGTGCCCAATATACAGAAACGTCTTGCGGTATCTCCTACAGGGAAAGTGCCAGGAGGGAATTGCGGAGCTTGTTCTCAGTGTCTCTGAGAATTGCTCTGATTATCTGTGTGACCTCTTTGCTAAGACTCTCCAGAGAGCCGTCCTCAAAACCAACACACATCTTGACATATCTCCCACATTGATCGCAGTGTCTCCAGAAACGGCATTCAAGGAGCCAGGACCTTTTCTCCCTACACTGTCCGTTGAGTTGTCCTCAAAACCAATATACATCCTGCTATATCTCCCACATGGAAAGTGCCAGGAGGGAGAAGTGGGGATTATGTTTAGACTTTCTCGGAACTGCTTCAAATCAACTAGATATCTTTGTGCTGTAAATCTCCCAACAGCCAAACGCAAAAGCAGCAAACATCTCGCTGTATGTCCCGCATCCAAAGTGCCAAGAGAGAGCTTGCTCTCCCTGTCTTTGAGTACTGTTTTCACTGTCCCCGTTACCTCTTTGCTAACATTCTCTTCAGAGCTGCAGTGAAACCAGGAACCACGTGGAGAAAGCACCCACACTGAAAGTGCCTGGAGGGAACATTGGGGCTTCTTCTCAGTGTCTCTGCCATAGGGTTTCACTGTCCCGGGAAAGTCTCTGCTAACACCGTGCAGAGCGCTGTGCCCAATATACAGAAACGTCTTGCGGTATCTCCTACAGGGAAAGTGCCAGGAGGGAATTGTGGAGCTTGTTCTCAGTGTCTCTGAGAATTGCTCTGATTATCTGTGTGACCTCTTTGCTAAGACTCTCCAGAGAGCCGTCCTCAAAACAAACACACATCTTGACATATCTCCCACATTGATCGCAGTGTCTCCAGAAACGGCATTCAAGGAGCCAGGACCTTTTCTCCCTACACTGTCCGTTGAGTTGTCCTCAAAACCAATATACATCCTGCTATATCTCCCACATGGAAAGTGCCAGGAGGGAGAAGTGGGGATTATGTTTAGACTTTCTCGGAACTGCTTCAAATCAACTAGATATCTCTGTGCTGTAAATCTCCCAACAGCCAAACGCAAAAGCAGCAAACATCTCGCTGTATGTCCCACATCCAAAGTGCCAAGAGAGAGCTTGCTCTCCCTGTCTTTGAGTACTGTTTTCACTGTCCCGGTTACCTCTTTGCTAACATTCTCTTCAGAGCTGCAGTGAAACCAGGAACCACGTGGAGAAAGCACCCACACTGAAAGTGCCTGGAGGGAACATTGGGGCTTCTTCTCAGTGTCTCTGCCATAGGGTTTCACTGTGCCGGGAAAGTCTCTGCTAACACCGTGCAGAGCGCTGTGCCCAATATACAGAAACGTCTTGCGGTATCTCCTACAGGGAAAGTGCCAGGAGGGAATTGCGGAGCTTGTTCTCAGTGTCTCTGAGAATTGCTCTGATTATCTGTGTGACCTCTTTGCTAAGACTCTCCAGAGAGCCGTCCTCAAAACCAACACACATCTTGACATATCTCCCACATTGATCGCAGTGTCTCCAGAAACGGCATTCAAGGAGCCAGGACCTTTTCTCCCTACACTGTCCATTGAGTTGTCCTCAAAACCAATATACATCCTGCTATATCTCCCACATGGAAAGTGCCAGGAGGGAGAAGTGGGGATTATGTTTAGACTTTCTCGGAACTGCTTCAAATCAACTAGATATCTTTGTGCTGTAAATCTCCCAACAGCCAAACGCAAAAGCAGCAAACATCTCGCTGTATGTCCCGCATCCAAAGTGCCAAGAGAGAGCTTGCTCTCCCTGTCTTTGAGTACTGTTTTCACTGTCCCCGTTACCTCTTTGCTAACATTCTCTTCAGAGCTGCAGTGAAACCAGGAACCACGTGGAGAAAGCACCCACACTGAAAGTGCCTGGAGGGAACATTGGGGCTTCTTCTCAGTGTCTCTGACATAGGGTTTCACTGTGCCGGGAAAGTCTCTGCTAACACCGTGCAGAGCGCTGTGCCCAATATACAGAAACGTCTTGCGGTATCTCCTACAGGGAAAGTGCCAGGAGGGAATTGCGGAGCTTGTTCTCAGTGTCTCTGAGAATTGCTCTCATTATCCCTGTGACCTCTTTGCTAAGACTCTCCAGAGAGCCGTCCTCAAAACAAACACACATCTTGACATATCTCCCACATTGATCGCAGTGTCTCCAGAAACGGCATTCAAGGAGCCAGGACCTTTTCTCCCTACACTGTCCATTGAGTTGTCCTCAAAACCAATATACATCCTGCTATATCTCCCACATGGAAAGTGCCAGGAGGGAGAAGTGGGGATTATGTTTAGACTTTCTCGGAACTGCTTCAAATCGACTAGATATCTTTGTGCTGTAAATCTCCCAACAGCCAAACGCAAAAGCAGCAAACATCTCGCTGTATGTCCCACATCCAAAGTGCCAAGAGAGAGCTTGCTCTCCCTGTCTTTGAGTACTGTTTTCACTGTCCCCGTTACCTCTTTGCTAACATTCTCTTCAGAGCTGCAGTGAAACCAGGAACCACGTGGAGAAAGCACCCACACTGAAAGTGCCTGGAGGGAACATTGGGGCTTCTTCTCAGTGTCTCTGACATAGGGTTTCACTGTCCCGGGAAAGTCTCTGCTAACACCGTGCAGAGCGCTGTGCCCAATATACAGAAACGTCTTGCGGTATCTCCTACAGGGAAAGTGCCAGGAGGGAATTGCGGAGCTTGTTCTCAGTGTCTCTGAGAATTGCTCTGATTATCTGTGTGACCTCTTTGCTAAGACTCTCCAGAGAGCCGTCCTCAAAACCAACACACATCTTGACATATCTCCCACATTGATCGCAGTGTCTCCAGAAACGGCATTCAAGGAGCCAGGACCTTTTCTCCCTACACTGTCCATTGAGTTGTCCTCAAAACCAATATACATCCTGCTATATCTCCCACATGGAAAGTGCCAGGAGGGAGAAGTGGGGATTATGTTTAGACTTTCTCGGAACTGCTTCAAATCGACTAGATATCTTTGTGCTGTAAATCTCCCAACAGCCAAACGCAAAAGCAGCAAACATCTCGCTGTATGTCCCACATCCAAAGTGCCAAGAGAGAGCTTGCTCTCCCTGTCTTTGAGTACTGTTTTCACTGTCCCGGTTACCTCTTTGCTAACATTCTCTTCAGAGCTGCAGTGAAACCAGGAACCACGTGGAGAAAGCAGCCACACTGAAAGTGCCTGGAGGGAACATTGGGGCTTCTTCTCAGTGTCTCTGACATAGGGTTTCACTGTCCCGGGAAAGTCTCTGCTAACACCGTGCAGAGCGCTGTGCCCAATATACAGAAACGTCTTGCGGTATCTCCTACAGGGAAAGTGCCAGGAGGGAATTGCGGAGCTTGTTCTCAGTGTCTCTGAGAATTGCTCTGATTATCTGTGTGACCTCTTTGCTAAGACTCTCCAGAGAGCCGTCCTCAAAACAAACACACATCTTGACATATCTCCCACATTGATCGCAGTGTCTCCAGAAACGGCATTCAAGGAGCCAGGACCTTTTCTCCCTACACTGTCCGTTGAGTTGTCCTCAAAACCAATATACATCCTGCTATATCTCCCACATGGAAAGTGCCAGGAGGGAGAAGTGGGGATTATGTTTAGACTTTCTCGGAACTGCTTCAAATCAACTAGATATCTTTGTGCTGTAAATCTCCCAACAGCCAAACGCAAAAGCAGCAAACATCTCGCTGTATGTCCCACATCCAAAGTGCCAAGAGAGAGCTTGCTCTCCCTGTCTTTGAGTACTGTTTTCACTGTCCCGGTTACCTCTTTGCTAACATTCTCTTCAGAGCTGCAGTGAAACCAGGAACCACGTGGAGAAAGCAGCCACACTGAAAGTGCCTGGAGGGAACATTGGGGCTTCTTCTCAGTGTCTCTGCCATAGGGTTTCACTGTCCCGGGAAAGTCTCTGCTAACACCGTGCAGAGCGCTGTGCCCAATATACAGAAACGTCTTGCGGTATCTCCTACAGGGAAAGTGCCAGGAGGGAATTGTGGAGCTTGTTCTCAGTGTCTCTGAGAATTGCTCTGATTATCTGTGTGACCTCTTTGCTAAGACTCTCCAGAGAGCCGTCCTCAAAACAAACACACATCTTGACATATCTCCCACATTGATCGCAGTGTCTCCAGGAACGGCATTCAAGGAGCCAGGACCTTTTCTCCCTACACTGTCCATCGAGTTGTCCTCAAAACCAATATACATCCTGCTATATCTCCCACATGGAAAGTGCCAGGAGGGAGAAGTGGGGATTATGTTTAGACTTTCTCGGAACTGCTTCAAATCAACTAGATATCTTTGTGCTGTAAATCTCCCAACAGCCAAACGCAAAAGCAGCAAACATCTCGCTGTATGTCCCACATCCAAAGTGCCAAGAGAGAGCTTGCTCTCCCTGTCTTTGAGTACTGTTTTCACTGTCCCGGTTACCTCTTTGCTAACATTCTCTTCAGAGCTGCAGTGAAACCAGGAACCACGTGGAGAAGGCACCCACACTGAAAGTGCCTGGAGGGAACATTGGGGCTTCTTCTCAGTGTCTCTGACATAGGGTTTCACTGTCCCGGGAAAGTCTCTGCTAACACCGTGCAGAGCGCTGTGCCCAATATACAGAAACGTCTTGCGGTATCTCCTACAGGGAAAGTGCCAGGAGGGAATTGTGGAGCTTGTTCTCAGTGTCTCTGAGAATTGCTCTGATTATCTGTGTGACCTCTTTGCTAAGACTCTCCAGAGAGACGTCCTCAAAACAAACACACATCTTGACATATCTCCCACATTGATCGCAGTGTCTCCAGAAACGGCATTCAAGGAGCCAGGACCTTTTCTCCCTACACTGTCCGTTGAGTTGTCCTCAAAACCAATATACATCCTGCTATATCTCCCACATGGAAAGTGCCAGGAGGGAGAAGTGGGGATTATGTTTAGACTTTCTCGGAACTGCTTCAAATCAACTAGATATCTCTGTGCTGTAAATCTCCCAACAGCCAAACGCAAAAGCAGCAAACATCTCGCTGTATGTCCCACATCCAAAGTGCCAAGAGAGAGCTTGCTCTCCCTGTCTTTGAGTACTGTTTTCACTGTCCCGGTTACCTCTTTGCTAACATTCTCTTCAGAGCTGCAGTGAAACCAGGAACCACGTGGAGAAAGCACCCACACTGAAAGTGCCTGGAGGGAACATTGGGGCTTCTTCTCAGTGTCTCTGACATAGGGTTTCACTGTGCCGGGAAAGTCTCTGCTAACACCGTGCAGAGCGCTGTGCCCAATATACAGAAACGTCTTGCGGTATCTCCTACAGGGAAAGTGCCAGGAGGGAATTGCGGAGCTTGTTCTCAGTGTCTCTGAGAATTGCTCTGATTATCTGTGTGACCTCTTTGCTAAGACTCTCCAGAGAGCCGTCCTCAAAACCAACACACATCTTGACATATCTCCCACATTGATCGCAGTGTCTCCAGAAACGGCATTCAAGGAGCCAGGACCTTTTCTCCCTACACTGTCCATTGAGTTGTCCTCAAAACCAATATACATCCTGCTATATCTCCCACATGGAAAGTGCCAGGAGGGAGAAGTGGGGATTATGTTTAGACTTTCTCGGAACTGCTTCAAATCAACTAGATATCTCTGTGCTGTAAATCTCCCAACAGCCAAACGCAAAAGCAGCAAACATCTCGCTGTATGTCCCACATCCAAAGTGCCAAGAGAGAGCTTGCTCTCCCTGTCTTTGAGTACTGTTTTCACTGTCCCGGTTACCTCTTTGCTAACATTCTCTTCAGAGCTGCAGTGAAACCAGGAACCACGTGGAGAAAGCACCCACACTGAAAGTGCCTGGAGGGAACATTGGGGCTTCTTCTCAGTGTCTCTGACATAGGGTTTCACTGTGCCGGGAAAGTCTCTGCTAACACCGTGCAGAGCGCTGTGCCCAATATACAGAAACGTCTTGCGGTATCTCCTACAGGGAAAGTGCCAGGAGGGAATTGCGGAGCTTGTTCTCAGTGTCTCTGAGAATTGCTCTGATTATCTGTGTGACCTCTTTGCTAAGACTCTCCAGAGAGCCGTCCTCAAAACCAACACACATCTTGACATATCTCCCACATTGATCGCAGTGTCTCCAGAAACGGCATTCAAGGAGCCAGGACCTTTTCTCCCTACACTGTCCATTGAGTTGTCCTCAAAACCAATATACATCCTGCTATATCTCCCACATGGAAAGTGCCAGGAGGGAGAAGTGGGGATTATGTTTAGACTTTCTCGGAACTGCTTCAAATCAACTAGATATCTTTGTGCTGTAAATCTCCCAACAGCCAAACGCAAAAGCAGCAAACATCTCGCTGTATGTCCCGCATCCAAAGTGCCAAGAGAGAGCTTGCTCTCCCTGTCTTTGAGTACTGTTTTCACTGTCCCCGTTACCTCTTTGCTAACATTCTCTTCAGAGCTGCAGTGAAACCAGGAACCACGTGGAGAAAGCACCCACACTGAAAGTGCCTGGAGGGAACATTGGGGCTTCTTCTCAGTGTCTCTGACATAGGGTTTCACTGTCCCGGGAAAGTCTCTGCTAACACCGTGCAGAGCGCTGTGCCCAATATACAGAAACGTCTTGCGGTATCTCCTACAGGGAAAGTGCCAGGAGGGAATTGCGGAGCTTGTTCTCAGTGTCTCTGAGAATTGCTCTCATTATCCCTGTGACCTCTTTGCTAAGACTCTCCAGAGAGCCGTCCTCAAAACAAACACACATCTTGACATATCTCCCACATTGATCGCAGTGTCTCCAGAAACGGCATTCAAGGAGCCAGGACCTTTTCTCCCTACACTGTCCATTGAGTTGTCCTCAAAACCAATATACATCCTGCTATATCTCCCACATGGAAAGTGCCAGGAGGGAGAAGTGGGGATTATGTTTAGACTTTCTCGGAACTGCTTCAAATCAACTAGATATCTTTGTGCTGTAAATCTCCCAACAGCCAAACGCAAAAGCAGCAAACATCTCGCTGTATGTCCCACATCCAAAGTGCCAAGAGAGAGCTTGCTCTCCCTGTCTTTGAGTACTGTTTTCACTGTCCCGGTTACCTCTTTGCTAACATTCTCTTCAGAGCTGCAGTGAAACCAGGAACCACGTGGAGAAAGCACCCACACTGAAAGTGCCTGGAGGGAACATTGGGGCTTCTTCTCAGTGTCTCTGACATAGGGTTTCACTGTCCCGGGAAAGTCTCTGCTAACACCGTGCAGAGCGCTGTGCCCAATATACAGAAACGTCTTGCGGTATCTCCTACAGGGAAAGTGCCAGGAGGGAATTGCGGAGCTTGTTCTCAGTGTCTCTGAGAATTGCTCTGATTATCTGTGTGACCTCTTTGCTAAGACTCTCCAGAGAGCCGTCCTCAAAACCAACACACATCTTGACATATCTCCCACATTGATCGCAGTGTCTCCAGAAACGGCATTCAAGGAGCCAGGACCTTTTCTCCCTACACTGTCCGTTGAGTTGTCCTCAAAACCAATATACATCCTGCTATATCTCCCACATGGAAAGTGCCAGGAGGGAGAAGTGGGGATTATGTTTAGACTTTCTCGGAACTGCTTCAAATCAACTAGATATCTTTGTGCTGTAAATCTCCCAACAGCCAAACGCAAAAGCAGCAAACATCTCGCTGTATGTCCCACATCCAAAGTGCCAAGAGAGAGCTTGCTCTCCCTGTCTTTGAGTACTGTTTTCACTGTCCCGGTTACCTCTTTGCTAACATTCTCTTCAGAGCTGTAGTGAAACCAGGAACCACGTGGAGAAAGCACCCACACTGAAAGTGCCTGGAGGGAACATTGGGGCTTCTTCTCAGTGTCTCTGACATAGGGTTTCACTGTCCCGGGAAAGTCTCTGCTAACACCGTGCAGAGCGCTGTGCCCAATATACAGAAACGTCTTGCGGTATCTCCTACAGGGAAAGTGCCAGGAGGGAATTGCGGAGCTTGTTCTCAGTGTCTCTGAGAATTGCTCTCATTATCCCTGTGACCTCTTTGCTAAGACTCTCCAGAGAGCCGTCCTCAAAACAAACACACATCTTGACATATCTCCCACATTGATCGCAGTGTCTCCAGAAACGGCATTCAAGGAGCCAGGACCTTTTCTCCCTACACTGTCCATTGAGTTGTCCTCAAAACCAATATACATCCTGCTATATCTCCCACATGGAAAGTGCCAGGAGGGAGAAGTGGGGATTATGTTTAGACTTTCTCGGAACTGCTTCAAATCAACTAGATATCTTTGTGCTGTAAATCTCCCAACAGCCAAACGCAAAAGCAGCAAACATCTCGCTGTATGTCCCACATCCAAAGTGCCAAGAGAGAGCTTGCTCTCCCTGTCTTTGAGTACTGTTTTCACTGTCCCGGTTACCTCTTTGCTAACATTCTCTTCAGAGCTGCAGTGAAACCAGGAACCACGTGGAGAAAGCACCCACACTGAAAGTGCCTGGAGGGAACATTGGGGCTTCTTCTCAGTGTCTCTGACATAGGGTTTCACTGTCCCGGGAAAGTCTCTGCTAACACCGTGCAGAGCGCTGTGCCCAATATACAGAAACGTCTTGCGGTATCTCCTACAGGGAAAGTGCCAGGAGGGAATTGCGGAGCTTGTTCTCAGTGTCTCTGAGAATTGCTCTGATTATCTGTGTGACCTCTTTGCTAAGACTCTCCAGAGAGCCGTCCTCAAAACCAACACACATCTTGACATATCTCCCACATTGATCGCAGTGTCTCCAGAAACGGCATTCAAGGAGCCAGGACCTTTTCTCCCTACACTGTCCATTGAGTTGTCCTCAAAACCAATATACATCCTGCTATATCTCCCACATGGAAAGTGCCAGGAGGGAGAAGTGGGGATTATGTTTAGACTTTCTCGGAACTGCTTCAAATCAACTAGATATCTTTGTGCTGTAAATCTCCCAACAGCCAAACGCAAAAGCAGCAAACATCTCGCTGTATGTCCCACATCCAAAGTGCCAAGAGAGAGCTTGCTCTCCCTGTCTTTGAGTACTGTTTTCACTGTCCCGGTTACCTCTTTGCTAACATTCTCTTCAGAGCCGCAGTGAAACCAGGAACCACGTGGAGAAAGCACCCACACTGAAAGTGCCTGGAGGGAACATTGGGGCTTCTTCTCAGTGTCTCTGACATAGGGTTTCACTGTCCCGGGAAAGTCTCTGCTAACACCGTGCAGAGCGCTGTGCCAAATATACAGAAACGTCTTGCGGTATCTCCTACAGGGAAAGTGCCAGGAGGGAATTGCGGAGCTTGTTCTCAGTGTCTCTGAGAATTGCTCTGATTATCTGTGTGACCTCTTTGCTAAGACTCTCCAGAGAGCCGTCCTCAAAACCAACACACATCTTGACATATCTCCCACATTGATCGCAGTGTCTCCAGAAACGGCATTCAAGGAGCCAGGACCTTTTCTCCCTACACTGTCCATTGAGTTGTCCTCAAAACCAATATACATCCTGCTATATCTCCCACATGGAAAGTGCCAGGAGGGAGAAGTGGGGATTATGTTTAGACTTTCTCGGAACTGCTTCAAATCAACTAGATATCTTTGTGCTGTAAATCTCCCAACAGCCAAACGCAAAAGCAGCAAACATCTCGCTGTATGTCCCGCATCCAAAGTGCCAAGAGAGAGCTTGCTCTCCCTGTCTTTGAGTACTGTTTTCACTGTCCCCGTTACCTCTTTGCTAACATTCTCTTCAGAGCTGCAGTGAAACCAGGAACCACGTGGAGAAAGCACCCACACTGAAAGTGCCTGGAGGGAACATTGGGGCTTCTTCTCAGTGTCTCTGACATAGGGTTTCACTGTCCCGGGAAAGTCTCTGCTAACACCGTGCAGAGCGCTGTGCCCAATATACAGAAACGTCTTGCGGTATCTCCTACAGGGAAAGTGCCAGGAGGGAATTGCGGAGCTTGTTCTCAGTGTCTCTGAGAATTGCTCTCATTATCCCTGTGACCTCTTTGCTAAGACTCTCCAGAGAGCCGTCCTCAAAACAAACACACATCTTGACATATCTCCCACATTGATCGCAGTGTCTCCAGAAACGGCATTCAAGGAGCCAGGACCTTTTCTCCCTACACTGTCCATTGAGTTGTCCTCAAAACCAATATACATCCTGCTATATCTCCCACATGGAAAGTGCCAGGAGGGAGAAGTGGGGATTATGTTTAGACTTTCTCGGAACTGCTTCAAATCAACTAGATATCTTTGTGCTGTAAATCTCCCAACAGCCAAACGCAAAAGCAGCAAACATCTCGCTGTATGTCCCACATCCAAAGTGCCAAGAGAGAGCTTGCTCTCCCTGTCTTTGAGTACTGTTTTCACTGTCCCGGTTACCTCTTTGCTAACATTCTCTTCAGAGCTGCAGTGAAACCAGGAACCACGTGGAGAAAGCACCCACACTGAAAGTGCCTGGAGGGAACATTGGGGCTTCTTCTCAGTGTCTCTGCCATAGGGTTTCACTGTGCCGGGAAAGTCTCTGCTAACACCGTGCAGAGCGCTGTGCCCAATATACAGAAACGTCTTGCGGTATCTCCTACAGGGAAAGTGCCAGGAGGGAATTGCGGAGCTTGTTCTCAGTGTCTCTGAGAATTGCTCTGATTATCTGTGTGACCTCTTTGCTAAGACTCTCCAGAGAGCCGTCCTCAAAACCAACACACATCTTGACATATCTCCCACATTGATCGCAGTGTCTCCAGAAACGGCATTCAAGGAGCCAGGACCTTTTCTCCCTACACTGTCCATTGAGTTGTCCTCAAAACCAATATACATCCTGCTATATCTCCCACATGGAAAGTGCCAGGAGGGAGAAGTGGGGATTATGTTTAGACTTTCTCGGAACTGCTTCAAATCAACTAGATATCTTTGTGCTGTAAATCTCCCAACAGCCAAACGCAAAAGCAGCAAACATCTCGCTGTATGTCCCACATCCAAAGTGCCAAGAGAGAGCTTGCTCTCCCTGTCTTTGAGTACTGTTTTCACTGTCCCGGTTACCTCTTTGCTAACATTCTCTTCAGAGCCGCAGTGAAACCAGGAACCACGTGGAGAAAGCACCCACACTGAAAGTGCCTGGAGGGAACATTGGGGCTTCTTCTCAGTGTCTCTGACATAGGGTTTCACTGTCCCGGGAAAGTCTCTGCTAACACCGTGCAGAGCGCTGTGCCAAATATACAGAAACGTCTTGCGGTATCTCCTACAGGGAAAGTGCCAGGAGGGAATTGCGGAGCTTGTTCTCAGTGTCTCTGAGAATTGCTCTGATTATCTGTGTGACCTCTTTGCTAAGACTCTCCAGAGAGCCGTCCTCAAAACCAACACACATCTTGACATATCTCCCACATTGATCGCAGTGTCTCCAGAAACGGCATTCAAGGAGCCAGGACCTTTTCTCCCTACACTGTCCGTTGAGTTGTCCTCAAAACCAATATACATCCTGCTATATCTCCCACATGGAAAGTGCCAGGAGGGAGAAGTGGGGATTATGTTTAGACTTTCTCGGAACTGCTTCAAATCAACTAGATATCTTTGTGCTGTAAATCTCCCAACAGCCAAACGCAAAAGCAGCAAACATCTCGCTGTATGTCCCACATCCAAAGTGCCAAGAGAGAGCTTGCTCTCCCTGTCTTTGAGTACTGTTTTCACTGTCCCGGTTACCTCTTTGCTAACATTCTCTTCAGAGCTGTAGTGAAACCAGGAACCACGTGGAGAAAGCACCCACACTGAAAGTGCCTGGAGGGAACATTGGGGCTTCTTCTCAGTGTCTCTGCCATAGGGTTTCACTGTGCCGGGAAAGTCTCTGCTAACACCGTGCAGAGCGCTGTGCCCAATATACAGAAACGTCTTGCGGTATCTCCTACAGGGAAAGTGCCAGGAGGGAATTGCGGAGCTTGTTCTCATTGTCTCTGAGAATTGCTCTGATTATCTGTGTGACCTCTTTGCTAAGACTCTCCAGAGAGCCGTCCTCAAAACCAACACACATCTTGACATATCTCCCACATTGATCGCAGTGTCTCCAGAAACGGCATTCAAGGAGCCAGGACCTTTTCTCCCTACACTGTCCATTGAGTTGTCCTCAAAACCAATATACATCCTGCTATATCTCCCACATGGAAAGTGCCAGGAGGGAGAAGTGGGGATTATGTTTAGACTTTCTCGGAACTGCTTCAAATCAACTAGATATCTTTGTGCTGTAAATCTCCCAACAGCCAAACGCAAAAGCAGCAAACATCTCGCTGTATGTCCCACATCCAAAGTGCCAAGAGAGAGCTTGCTCTCCCTGTCTTTGAGTACTGTTTTCACTGTCCCGGTTACCTCTTTGCTAACATTCTCTTCAGAGCTGTAGTGAAACCAGGAACCACGTGGAGAAAGCACCCACACTGAAAGTGCCTGGAGGGAACATTGGGGCTTCTTCTCAGTGTCTCTGCCATAGGGTTTCACTGTGCCGGGAAAGTCTCTGCTAACACCGTGCAGAGCGCTGTGCCCAATATACAGAAACGTCTTGCGGTATCTCCTACAGGGAAAGTGCCAGGAGGGAATTGCGGAGCTTGTTCTCAGTGTCTCTGAGAATTGCTCTGATTATCTGTGTGACCTCTTTGCTAAGACTCTCCAGAGAGCCGTCCTCAAAACCAACACACATCTTGACATATCTCCCACATTGATCGCAGTGTCTCCAGAAACGGCATTCAAGGAGCCAGGACCTTTTCTCCCTACACTGTCCATTGAGTTGTCCTCAAAACCAATATACATCCTGCTATATCTCCCACATGGAAAGTGCCAGGAGGGAGAAGTGGGGATTATGTTTAGACTTTCTCGGAACTGCTTCAAATCAACTAGATATCTTTGTGCTGTAAATCTCCCAACAGCCAAACGCAAAAGCAGCAAACATCTCGCTGTATGTCCCACATCCAAAGTGCCGAGAGAGCTTGCTCTCCCTGTCTTTGAGTACTGTTTTCACTGTCCCGGTTACCTCTTTGCTAACATTCTCTTCAGAGCTGCAGTGAAACCAGGAACCACGTGGAGAAAGCACCCACACTGAAAGTGCCTGGAGGGAACATTGGGGCTTCTTCTCAGTGTCTCTGACATAGGGTTTCACTGTGCCGGGAAAGTCTCTGCTAACACCGTGCAGAGCGCTGTGCCCAATATACAGAAACGTCTTGCGGTATCTCCTACAGGGAAAGTGCCAGGAGGGAATTGCGGAGCTTGTTCTCAGTGTCTCTGAGAATTGCTCTGATTATCTGTGTGACCTCTTTGCTAAGACTCTCCAGAGAGCCGTCCTCAAAACCAACACACATCTTGACATATCTCCCACATTGATCGCAGTGTCTCCAGAAACGGCATTCAAGGAGCCAGGAGGTTTTCTCCCTACACTGTCCATTGAGTTGTCCTCAAAACCAATATACATCCTGCTATATCTCCCACATGGAAAGTGCCAGGAGGGAGAAGTGGGGATTATGTTTAGACTTTCTCGGAACTGCTTCAAATCAACTAGATATCTTTGTGCTGTAAATCTCCCAACAGCCAAACGCAAAAGCAGCAAACATCTCGCTGTATGTCCCACATCCAAAGTGCCAAGAGAGAGCTTGCTCTCCCTGTCTTTGAGTACTGTTTTCACTGTCCCGGTTACCTCTTTGCTAACATTCTCTTCAGAGCTGCAGTGAAACCAGGAACCACGTGGAGAAAGCACCCACACTGAAAGTGCCTGGAGGGAACATTGGGGCTTCTTCTCAGTGTCTCTGACATAGGGTTTCACTGTCCCGGGAAAGTCTCTGCTAACACCGTGCAGAGCGCTGTGCCCAATATACAGAAACGTCTTGCGGTATCTCCTACAGGGAAAGTGCCAGGAGGGAATTGCGGAGCTTGTTCTCAGTGTCTCTGAGAATTGCTCTCATTATCCCTGTGACCTCTTTGCTAAGACTCTCCAGAGAGCCGTCCTCAAAACCAACACACATCTTGACATATCTCCCACATTGATCGCAGTGTCTCCAGAAACGGCATTCAAGGAGCCAGGACCTTTTCTCCCTACACTGTCCATTGAGTTGTCCTCAAAACCAATATACATCCTGCTATATCTCCCACATGGAAAGTGCCAGGAGGGAGAAGTGGGGATTATGTTTAGACTTTCTCGGAACTGCTTCAAATCAACTAGATATCTTTGTGCTGTAAATCTCCCAACAGCCAAACGCAAAAGCAGCAAACATCTCGCTGTATGTCCCGCATCCAAAGTGCCAAGAGAGAGCTTGCTCTCCCTGTCTTTGAGTACTGTTTTCACTGTCCCCGTTACCTCTTTGCTAACATTCTCTTCAGAGCTGCAGTGAAACCAGGAACCACGTGGAGAAAGCACCCACACTGAAAGTGCCTGGAGGGAACATTGGGGCTTCTTCTCAGTGTCTCTGACATAGGGTTTCACTGTCCCGGGAAAGTCTCTGCTAACACCGTGCAGAGCGCTGTGCCCAATATACAGAAACGTCTTGCGGTATCTCCTACAGGGAAAGTGCCAGGAGGGAATTGCGGAGCTTGTTCTCAGTGTCTCTGAGAATTGCTCTCATTATCCCTGTGACCTCTTTACTAAGACTCTCCAGAGAGCCGTCCTCAAAACAAACACACATCTTGACATATCTCCCACATTGATCGCAGTGTCTCCAGAAACGGCATTCAAGGAGCCAGGACCTTTTCTCCCTACACTGTCCATTGAGTTGTCCTCAAAACCAATATACATCCTGCTATATCTCCCACATGGAAAGTGCCAGGAGGGAGAAGTGGGGATTATGTTTAGACTTTCTCGGAACTGCTTCAAATCAACTAGATATCTTTGTGCTGTAAATCTCCCAACAGCCAAACGCAAAAGCAGCAAACATCTCGCTGTATGTCCCACATCCAAAGTGCCAAGAGAGAGCTTGCTCTCCCTGTCTTTGAGTACTGTTTTCACTGTCCCGGTTACCTCTTTGCTAACATTCTCTTCAGAGCTGCAGTGAAACCAGGAACCACGTGGAGAAAGCACCCACACTGAAAGTGCCTGGAGGGAACATTGGGGCTTCTTCTCAGTGTCTCTGACATAGGGTTTCACTGTGCCGGGAAAGTCTCTGCTAACACCGTGCAGAGCGCTGTGCCCAATATACAGAAACGTCTTGTGGTATCTCCTACAGGGAAAGTGCCAGGAGGGAATTGCGGAGCTTGTTCTCAGTGTCTCTGAGAATTGCTCTGATTATCTGTGTGACCTCTTTGCTAAGACTCTCCAGAGAGCCGTCCTCAAAACCAACACACATCTTGACATATCTCCCACATTGATCGCAGTGTCTCCAGAAACGGCATTCAAGGAGCCAGGACCTTTTCTCCCTACACTGTCCATTGAGTTGTCCTCAAAACCAATATACATCCTGCTATATCTCCCACATGGAAAGTGCCAGGAGGGAGAAGTGGGGATTATGTTTAGACTTTCTCGGAACTGCTTCAAATCAACTAGATATCTTTGTGCTGTAAATCTCCCAACAGCCAAACGCAAAAGCAGCAAACATCTCGCTGTATGTCCCACATCCAAAGTGCCAAGAGAGAGCTTGCTCTCCCTGTCTTTGAGTACTGTTTTCACTGTCCCGGTTACCTCTTTGCTAACATTCTCTTCAGAGCTGCAGTGAAACCAGGAACCACGTGGAGAAAGCACCCACACTGAAAGTGCCTGGAGGGAACATTGGGGCTTCTTCTCAGTGTCTCTGACATAGGGTTTCACTGTGCCGGGAAAGTCTCTGCTAACACCGTGCAGAGCGCTGTGCCCAATATACAGAAACGTCTTGTGGTATCTCCTACAGGGAAAGTGCCAGGAGGGAATTGCGGAGCTTGTTCTCAGTGTCTCTGAGAATTGCTCTGATTATCTGTGTGACCTCTTTGCTAAGACTCTCCAGAGAGCCGTCCTCAAAACCAACACACATCTTGACATATCTCCCACATTGATCGCAGTGTCTCCAGAAACGGCATTCAAGGAGCCAGGACCTTTTCTCCCTACACTGTCCATTGAGTTGTCCTCAAAACCAATATACATCCTGCTATATCTCCCACATGGAAAGTGCCAGGAGGGAGAAGTGGGGATTATGTTTAGACTTTCTCGGAACTGCTTCAAATCAACTAGATATCTTTGTGCTGTAAATCTCCCAACAGCCAAACGCAAAAGCAGCAAACATCTCGCTGTATGTCCCACATCCAAAGTGCCAAGAGAGAGCTTGCTCTCCCTGTCTTTGAGTACTGTTTTCACTGTCCCGGTTACCTCTTTGCTAACATTCTCTTCAGAGCTGCAGTGAAACCAGGAACCACGTGGAGAAAGCACCCACACTGAAAGTGCCTGGAGGGAACATTGGGGCTTCTTCTCAGTGTCTCTGACATAGGGTTTCACTGTCCCGGGAAAGTCTCTGCTAACACCGTGCAGAGCGCTGTGCCCAATATACAGAAACGTCTTGCGGTATCTCCTACAGGGAAAGTGCCAGGAGGGAATTGCGGAGCTTGTTCTCAGTGTCTCTGAGAATTGCTCTGATTATCTGTGTGACCTCTTTGCTAAGACTCTCCAGAGAGCCGTCCTCAAAACAAACACACATCTTGACATATCTCCCACATTGATCGCAGTGTCTCCAGAAACGGCATTCAAGGAGCCAGGACCTTTTCTCCCTACACTGTCCGTTGAGTTGTCCTCAAAACCAATATACATCCTGCTATATCTCCCACATGGAAAGTGCCAGGAGGGAGAAGTGGGGATTATGTTTAGACTTTCTCGGAACTGCTTCAAATCAACTAGATATCTTTGTGCTGTAAATCTCCCAACAGCCAAACGCAAAAGCAGCAAACATCTCGCTGTATGTCCCACATCCAAAGTGCCAAGAGAGAGCTTGCTCTCCCTGTCTTTGAGTACTGTTTTCACTGTCCCGGTTAACTCTTTGCTAACATTCTCTTCAGAGCTGCAGTGAAACCAGGAACCACGTGGAGAAAGCACCCACACTGAAAGTGCCTGGAGGGAACATTGGGGCTTCTTCTCAGTGTCTCTGCCATAGGGTTTCACTGTCCCGGGAAAGTCTCTGCTAACACCGTGCAGAGCGCTGTGCCCAATATACAGAAACGTCTTGCGGTATCTCCTACAGGGAAAGTGCCAGGAGGGAATTGCGGAGCTTGTTCTCAGTGTCTCTGAGAATTGCTCTGATTATCTGTGTGACCTCTTTGCTAAGACTCTCCAGAGAGCCGTCCTCAAAACCAACACACATCTTGACATATCTCCCACATTGATCGCAGTGTCTCCAGGAACGGCATTCAAGGAGCCAGGACCTTTTCTCCCTACACTGTCCATTGAGTTGTCCTCAAAACCAATATACATCCTGCTATATCTCCCACATGGAAAGTGCCAGGAGGGAGAAGTGGGGATTATGTTTAGACTTTCTCGGAACTGCTTCAAATCAACTAGATATCTTTGTGCTGTAAATCTCCCAACAGCCAAACGCAAAAGCAGCAAACATCTCGCTGTATGTCCCACATCCAAAGTGCCAAGAGAGAGCTTGCTCTCCCTGTCTTTGAGTACTGTTTTCACTGTCCCGGTTACCTCTTTGCTAACATTCTCTTCAGAGCTGCAGTGAAACCAGGAACCACGTGGAGAAAGCACCCACACTGAAAGTGCCTGGAGGGAACATTGGGGCTTCTTCTCAGTGTCTCTGACATAGGGTTTCACTGTCCCGGGAAAGTCTCTGCTAACACCGTGCAGAGCGCTGTGCCCAATATACAGAAACGTCTTGCGGTATCTCCTACAGGGAAAGTGCCAGGAGGGAATTGCGGAGCTTGTTCTCAGTGTCTCTGAGAATTGCTCTGATTATCTGTGTGACCTCTTTGCTAAGACTCTCCAGAGAGCCGTCCTCAAAACCAACACACATCTTGACATATCTCCCACATTGATCGCAGTGTCTCCAGAAACGGCATTCAAGGAGCCAGGAGGTTTTCTCCCTACACTGTCCATTGAGTTGTCCTCAAAACCAATATACATCCTGCTATATCTCCCACATGGAAAGTGCCAGGAGGGAGAAGTGGGGATTATGTTTAGACTTTCTCGGAACTGCTTCAAATCAACTAGATATCTTTGTGCTGTAAATCTCCCAACAGCCAAACGCAAAAGCAGCAAACATCTCGCTGTATGTCCCACATCCAAAGTGCCAAGAGAGAGCTTGCTCTCCCTGTCTTTGAGTACTGTTTACACTGTCCCGGTTACCTCTTTGCTAACATTCTCTTCAGAGCTGCAGTGAAACCAGGAACCACGTGGAGAAAGCACCCACACTGAAAGTGCCTGGAGGGAACATTGGGGCTTCTTCTCAGTGTCTCTGACATAGGGTTTCACTGTCCCGGGAAAGTCTCTGCTAACACCGTGCAGAGCGCTGTGCCCAATATACAGAAACGTCTTGCGGTATCTCCTACAGGGAAAGAGCCAGGAGGGAATTGCGGAGCTTGTTCTCAGTGTCTCTGAGAATTGCTCTGATTATCTGTGTGACCTCTTTGCTAAGACTCTCCAGAGAGCCGTCCTCAAAACAAACACACATCTTGACATATCTCCCACATTGATCGCAGTGTCTCCAGGAACGGCATTCAAGGAGCCAGGACCTTTTCTCCCTACACTGTCCATCGAGTTGTCCTCAAAACCAATATACATCCTGCTATATCTCCCACATGGAAAGTGCCAGGAGGGAGAAGTGGGGATTATGTTTAGACTTTCTCGGAACTGCTTCAAATCAACTAGATATCTTTGTGCTGTAAATCTCCCAACAGCCAAACGCAAAAGCAGCAAACATCTCGCTGTATGTCCCACATCCAAAGTGCCAAGAGAGAGCTTGCTCTCCCTGTCTTTGAGTACTGTTTTCACTGTCCCGGTTACCTCTTTGCTAACATTCTCTTCAGAGCTGCAGTGAAACCAGGAACCACGTGGAGAAAGCACCCACACTGAAAGTGCCTGGAGGGAACATTGGGGCTTCTTCTCAGTGTCTCTGACATAGGGTTTCACTGTCCCGGGAAAGTCTCTGCTAACACCGTGCAGAGCGCTGTGCCCAATATACAGAAACGTCTTGCGGTATCTCCTACAGGGAAAGTGCCAGGAGGGAATTGTGGAGCTTGTTCTCAGTGTCTCTGAGAATTGCTCTGATTATCTGTGTGACCTCTTTGCTAAGACTCTCCAGAGAGCCGTCCTCAAAACAAACACACATCTTGACATATCTCCCACATTGATCGCAGTGTCTCCAGAAACGGCATTCAAGGAGCCAGGACCTTTTCTCCCTACACTGTCCATTGAGTTGTCCTCAAAACCAAAATACATCCTGCTATATCTCCCACATGGAAAGTGCCAGGAGGGAGAAGTGGGGATTATGTTTAGACTTTCTCGGAACTGCTTCAAATCAACTAGATATCTCTGTGCTGTAAATCTCCCAACAGCCAAACGCAAAAGCAGCAAACATCTCGCTGTATGTCCCACATCCAAAGTGCCAAGAGAGAGCTTGCTCTCCCTGTCTTTGAGTACTGTTTTCACTGTCCCGGTTACCTCTTTGCTAACATTCTCTTCAGAGCTGCAGTGAAACCAGGAACCACGTGGAGAAAGCACCCACACTGAAAGTGCCTGGAGGGAACATTGGGGCTTCTTCTCAGTGTCTCTGACATAGGGTTTCACTGTGCCGGGAAAGTCTCTGCTAACACCGTGCAGAGCGCTGTGCCCAATATACAGAAACGTCTTGCGGTATCTCCTACAGGGAAAGTGCCAGGAGGGAATTGCGGAGCTTGTTCTCAGTGTCTCTGAGAATTGCTCTGATTATCTGTGTGACCTCTTTGCTAAGACTCTCCAGAGAGCCGTCCTCAAAACCAACACACATCTTGACATATCTCCCACATTGATCGCAGTGTCTCCAGAAACGGCATTCAAGGAGCCAGTACCTTTTCTCCCTACACTGTCCATTGAGTTGTCCTCAAAACCAATATACATCCTGCTATATCTCCCACATGGAAAGTGCCAGGAGGGAGAAGTGGGGATTATGTTTAGACTTTCTCGGAACTGCTTCAAATCAACTAGATATCTTTGTGCTGTAAATCTCCCAACAGCCAAACGCAAAAGCAGCAAACATCTCGCTGTATGTCCCGCATCCAAAGTGCCGAGAGAGCTTGCTCTCCCTGTCTTTGAGTACTGTTTTCACTGTCCCCGTTACCTCTTTGCTAACATTCTCTTCAGAGCTGCAGTGAAACCAGGAACCACGTGGAGAAAGCACCCACACTGAAAGTGCCTGGAGGGAACATTGGGGCTTCTTCTCAGTGTCTCTGACATAGGGTTTCACTGTCCCGGGAAAGTCTCTGCTAACACCGTGCAGAGCGCTGTGCCCAATATACAGAAACGTCTTGCGGTATCTCCTACAGGGAAAGTGCCAGGAGGGAATTGCGGAGCTTGTTCTCAGTGTCTCTGAGAATTGCTCTCATTATCCCTGTGACCTCTTTGCTAAGACTCTCCAGAGAGCCGTCCTCAAAACAAACACACATCTTGACATATCTCCCACATTGATCGCAGTGTCTCCAGAAACGGCATTCAAGGAGCCAGGACCTTTTCTCCCTACACTGTCCATTGAGTTGTCCTCAAAACCAATATACATCCTGCTATATCTCCCACATGGAAAGTGCCAGGAGGGAGAAGTGGGGATTATGTTTAGACTTTCTCGGAACTGCTTCAAATCAACTAGATATCTTTGTGCTGTAAATCTCCCAACAGCCAAACGCAAAAGCAGCAAACATCTCGCTGTATGTCCCACATCCAAAGTGCCAAGAGAGAGCTTGCTCTCCCTGTCTTTGAGTACTGTTTTCACTGTCCCGGTTACCTCTTTGCTAACATTCTCTTCAGAGCTGCAGTGAAACCAGGAACCACGTGGAGAAAGCACCCACACTGAAAGTGCCTGGAGGGAACATTGGGGCTTCTTCTCAGTGTCTCTGACATAGGGTTTCACTGTGCCGGGAAAGTCTCTGCTAACACCGTGCAGAGCGCTGTGCCCAATATACAGAAACGTCTTGTGGTATCTCCTACAGGGAAAGTGCCAGGAGGGAATTGCGGAGCTTGTTCTCAGTGTCTCTGAGAATTGCTCTGATTATCTGTGTGACCTCTTTGCTAAGACTCTCCAGAGAGCCGTCCTCAAAACCAACACACATCTTGACATATCTCCCACATTGATCGCAGTGTCTCCAGAAACGGCATTCAAGGAGCCAGGACCTTTTCTCCCTACACTGTCCGTTGAGTTGTCCTCAAAACCAATATACATCCTGCTATATCTCCCACATGGAAAGTGCCAGGAGGGAGAAGTGGGGATTATGTTTAGACTTTCTCGGAACTGCTTCAAATCAACTAGATATCTTTGTGCTGTAAATCTCCCAACAGCCAAACGCAAAAGCAGCAAACATCTCGCTGTATGTCCCACATCCAAAGTGCCAAGAGAGAGCTTGCTCTCCCTGTCTTTGAGTACTGTTTTCACTGTCCCCGTTACCTCTTTGCTAACATTCTCTTCAGAGCTGCAGTGAAACCAGGAACCACGTGGAGAAGGCACCCACACTGAAAGTGCCTGGAGGGAACATTGGGGCTTCTTCTCAGTGTCTCTGACATAGGGTTTCACTGTCCCGGGAAAGTCTCTGCTAACAACGTGCAGAGCGCTGTGCCCAATATACAGAAACGTCTTGCGGTATCTCCTACAGGGAAAGTGCCAGGAGGGAATTGCGGAGCTTGTTCTCAGTGTCTCTGAGAATTGCTCTCATTATCCCTGTGACCTCTTTGCTAAGACTCTCCAGAGAGCCGTCCTCAAAACCAACACACATCTTGACATATCTCCCACATTGATCGCAGTGTCTCCAGAAACGGCATTCAAGGAGCCAGGACCTTTTCTCCCTACACTGTCCATTGAGTTGTCCTCAAAACCAATATACATCCTGCTATATCTCCCACATGGAAAGTGCCAGGAGGGAGAAGTGGGGATTATGTTTAGACTTTCTCGGAACTGCTTCAAATCAACTAGATATCTTTGTGCTGTAAATCTCCCAACAGCCAAACGCAAAAGCAGCAAACATCTCGCTGTATGTCCCGCATCCAAAGTGCCAAGAGAGAGCTTGCTCTCCCTGTCTTTGAGTACTGTTTTCAATGTCCCGGTTACCTCTTTGCTAACATTCTCTTCAGAGCTGCAGTGAAACCAGGAACCACGTGGAGAAAGCACCCACACTGAAAGTGCCTGGAGGGAACATTGGGGCTTCTTCTCAGTGTCTCTGACATAGGGTTTCACTGTCCCGGGAAAGTCTCTGCTAACACCGTGCAGAGCGCTGTGCCCAATATACAGAAACGTCTTGCGGTATCTCCTACAGGGAAAGTGCCAGGAGGGAATTGCGGAGCTTGTTCTCAGTGTCTCTGAGAATTGCTCTGATTATCTGTGTGACCTCTTTGCTAAGACTCTCCAGAGAGCCGTCCTCAAAACCAACACACATCTTGACATATCTCCCACATTGATCGCAGTGTCTCCAGAAACGGCATTCAAGGAGCCAGGACCTTTTCTCCCTACACTGTCCATTGAGTTGTCCTCAAAACCAATATACATCCTGCTATATCTCCCACATGGAAAGTGCCAGGAGGGAGAAGTGGGGATTATGTTTAGACTTTCTCGGAACTGCTTCAAATCAACTAGATATCTTTGTGCTGTAAATCTCCCAACAGCCAAACACAAAAGCAGCAAACATCTCGCTGTATGTCCCACATCCAAAGTGCCAAGAGAGAGCTTGCTCTCCCTGTCTTTGAGTACTGTTTTCACTGTCCCGGTTACCTCTTTGCTAACATTCTCTTCAGAGCTGCAGTGAAACCAGGAACCACGTGGAGAAAGCACCCACACTGAAAGTGCCTGGAGGGAACATTGGGGCTTCTTCTCAGTGTCTCTGCCATAGGGTTTCACTGTCCCGGGAAAGTCTCTGCTAACACCGTGCAGAGCGCTGTGCCCAATATACAGAAACGTCTTGCGGTATCTCCTACAGGGAAAGTGCCAGGAGGGAATTGCGGAGCTTGTTCTCAGTGTCTCTGAGAATTGCTCTGATTATCTGTGTGACCTCTTTGCTAAGACTCTCCAGAGAGCCGTCCTCAAAACAAACACACATCTTGACATATCTCCCACATTGATCGCAGTGTCTCCAGAAACGGCATTCAAGGAGCCAGGACCTTTTCTCCCTACACTGTCCGTTGAGTTGTCCTCAAAACCAATATACATCCTGCTATATCTCCCACATGGAAAGTGCCAGGAGGGAGAAGTGGGGATTATGTTTAGACTTTCTCGGAACTGCTTCAAATCAACTAGATATCTTTGTGCTGTAAATCTCCCAACAGCCAAACGCAAAAGCAGCAAACATCTCGCTGTATGTCCCACATCCAAAGTGCCAAGAGAGAGCTTGCTCTCCCTGTCTTTGAGTACTGTTTTCACTGTCCCCGTTACCTCTTTGCTAACATTCTCTTCAGAGCTGCAGTGAAACCAGGAACCACGTGGAGAAAGCAGCCACACTGAAAGTGCCTGGAGGGAACATTGGGGCTTCTTCTCAGTGTCTCTGCCATAGGGTTTCACTGTCCCGGGAAAGTCTCTGCTAACACCGTGCAGAGCGCTGTGCCCAATATACAGAAACGTCTTGCGGTATCTCCTACAGGGAAAGTGCCAGGAGGGAATTGCGGAGCTTGTTCTCAGTGTCTCTGAGAATTGCTCTGATTATCTGTGTGACCTCTTTGCTAAGACTCTCCAGAGAGCCGTCCTCAAAACCAACACACATCTTGACATATCTCCCACATTGATCGCAGTGTCTCCAGAAACGGCATTCAAGGAGCCAGGACCTTTTCTCCCTACACTGTCCATTGAGTTGTCCTCAAAACCAATATACATCCTGCTATATCTCCCACATGGAAAGTGCCAGGAGGGAGAAGTGGGGATTATGTTTAGACTTTCTCGGAACTGCTTCAAATCAACTAGATATCTTTGTGCTGTAAATCTCCCAACAGCCAAACGCAAAAGCAGCAAACATCTCGCTGTATGTCCCACATCCAAAGTGCCAAGAGAGAGCTTGCTCTCCCTGTCTTTGAGTACTGTTTTCACTGTCCCGGTTACCTCTTTGCTAACATTCTCTTCAGAGCTGCAGTGAAACCAGGAACCACGTGGAGAAAGCAGCCACACTGAAAGTGCCTGGAGGGAACATTGGGGCTTCTTCTCAGTGTCTCTGACATAGGGTTTCACTGTCCCGGGAAAGTCTCTGCTAACACCGTGCAGAGCGCTGTGCCCAATATACAGAAACGTCTTGCGGTATCTCCTACAGGGAAAGTGCCAGGAGGGAATTGCGGAGCTTGTTCTCAGTGTCTCTGAGAATTGCTCTGATTATCTGTGTGACCTCTTTGCTAAGACTCTCCAGAGAGCCGTCCTCAAAACCAACACACATCTTGACATATCTCCCACATTGATCGCAGTGTCTCCAGAAACGGCATTCAAGGAGCCAGGAGGTTTTCTCCCTACACTGTCCATTGAGTTGTCCTCAAAACCAATATACATCCTGCTATATCTCCCACATGGAAAGTGCCAGGAGGGAGAAGTGGGGATTATGTTTAGACTTTCTCGGAACTGCTTCAAATCAACTAGATATCTTTGTGCTGTAAATCTCCCAACAGCCAAACGCAAAAGCAGCAAACATCTCGCTGTATGTCCCACATCCAAAGTGCCAAGAGAGAGCTTGCTCTCCCTGTCTTTGAGTACTGTTTTCACTGTCCCGGTTACCTCTTTGCTAACATTCTCTTCAGAGCTGCAGTGAAACCAGGAACCACGTGGAGAAAGCACCCACACTGAAAGTGCCTGGAGGGAACATTGGGGCTTCTTCTCAGTGTCTCTGACATAGGGTTTCACTGTCCCGGGAAAGTCTCTGCTAACACCGTGCAGAGCGCTGTGCCCAATATACAGAAACGTCTTGCGGTATCTCCTACAGGGAAAGAGCCAGGAGGGAATTGCGGAGCTTGTTCTCAGTGTCTCTGAGAATTGCTCTGATTATCTGTGTGACCTCTTTGCTAAGACTCTCCAGAGAGCCGTCCTCAAAACAAACACACATCTTGACATATCTCCCACATTGATCGCAGTGTCTCCAGGAACGGCATTCAAGGAGCCAGGACCTTTTCTCCCTACACTGTCCATTGAGTTGTCCTCAAAACCAATATACATCCTGCTATATCTCCCACATGGAAAGTGCCAGGAGGGAGAAGTGGGGATTATGTTTAGACTTTCTCGGAACTGCTTCAAATCAACTAGATATCTTTGTGCTGTAAATCTCCCAACAGCCAAACGCAAAAGCAGCAAACATCTCGCTGTATGTCCCACATCCAAAGTGCCAAGAGAGAGCTTGCTCTCCCTGTCTTTGAGTACTGTTTTCACTGTCCCGGTTACCTCTTTGCTAACATTCTCTTCAGAGCTGCAGTGAAACCAGGAACCACGTGGAGAAAGCAGCCACACTGAAAGTGCCTGGAGGGAACATTGGGGCTTCTTCTCAGTGTCTCTGACATAGGGTTTCACTGTGCCGGGAAAGTCTCTGCTAACACCGTGCAGAGCGCTGTGCCCAATATACAGAAACGTCTTGCGGTATCTCCTACAGGGAAAGTGCCAGGAGGGAATTGTGGAGCTTGTTCTCAGTGTCTCTGAGAATTGCTCTGATTATCTGTGTGACCTCTTTGCTAAGACTCTCCAGAGAGCCGTCCTCAAAACAAACACACATCTTGACATATCTCCCACATTGATCGCAGTGTCTCCAGAAACGGCATTCAAGGAGCCAGGACCTTTTCTCCCTACACTGTCCATTGAGTTGTCCTCAAAACCAAAATACATCCTGCTATATCTCCCACATGGAAAGTGCCAGGAGGGAGAAGTGGGGATTATGTTTAGACTTTCTCAGAACTGCTTCAAATCAACTAGATATCTCTGTGCTGTAAATCTCCCAACAGCCAAACGCAAAAGCAGCAAACATCTCGCTGTATGTCCCACATCCAAAGTGCCAAGAGAGAGCTTGCTCTCCCTGTCTTTGAGTACTGTTTTCACTGTCCCGGTTACCTCTTTGCTAACATTCTCTTCAGAGCTGCAGTGAAACCAGGAACCACGTGGAGAAAGCACCCACACTGAAAGTGCCTGGAGGGAACATTGGGGCTTCTTCTCAGTGTCTCTGACATAGGGTTTCACTGTGCCGGGAAAGTCTCTGCTAACACCGTGCAGAGCGCTGTGCCCAATATACAGAAACGTCTTGCGGTATCTCCTACAGGGAAAGTGCCAGGAGGGAATTGCGGAGCTTGTTCTCAGTGTCTCTGAGAATTGCTCTGATTATCTGTGTGACCTCTTTGCTAAGACTCTCCAGAGAGCCGTCCTCAAAACCAACACACATCTTGACATATCTCCCACATTGATCGCAGTGTCTCCAGAAACGGCATTCAAGGAGCCAGGACCTTTTCTCCCTACACTGTCCATTGAGTTGTCCTCAAAACCAATATACATCCTGCTATATCTCCCACATGGAAAGTGCCAGGAGGGAGAAGTGGGGATTATGTTTAGACTTTCTCGGAACTGCTTCAAATCAACTAGATATCTTTGTGCTGTAAATCTCCCAACAGCCAAACGCAAAAGCAGCAAACATCTCGCTGTATGTCCCGCATCCAAAGTGCCAAGAGAGAGCTTGCTCTCCCTGTCTTTGAGTACTGTTTTCACTGTCCCCGTTACCTCTTTGCTAACATTCTCTTCAGAGCTGCAGTGAAACCAGGAACCACGTGGAGAAAGCACCCACACTGAAAGTGCCTGGAGGGAACATTGGGGCTTCTTCTCAGTGTCTCTGACATAGGGTTTCACTGTCCCGGGAAAGTCTCTGCTAACACCGTGCAGAGCGCTGTGCCCAATATACAGAAACGTCTTGCGGTATCTCCTACAGGGAAAGTGCCAGGAGGGAATTGCGGAGCTTGTTCTCAGTGTCTCTGAGAATTGCTCTGATTATCTGTGTGACCTCTTTGCTAAGACTCTCCAGAGAGCCGTCCTCAAAACAAACACACATCTTGACATATCTCCCACATTGATCGCAGTGTCTCCAGAAACGGCATTCAAGGAGCCAGGACCTTTTCTCCCTACACTGTCCATTGAGTTGTCCTCAAAACCAATATACATCCTGCTATATCTCCCACATGGAAAGTGCCAGGAGGGAGAAGTGGGGATTATGTTTAGACTTTCTCGGAACTGCTTCAAATCAACTAGATATCTTTGTGCTGTAAATCTCCCAACAGCCAAACGCAAAAGCAGCAAACATCTCGCTGTATGTCCCACATCCAAAGTGCCAAGAGAGAGCTTGCTCTCCCTGTCTTTGAGTACTGTTTTCACTGTCCCGGTTACCTCTTTGCTAACATTCTCTTCAGAGCTGCAGTGAAACCAGGAACCACGTGGAGAAAGCAGCCACACTGAAAGTGCCTGGAGGGAACATTGGGGCTTCTTCTCAGTGTCTCTGACATAGGGTTTCACTGTCCCGGGAAAGTCTCTGCTAACACCGTGCAGAGCGCTGTGCCCAATATACAGAAACGTCTTGCGGTATCTCCTACAGGGAAAGTGCCAGGAGGGAATTGCGGAGCTTGTTCTCAGTGTCTCTGAGAATTGCTCTGATTATCTGTGTGACCTCTTTGCTAAGACTCTCCAGAGAGCCGTCCTCAAAACCAACACACATCTTGACATATCTCCCACATTGATCGCAGTGTCTCCAGAAATGGCATTCAAGGAGCCAGGACCTTTTCTCCCTACACTGTCCGTTGAGTTGTCCTCAAAACCAATATACATCCTGCTATATCTCCCACATGGAAAGTGCCAGGAGGGAGAAGTGGGGATTATGTTTAGACTTTCTCGGAACTGCTTCAAATCAACTAGATATCTTTGTGCTGTAAATCTCCCAACAGCCAAACGCAAAAGCAGCAAACATCTCGCTGTATGTCCCACATCCAAAGTGCCAAGAGAGAGCTTGCTCTCCCTGTCTTTGAGTACTGTTTTCACTGTCCCGGTTACCTCTTTGCTAACATTCTCTTCAGAGCTGCAGTGAAACCAGGAACCACGTGGAGAAGGCACCCACACTGAAAGTGCCTGGAGGGAACATTGGGGCTTCTTCTCAGTGTCTCTGACATAGGGTTTCACTGTCCCGGGAAAGTCTCTGCTAACACCGTGCAGAGCGCTGTGCCCAATATACAGAAACGTCTTGCGGTATCTCCTACAGGGAAAGTGCCAGGAGGGAATTGCGGAGCTTGTTCTCAGTGTCTCTGAGAATTGCTCTGATTATCTGTGTGACCTCTTTGCTAAGACTCTCCAGAGAGCCGTCCTCAAAACCAACACACATCTTGACATATCTCCCACATTGATCGCAGTGTCTCCAGAAACGGCATTCAAGGAGCCAGGACCTTTTCTCCCTACACTGTCCATTGAGTTGTCCTCAAAACCAATATACATCCTGCTATATCTCCCACATGGAAAGTGCCAGGAGGGAGAAGTGGGGATTATGTTTAGACTTTCTCGGAACTGCTTCAAATCAACTAGATATCTTTGTGCTGTAAATCTCCCAACAGCCAAACGCAAAAGCAGCAAACATCTCGCTGTATGTCCCACATCCAAAGTGCCAAGAGAGAGCTTGCTCTCCCTGTCTTTGAGTACTGTTTTCAATGTCCCGGTTACCTCTTTGCTAACATTCTCTTCAGAGCTGCAGTGAAACCAGGAACCACGTGGAGAAAGCACCCACACTGAAAGTGCCTGGAGGGAACATTGGGGCTTCTTCTCAGTGTCTCTGACATAGGGTTTCACTGTCCCGGGAAAGTCTCTGCTAACACCGTGCAGAGCGCTGTGCCCAATATACAGAAACGTCTTGCGGTATCTCCTACAGGGAAAGTGCCAGGAGGGAATTGCGGAGCTTGTTCTCAGTGTCTCTGAGAATTGCTCTGATTATCTGTGTGACCTCTTTGCTAAGACTCTCCAGAGAGCCGTCCTCAAAACCAACACACATCTTGACATATCTCCCACATTGATCGCAGTGTCTCCAGAAACGGCATTCAAGGAGCCAGGACCTTTTCTCCCTACACTGTCCATTGAGTTGTCCTCAAAACCAATATACATCCTGCTATATCTCCCACATGGAAAGTGCCAGGAGGGAGAAGTGGGGATTATGTTTAGACTTTCTCGGAACTGCTTCAAATCAACTAGATATCTTTGTGCTGTAAATCTCCCAACAGCCAAACGCAAAAGCAGCAAACATCTCGCTGTATGTCCCACATCCAAAGTGCCAAGAGAGAGCTTGCTCTCCCTGTCTTTGAGTACTGTTTTCACTGTCCCGGTTACCTCTTTGCTAACATTCTCTTCAGAGCTGCAGTGAAACCAGGAACCACGTGGAGAAAGCAGCCACACTGAAAGTGCCTGGAGGGAACATTGGGGCTTCTTCTCAGTGTCTCTGCCATAGGGTTTCACTGTCCCGGGAAAGTCTCTGCTAACACCGTGCAGAGCGCTGTGCCCAATATACAGAAACGTCTTGCGGTATCTCCTACAGGGAAAGTGCCAGGAGGGAATTGCGGAGCTTGTTCTCAGTGTCTCTGAGAATTGCTCTGATTATCTGTGTGACCTCTTTGCTAAGACTCTCCAGAGAGCCGTCCTCAAAACAAACACACATCTTGACATATCTCCCACATTGATCGCAGTGTCTCCAGAAACGGCATTCAAGGAGCCAGGACCTTTTCTCCCTACACTGTCCATTGAGTTGTCCTCAAAACCAATATACATCCTGCTATATCTCCCACATGGAAAGTGCCAGGAGGGAGAAGTGGGGATTTTGTTTAGACTTTCTCGGAACTGCTTCAAATCAACTAGATATCTTTGTGCTGTAAATCTCCCAACAGCCAAACGCAAAAGCAGCAAACATCTCGCTGTATGTCCCACATCCAAAGTGCCAAGAGAGAGCTTGCTCTCCCTGTCTTTGAGTACTGTTTTCACTGTCCCGGTTACCTCTTTGCTAACATTCTCTTCAGAGCTGCAGTGAAACCAGGAACCACGTGGAGAAAGCACCCACACTGAAAGTGCCTGGAGGGAACATTGGGGCTTCTTCTCAGTGTCTCTGACATAGGGTTTCACTGTCCCGGGAAAGTCTCTGCTAACACCGTGCAGAGCGCTGTGCCCAATATACAGAAACGTCTTGCGGTATCTCCTACAGGGAAAGTGCCAGGAGGGAATTGCGGAGCTTGTTCTCAGTGTCTCTGAGAATTGCTCTGATTATCTGTGTGACCTCTTTGCTAAGACTCTCCAGAGAGCCGTCCTCAAAACCAACACACATCTTGACATATCTCCCACATTGATCGCAGTGTCTCCAGAAACGGCATTCAAGGAGCCAGGACCTTTTCTCCCTACACTGTCCATTGAGTTGTCCTCAAAACCAATATACATCCTGCTATATCTCCCACATGGAAAGTGCCAGGAGGGAGAAGTGGGGATTATGTTTAGACTTTCTCGGAACTGCTTCAAATCAACTAGATATCTTTGTGCTGTAAATCTCCCAACAGCCAAACGCAAAAGCAGCAAACATCTCGCTGTATGTCCCACATCCAAAGTGCCAAGAGAGAGCTTGCTCTCCCTGTCTTTGAGTACTGTTTTCACTGTCCCGGTTACCTCTTTGCTAACATTCTCTTCAGAGCTGCAGTGAAACCAGGAACCACGTGGAGAAAGCAGCCACACTGAAAGTGCCTGGAGGGAACATTGGGGCTTCTTCTCAGTGTCTCTGCCATAGGGTTTCACTGTCCCGGGAAAGTCTCTGCTAACACCGTGCAGAGCGCTGTGCCCAATATACAGAAACGTCTTGCGGTATCTCCTACAGGGAAAGTGCCAGGAGGGAATTGCGGAGCTTGTTCTCAGTGTCTCTGAGAATTGCTCTGATTATCTGTGTGACCTCTTTGCTAAGACTCTCCAGAGAGCCGTCCTCAAAACAAACACACATCTTGACATATCTCCCACATTGATCGCAGTGTCTCCAGAAACGGCATTCAAGGAGCCAGGACCTTTTCTCCCTACACTGTCCATTGAGTTGTCCTCAAAACCAATATACATCCTGCTATATCTCCCACATGGAAAGTGCCAGGAGGGAGAAGTGGGGATTTTGTTTAGACTTTCTCGGAACTGCTTCAAATCAACTAGATATCTTTGTGCTGTAAATCTCCCAACAGCCAAACGCAAAAGCAGCAAACATCTCGCTGTATGTCCCACATCCAAAGTGCCAAGAGAGAGCTTGCTCTCCCTGTCTTTGAGTACTGTTTTCACTGTCCCGGTTACCTCTTTGCTAACATTCTCTTCAGAGCTGCAGTGAAACCAGGAACCACGTGGAGAAAGCACCCACACTGAAAGTGCCTGGAGGGAACATTGGGGCTTCTTCTCAGTGTCTCTGACATAGGGTTTCACTGTCCCGGGAAAGTCTCTGCTAACACCGTGCAGAGCGCTGTGCCCAATATACAGAAACGTCTTGCGGTATCTCCTACAGGGAAAGTGCCAGGAGGGAATTGCGGAGCTTGTTCTCAGTGTCTCTGAGAATTGCTCTGATTATCTGTGTGACCTCTTTGCTAAGACTCTCCAGAGAGCCGTCCTCAAAACAAACACACATCTTGACATATCTCCCACATTGATCGCAGTGTCTCCAGAAACGGCATTCAAGGAGCCAGGACCTTTTCTCCCTACACTGTCCATTGAGTTGTCCTCAAAACCAATATACATCCTGCTATATCTCCCACATGGAAAGTGCCAGGAGGGAGAAGTGGGGATTATGTTTAGACTTTCTCGGAACTGCTTCAAATCAACTAGATATCTTTGTGCTGTAAATCTCCCAACAGCCAAACGCAAAAGCAGCAAACATCTCGCTGTATGTCCCACATCCAAAGTGCCAAGAGAGAGCTTGCTCTCCCTGTCTTTGAGTACTGTTTTCACTGTCCCGGTTACCTCTTTGCTAACATTCTCTTCAGAGCTGCAGTGAAACCAGGAACCACGTGGAGAAAGCAGCCACACTGAAAGTGCCTGGAGGGAACATTGGGGCTTCTTCTCAGTGTCTCTGACATAGGGTTTCACTGTCCCGGGAAAGTCTCTGCTAACACCGTGCAGAGCGCTGTGCCCAATATACAGAAACGTCTTGCGGTATCTCCTACAGGGAAAGTGCCAGGAGGGAATTGCGGAGCTTGTTCTCAGTGTCTCTGAGAATTGCTCTGATTATCTGTGTGACCTCTTTGCTAAGACTCTCCAGAGAGCCGTCCTCAAAACCAACACACATCTTGACATATCTCCCACATTGATCGCAGTGTCTCCAGAAATGGCATTCAAGGAGCCAGGACCTTTTCTCCCTACACTGTCCGTTGAGTTGTCCTCAAAACCAATATACATCCTGCTATATCTCCCACATGGAAAGTGCCAGGAGGGAGAAGTGGGGATTATGTTTAGACTTTCTCGGAACTGCTTCAAATCAACTAGATATCTTTGTGCTGTAAATCTCCCAACAGCCAAACGCAAAAGCAGCAAACATCTCGCTGTATGTCCCACATCCAAAGTGCCAAGAGAGAGCTTGCTCTCCCTGTCTTTGAGTACTGTTTTCAATGTCCCGGTTACCTCTTTGCTAACATTCTCTTCAGAGCTGCAGTGAAACCAGGAACCACGTGGAGAAAGCACCCACACTGAAAGTGCCTGGAGGGAACATTGGGGCTTCTTCTCAGTGTCTCTGACATAGGGTTTCACTGTCCCGGGAAAGTCTCTGCTAACACCGTGCAGAGCGCTGTGCCCAATATACAGAAACGTCTTGCGGTATCTCCTACAGGGAAAGTGCCAGGAGGGAATTGCGGAGCTTGTTCTCAGTGTCTCTGAGAATTGCTCTGATTATCTGTGTGACCTCTTTGCTAAGACTCTCCAGAGAGCCGTCCTCAAAACCAACACACATCTTGACATATCTCCCACATTGATCGCAGTGTCTCCAGAAACGGCATTCAAGGAGCCAGGAGGTTTTCTCCCTACACTGTCCATTGAGTTGTCCTCAAAACCAATATACATCCTGCTATATCTCCCACATGGAAAGTGCCAGGAGGGAGAAGTGGGGATTATGTTTAGACTTTCTCGGAACTGCTTCAAATCAACTAGATATCTTTGTGCTGTAAATCTCCCAACAGCCAAACGCAAAAGCAGCAAACATCTCGCTGTATGTCCCACATCCAAAGTGCCAAGAGAGAGCTTGCTCTCCCTGTCTTTGAGTACTGTTTTCACTGTCCCGGTTACCTCTTTGCTAACATTCTCTTCAGAGCTGCAGTGAAACCAGGAACCACGTGGAGAAAGCAGCCACACTGAAAGTGCCTGGAGGGAACATTGGGGCTTCTTCTCAGTGTCTCTGCCATAGGGTTTCACTGTCCCGGGAAAGTCTCTGCTAACACCGTGCAGAGCGCTGTGCCCAATATACAGAAACGTCTTGCGGTATCTCCTACAGGGAAAGTGCCAGGAGGGAATTGCGGAGCTTGTTCTCAGTGTCTCTGAGAATTGCTCTGATTATCTGTGTGACCTCTTTGCTAAGACTCTCCAGAGAGCCGTCCTCAAAACAAACACACATCTTGACATATCTCCCACATTGATCGCAGTGTCTCCAGAAACGGCATTCAAGGAGCCAGGACCTTTTCTCCCTACACTGTCCATTGAGTTGTCCTCAAAACCAATATACATCCTGCTATATCTCCCACATGGAAAGTGCCAGGAGGGAGAAGTGGGGATTATGTTTAGACTTTCTCGGAACTGCTTCAAATCAACTAGATATCTTTGTGCTGTAAATCTCCCAACAGCCAAACGCAAAAGCAGCAAACATCTCGCTGTATGTCCCACATCCAAAGTGCCAAGAGAGAGCTTGCTCTCCCTGTCTTTGAGTACTGTTTTCACTGTCCCGGTTACCTCTTTGCTAACATTCTCTTCAGAGCTGCAGTGAAACCAGGAACCACGTGGAGAAAGCACCCACACTGAAAGTGCCTGGAGGGAACATTGGGGCTTCTTCTCAGTGTCTCTGACATAGGGTTTCACTGTCCCGGGAAAGTCTCTGCTAACACCGTGCAGAGCGCTGTGCCCAATATACAGAAACGTCTTGCGGTATCTCCTACAGGGAAAGTGCCAGGAGGGAATTGCGGAGCTTGTTCTCAGTGTCTCTGAGAATTGCTCTGATTATCTGTGTGACCTCTTTGCTAAGACTCTCCAGAGAGCCGTCCTCAAAACCAACACACATCTTGACATATCTCCCACATTGATCGCAGTGTCTCCAGAAACGGCATTCAAGGAGCCAGGACCTTTTCTCCCTACACTGTCCGTTGAGTTGTCCTCAAAACCAATATACATCCTGCTATACCTCCCACATGGAAAGTGCCAGGAGGGAGAAGTGGGGATTATGTTTAGACTTTCTCGGAACTGCTTCAAATCAACTAGATATCTTTGTGCTGTAAATCTCCCAACAGCCAAACGCAAAAGCAGCAAACATCTCGCTGTATGTCCCACATCCAAAGTGCCAAGAGAGAGCTTGCTCTCCCTGTCTTTGAGTACTGTTTTCACTGTCCCGGTTACCTCTTGGCTAACATTCTCTTCAGAGCTGCAGTGAAACCAGGAACCACGTGGAGAAGGCACCCACACTGAAAGTGCCTGGAGGGAACATTGGGGCTTCTTCTCAGTGTCTCTGACATAGGGTTTCACTGTCCCGGGAAAGTCTCTGCTAACACCGTGCAGAGCGCTGTGCCCAATATACAGAAACGTCTTGCGGTATCTCCTACAGGGAAAGTGCCAGGAGGGAATTGCGGAGCTTGTTCTCAGTGTCTCTGAGAATTGCTCTGATTATCTGTGTGACCTCTTTGCTAAGACTCTCCAGAGAGCCGTCCTCAAAACCAACACACATCTTGACATATCTCCCACATTGATCGCAGTGTCTCCAGAAACGGCATTCAAGGAGCCAGGAGGTTTTCTCCCTACACTGTCCATTGAGTTGTCCTCAAAACCAATATACATCCTGCTATATCTCCCACATGGAAAGTGCCAGGAGGGAGAAGTGGGGATTATGTTTAGACTTTCTCGGAACTGCTTCAAATCAACTAGATATCTTTGTGCTGTAAATCTCCCAACAGCCAAACGCAAAAGCAGCAAACATCTCGCTGTATGTCCCACATCCAAAGTGCCAAGAGAGAGCTTGCTCTCCCTGTCTTTGAGTACTGTTTTCACTGTCCCGGTTACCTCTTTGCTAACATTCTCTTCAGAGCTGCAGTGAAACCAGGAACCACGTGGAGAAAGCAGCCACACTGAAAGTGCCTGGAGGGAACATTGGGGCTTCTTCTCAGTGTCTCTGACATAGGGTTTCACTGTCCCGGGAAAGTCTCTGCTAACACCGTGCAGAGCGCTGTGCCCAATATACAGAAACGTCTTGCGGTATCTCCTACAGGGAAAGTGCCAGGAGGGAATTGCGGAGCTTGTTCTCAGTGTCTCTGAGAATTGCTCTGATTATCTGTGTGACCTCTTTGCTAAGACTCTCCAGAGAGCCGTCCTCAAAACAAACACACATCTTGACATATCTCCCACATTGATCGCAGTGTCTCCAGAAACGGCATTCAAGGAGCCAGGACCTTTTCTCCCTACACTGTCCGTTGAGTTGTCCTCAAAACCAATATACATCCTGCTATACCTCCCACATGGAAAGTGCCAGGAGGGAGAAGTGGGGATTATGTTTAGACTTTCTCGGAACTGCTTCAAATCAACTAGATATCTTTGTGCTGTAAATCTCCCAACAGCCAAACGCAAAAGCAGCAAACATCTCGCTGTATGTCCCACATCCAAAGTGCCAAGAGAGAGCTTGCTCTCCCTGTCTTTGAGTACTGTTTTCACTGTCCCGGTTACCTCTTTGCTAACATTCTCTTCAGAGCTGCAGTGAAACCAGGAACCACGTGGAGAAAGCACCCACACTGAAAGTGCCTGGAGGGAACATTGGGGCTTCTTCTCAGTGTCTCTGACATAGGGTTTCACTGTGCCGGGAAAGTCTCTGCTAACACCGTGCAGAGCGCTGTGCCCAATATACAGAAACGTCTTGCGGTATCTCCTACAGGGAAAGTGCCAGGAGGGAATTGCGGAGCTTGTTCTCAGTGTCTCTGAGAATTGCTCTGATTATCTGTGTGACCTCTTTGCTAAGACTCTCCAGAGAGCCGTCCTCAAAACAAACACACATCTTGACATATCTCCCACATTGATCGCAGTGTCTCCAGAAACGGCATTCAAGGAGCCAGGACCTTTTCTCCCTACACTGTCCGTTGAGTTGTCCTCAAAACCAATATACATCCTGCTATACCTCCCACATGGAAAGTGCCAGGAGGGAGAAGTGGGGATTATGTTTAGACTTTCTCGGAACTGCTTCAAATCAACTAGATATCTTTGTGCTGTAAATCTCCCAACAGCCAAACGCAAAAGCAGCAAACATCTCGCTGTATGTCCCACATCCAAAGTGCCAAGAGAGAGCTTGCTCTCCCTGTCTTTGAGTACTGTTTTCACTGTCCCGGTTACCTCTTTGCTAACATTCTCTTCAGAGCTGCAGTGAAACCAGGAACCACGTGGAGAAAGCAGCCACACTGAAAGTGCCTGGAGGGAACATTGGGGCTTCTTCTCAGTGTCTCTGACATAGGGTTTCACTGTCCCGGGAAAGTCTCTGCTAACACCGTGCAGAGCGCTGTGCCCAATATACAGAAACGTCTTGCGGTATCTCCTACAGGGAAAGTGCCAGGAGGGAATTGCGGAGCTTGTTCTCAGTGTCTCTGAGAATTGCTCTGATTATCTGTGTGACCTCTTTGCTAAGACTCTCCAGAGAGCCGTCCTCAAAACAAACACACATCTTGACATATCTCCCACATTGATCGCAGTGTCTCCAGAAACGGCATTCAAGGAGCCAGGACCTTTTCTCCCTACACTGTCCATTGAGTTGTCCTCAAAACCAATATACATCCTGCTATATCTCCCACATGGAAAGTGCCAGGAGGGAGAAGTGGGGATTTTGTTTAGACTTTCTCGGAACTGCTTCAAATCAACTAGATATCTTTGTGCTGTAAATCTCCCAACAGCCAAACGCAAAAGCAGCAAACATCTCGCTGTATGTCCCACATCCAAAGTGCCAAGAGAGAGCTTGCTCTCCCTGTCTTTGAGTACTGTTTTCACTGTCCCGGTTACCTCTTTGCTAACATTCTCTTCAGAGCTGCAGTGAAACCAGGAACCACGTGGAGAAAGCACCCACACTGAAAGTGCCTGGAGGGAACATTGGGGCTTCTTCTCAGTGTCTCTGACATAGGGTTTCACTGTCCCGGGAAAGTCTCTGCTAACACCGTGCAGAGCGCTGTGCCCAATATACAGAAACGTCTTGCGGTATCTCCTACAGGGAAAGTGCCAGGAGGGAATTGCGGAGCTTGTTCTCAGTGTCTCTGAGAATTGCTCTGATTATCTGTGTGACCTCTTTGCTAAGACTCTCCAGAGAGACGTCCTCAAAACCAACACACATCTTGACATATCTCCCACATTGATCGCAGTGTCTCCAGAAACGGCATTCAAGGAGCCAGGACCTTTTCTCCCTACACTGTCCATTGAGTTGTCCTCAAAACCAATATATATCCTGCTATATCTCCCACATGGAAAGTGCCAGGAGGGAGAAGTGGGGATTATGTTTAGACTTTCTCGGAACTGCTTCAAATCAACTAGATATCTTTGTGCTGTAAATCTCCCAACAGCCAAACGCAAAAGCAGCAAACATCTCGCTGTATGTCCCACATCCAAAGTGCCAAGAGAGAGCTTGCTCTCCCTGTCTTTGAGTACTGTTTTCACTGTCCCGGTTACCTCTTGGCTAACATTCTCTTCAGAGCTGCAGTGAAACCAGGAACCACGTGGAGAAGGCACCCACACTGAAAGTGCCTGGAGGGAACATTGGGGCTTCTTCTCAGTGTCTCTGACATAGGGTTTCACTGTCCCGGGAAAGTCTCTGCTAACACCGTGCAGAGCGCTGTGCCCAATATACAGAAACGTCTTGCGGTATCTCCTACAGGGAAAGTGCCAGGAGGGAATTGCGGAGCTTGTTCTCAGTGTCTCTGAGAATTGCTCTGATTATCTGTGTGACCTCTTTGCTAAGACTCTCCAGAGAGCCGTCCTCAAAACCAACACACATCTTGACATATCTCCCACATTGATCGCAGTGTCTCCAGAAACGGCATTCAAGGAGCCAGGACCTTTTCTCCCTACACTGTCCATTGAGTTGTCCTCAAAACCAATATACATCCTGCTATATCTCCCACATGGAAAGTGCCAGGAGGGAGAAGTGGGGATTATGTTTAGACTTTCTCGGAACTGCTTCAAATCAACTAGATATCTTTGTGCTGTAAATCTCCCAACAGCCAAACGCAAAAGCAGCAAACATCTCGCTGTATGTCCCACATCCAAAGTGCCAAGAGAGAGCTTGCTCTCCCTGTCTTTGAGTACTGTTTTCACTGTCCCGGTTACCTCTTTGCTAACATTCTCTTCAGAGCTGCAGTGAAACCAGGAACCACGTGGAGAAGGCACCCACACTGAAAGTGCCTGGAGGGAACATTGGGGCTTCTTCTCAGTGTCTCTGACATAGGGTTTCACTGTCCCGGGAAAGTCTCTGCTAACACCGTGCAGAGCGCTGTGCCCAATATACAGAAACGTCTTGCGGTATCTCCTACAGGGAAAGTGCCAGGAGGGAATTGCGGAGCTTGTTCTCAGTGTCTCTGAGAATTGCTCTCATTATCTGTGTGACCTCTTTGCTAAGACTCTCCAGAGAGACGTCCTCAAAACAAACACACATCTTGACATATCTCCCACATTGATCGCAGTGTCTCCAGAAACGGCATTCAAGGAGCCAGGACCTTTTCTCCCTACACTGTCCATTGAGTTGTCCTCAAAACCAATATACATCCTGCTATATCTCCCACATGGAAAGTGCCAGGAGGGAGAAGTGGGGATTATGTTTAGACTTTCTCGGAACTGCTTCAAATCAACTAGATATCTTTGTGCTGTAAATCTCCCAACAGCCAAACGCAAAAGCAGCAAACATCTCGCTGTATGTCCCACATCCAAAGTGCCAAGAGAGAGCTTGCTCTCCCTGTCTTTGAGTACTGTTTTCACTGTCCCGGTTACCTCTTTGCTAACATTCTCTTCAGAGCTGCAGTGAAACCAGGAACCACGTGGAGAAAGCACCCACACTGAAAGTGCCTGGAGGGAACATTGGGGCTTCTTCTCAGTGTCTCTGACATAGGGTTTCACTGTGCCGGGAAAGTCTCTGCTAACACCGTGCAGAGCGCTGTGCCCAATATACAGAAACGTCTTGCGGTATCTCCTACAGGGAAAGTGCCAGGAGGGAATTGCGGAGCTTGTCTCAGTGTCTCTGAGAATTGCTCTGATTATCTGTGTGACCTCTTTGCTAAGACTCTCCAGAGAGCCGTCCTCAAAACAAACACACATCTTGACATATCTCCCACATTGATCGCAGTGTCTCCAGAAACGGCATTCAAGGAGCCAGGACCTTTTCTCCCTACACTGTCCGTTGAGTTGTCCTCAAAACCAATATACATCCTGCTATACCTCCCACATGGAAAGTGCCAGGAGGGAGAAGTGGGGATTATGTTTAGACTTTCTCGGAACTGCTTCAAATCAACTAGATATCTTTGTGCTGTAAATCTCCCAACAGCCAAACGCAAAAGCAGCAAACATCTCGCTGTATGTCCCACATCCAAAGTGCCAAGAGAGAGCTTGCTCTCCCTGTCTTTGAGTACTGTTTTCACTGTCCCGGTTACCTCTTTGCTAACATTCTCTTCAGAGCTGCAGTGAAACCAGGAACCACGTGGAGAAAGCACCCACACTGAAAGTGCCTGGAGGGAACATTGGGGCTTCTTCTCAGTGTCTCTGCCATAGGGTTTCACTGTGCCGGGAAAGTCTCTGCTAACACCGTGCAGAGCGCTGTGCCCAATATACAGAAACGTCTTGCGGTATCTCCTACAGGGAAAGTGCCAGGAGGGAATTGCGGAGCTTGTTCTCAGTGTCTCTGAGAATTGCTCTGATTATCTGTGTGACCTCTTTGCTAAGACTCTCCAGAGAGCCGTCCTCAAAACAAACACACATCTTGACATATCTCCCACATTGATCGCAGTGTCTCCAGAAACGGCATTCAAGGAGCCAGGACCTTTTCTCCCTACACTGTCCGTTGAGTTGTCCTCAAAACCAATATACATCCTGCTATATCTCCCACATGGAAAGTGCCAGGAGGGAGAAGTGGGGATTATGTTTAGACTTTCTCGGAACTGCTTCAAATCAACTAGATATCTTTGTGCTGTAAATCTCCCAACAGCCAAACGCAAAAGCAGCAAACATCTCGCTGTATGTCCCACATCCAAAGTGCCAAGAGAGAGCTTGCTCTCCCTGTCTTTGAGTACTGTTTTCACTGTCCCGGTTACCTCTTTGCTAACATTCTCTTCAGAGCTGCAGTGAAACCAGGAACCACGTGGAGAAAGCACCCACACTGAAAGTGCCTGGAGGGAACATTGGGGCTTCTTCTCAGTGTCTCTGACTTAGGGTTTCACTGTGCCGGGAAAGTCTCTGCTAACACCGTGCAGAGTGCTGTGCCCAATATACAGAAACGTCTTGCGGTATCTCCTACAGGGAAAGTGCCAGGAGGGAATTGCGGAGCTTGTTCTCAGTGTCTCTGAGAATTGCTCTGATTATCTGTGTGACCTCTTTGCTAAGACTCTCCAGAGAGCCGTCCTCAAAACCAACACACATCTTGACATATCTCCCACATTGATCGCAGTGTCTCCAGAAACGGCATTCAAGGAGCCAGGACCTTTTCTCCCTACACTGTCCGTTGAGTTGTCCTCAAAACCAATATACATCCTGCTATATCTCCCACATGGAAAGTGCCAGGAGGGAGAAGTGGGGATTATGTTTAGACTTTCTCGGAACTGCTTCAAATCAACTAGATATCTTTGTGCTGTAAATCTCCCAACAGCCAAACGCAAAAGCAGCAAACATCTCGCTGTATGTCCCACATCCAAAGTGCCAAGAGAGAGCTTGCTCTCCCTGTCTTTGAGTACTGTTTTCACTGTCCCGGTTACCTCTTTGCTAACATTCTCTTCAGAGCTGCAGTGAAACCAGGAACCACGTGGAGAAAGCACCCACACTGAAAGTGCCTGGAGGGAACATTGGGGCTTCTTCTCAGTGTCTCTGACATAGGGTTTCACTGTGCCGGGAAAGTCTCTGCTAACACCGTGCAGAGCGCTGTGCCCAATATACAGAAACGTCTTGCGGTATCTCCTACAGGGAAAGTGCCAGGAGGGAATTGCGGAGCTTGTTCTCAGTGTCTCTGAGAATTGCTCTGATTATCTGTGTGACCTCTTTGCTAAGACTCTCCAGAGAGCCGTCCTCAAAACAAACACACATCTTGACATATCTCCCACATTGATCGCAGTGTCTCCAGAAACGGCATTCAAGGAGCCAGGAGGTTTTCTCCCTACACTGTCCATTGAGTTGTCCTCAAAACCAATATACATCCTGCTATATCTCCCACATGGAAAGTGCCAGGAGGGAGAAGTGGGGATTATGTTTAGACTTTCTCGGAACTGCTTCAAATCAACTAGATATCTTTGTGCTGTAAATCTCCCAACAGCCAAACGCAAAAGCAGCAAACATCTCGCTGTATGTCCCACATCCAAAGTGCCAAGAGAGAGCTTGCTCTCCCTGTCTTTGAGTACTGTTTTCACTGTCCCGGTTACCTCTTTGCTAACATTCTCTTCAGAGCTGCAGTGAAACCAGGAACCACGTGGAGAAGGCACCCACACTGAAAGTGCCTGGAGGGAACATTGGGGCTTCTTCTCAGTGTCTCTGACATAGGGTTTCACTGTCCCGGGAAAGTCTCTGCTAACACCGTGCAGAGCGCTGTGCCCAATATACAGAAACGTCTTGCGGTATCTCCTACAGGGAAAGTGCCAGGAGGGAATTGCGGAGCTTGTTCTCAGTGTCTCTGAGAATTGCTCTGATTATCTGTGTGACCTCTTTGCTAAGACTCTCCAGAGAGCCGTCCTCAAAACCAACACACATCTTGACATATCTCCCACATTGATCGCAGTGTCTCCAGAAACGGCATTCAAGGAGCCAGGACCTTTTCTCCCTACACTGTCCGTTGAGTTGTCCTCAAAACCAATATACATCCTGCTATATCTCCCACATGGAAAGTGCCAGGAGGGAGAAGTGGGGATTATGTTTAGACTTTCTCGGAACTGCTTCAAATCAACTAGATATCTTTGTGCTGTAAATCTCCCAACAGCCAAACGCAAAAGCAGCAAACATCTCGCTGTATGTCCCACATCCAAAGTGCCAAGAGAGAGCTTGCTCTCCCTGTCTTTGAGTACTGTTTTCACTGTCCCGGTTACCTCTTTGCTAACATTCTCTTCAGAGCTGCAGTGAAACCAGGAACCACGTGGAGAAAGCACCCACACTGAAAGTGCCTGGAGGGAACATTGGGGCTTCTTCTCAGTGTCTCTGACATAGGGTTTCACTGTCCCGGGAAAGTCTCTGCTAACACCGTGCAGAGCGCTGTGCCCAATATACAGAAACGTCTTGCGGTATCTCCTACAGGGAAAGTGCCAGGAGGGAATTGCGGAGCTTGTTCTCAGTGTCTCTGAGAATTGCTCTGATTATCTGTGTGACCTCTTTGCTAAGACTCTCCAGAGAGCCGTCCTCAAAACAAACACACATCTTGACATATCTCCCACATTGATCGCAGTGTCTCCAGAAACGGCATTCAAGGAGCCAGGAGGTTTTCTCCCTACACTGTCCGTTGAGTTGTCCTCAAAACCAATATACATCCTGCTATACCTCCCACATGGAAAGTGCCAGGAGGGAGAAGTGGGGATTATGTTTAGACTTTCTCGGAACTGCTTCAAATCAACTAGATATCTTTGTGCTGTAAATCTCCCAACAGCCAAACGCAAAAGCAGCAAACATCTCGCTGTATGTCCCACATCCAAAGTGCCAAGAGAGAGCTTGCTCTCCCTGTCTTTGAGTACTGTTTTCACTGTCCCGGTTACCTCTTTGCTAACATTCTCTTCAGAGCTGCAGTGAAACCAGGAACCACGTGGAGAAAGCACCCACACTGAAAGTGCCTGGAGGGAACATTGGGGCTTCTTCTCAGTGTCTCTGCCATAGGGTTTCACTGTGCCGGGAAAGTCTCTGCTAACACCGTGCAGAGCGCTGTGCCCAATATACAGAAACGTCTTGCGGTATCTCCTACAGGGAAAGTGCCAGGAGGGAATTGCGGAGCTTGTTCTCAGTGTCTCTGAGAATTGCTCTGATTATCTGTGTGACCTCTTTGCTAAGACTCTCCAGAGAGCCGTCCTCAAAACAAACACACATCTTGACATATCTCCCACATTGATCGCAGTGTCTCCAGAAACGGCATTCAAGGAGCCAGGACCTTTTCTCCCTACACTGTCCGTTGAGTTGTCCTCAAAACCAATATACATCCTGCTATATCTCCCACATGGAAAGTGCCAGGAGGGAGAAGTGGGGATTATGTTTAGACTTTCTCGGAACTGCTTCAAATCAACTAGATATCTCTGTGCTGTAAATCTCCCAACAGCCAAACGCAAAAGCAGCAAACATCTCGCTGTATGTCCCACATCCAAAGTGCCAAGAGAGAGCTTGCTCTCCCTGTCTTTGAGTACTGTTTTCACTGTCCCGGTTACCTCTTTGCTAACATTCTCTTCAGAGCTGCAGTGAAACCAGGAACCACGTGGAGAAAGCACCCACACTGAAAGTGCCTGGAGGGAACATTGGGGCTTCTTCTCAGTGTCTCTGCCATAGGGTTTCACTGTCCCGGGAAAGTCTCTGCTAACACCGTGCAGAGCGCTGTGCCCAATATACAGAAACGTCTTGCGGTATCTCCTACAGGGAAAGTGCCAGGAGGGAATTGCGGAGCTTGTTCTCAGTGTCTCTGAGAATTGCTCTGATTATCTGTGTGACCTCTTTGCTAAGACTCTCCAGAGAGCCGTCCTCAAAACAAACACACATCTTGACATATCTCCCACATTGATCGCAGTGTCTCCAGAAACGGCATTCAAGGAGCCAGGACCTTTTCTCCCTACACTGTCCGTTGAGTTGTCCTCAAAACCAATATACATCCTGCTATATCTCCCACATGGAAAGTGCCAGGAGGGAGAAGTGGGGATTATGTTTAGACTTTCTCGGAACTGCTTCAAATCAACTAGATATCTCTGTGCTGTAAATCTCCCAACAGCCAAACGCAAAAGCAGCAAACATCTCGCTGTATGTCCCACATCCAAAGTGCCAAGAGAGAGCTTGCTCTCCCTGTCTTTGAGTACTGTTTTCACTGTCCCGGTTACCTCTTTGCTAACATTCTCTTCAGAGCTGCAGTGAAACCAGGAACCACGTGGAGAAAGCACCCACACTGAAAGTGCCTGGAGGGAACATTGGGGCTTCTTCTCAGTGTCTCTGCCATAGGGTTTCACTGTGCCGGGAAAGTCTCTGCTAACACCGTGCAGAGCGCTGTGCCCAATATACAGAAACGTCTTGCGGTATCTCCTACAGGGAAAGTGCCAGGAGGGAATTGCGGAGCTTGTTCTCAGTGTCTCTGAGAATTGCTCTGATTATCTGTGTGACCTCTTTGCTAAGACTCTCCAGAGAGCCGTCCTCAAAACAAACACACATCTTGACATATCTCCCACATTGATCGCAGTGTCTCCAGAAACGGCATTCAAGGAGCCAGGACCTTTTCTCCCTACACTGTCCGTTGAGTTGTCCTCAAAACCAATATACATCCTGCTATATCTCCCACATGGAAAGTGCCAGGAGGGAGAAGTGGGGATTATGTTTAGACTTTCTCGGAACTGCTTCAAATCAACTAGATATCTTTGTGCTGTAAATCTCCCAACAGCCAAACGCAAAAGCAGCAAACATCTCGCTGTATGTCCCACATCCAAAGTGCCAAGAGAGAGCTTGCTCTCCCTGTCTTTGAGTACTGTTTTCACTGTCCCGGTTACCTCTTTGCTAACATTCTCTTCAGAGCTGCAGTGAAACCAGGAACCACGTGGAGAAAGCACCCACACTGAAAGTGCCTGGAGGGAACATTGGGGCTTCTTCTCAGTGTCTCTGACTTAGGGTTTCACTGTGCCGGGAAAGTCTCTGCTAACACCGTGCAGAGCGCTGTGCCCAATATACAGAAACGTCTTGCGGTATCTCCTACAGGGAAAGTGCCAGGAGGGAATTGCGGAGCTTGTTCTCAGTGTCTCTGAGAATTGCTCTGATTATCTGTGTGACCTCTTTGCTAAGACTCTCCAGAGAGCCGTCCTCAAAACAAACACACATCTTGACATATCTCCCACATTGATCGCAGTGTCTCCAGAAACGGCATTCAAGGAGCCAGGACCTTTTCTCCCTACACTGTCCATTGAGTTGTCCTCAAAACCAATATACATCCTGCTATATCTCCCACATGGAAAGTGCCAGGAGGGAGAAGTGGGGATTATGTTTAGACTTTCTCGGAACTGCTTCAAATCAACTAGATATCTTTGTGCTGTAAATCTCCCAACAGCCAAACGCAAAAGCAGCAAACATCTCGCTGTATGTCCCACATCCAAAGTGCCAAGAGAGAGCTTGCTCTCCCTGTCTTTGAGTACTGTTTTCACTGTCCCGGTTACCTCTTTGCTAACATTCTCTTCAGAGCTGCAGTGAAACCAGGAACCACGTGGAGAAGGCACCCACACTGAAAGTGCCTGGAGGGAACATTGGGGCTTCTTCTCAGTGTCTCTGACATAGGGTTTCACTGTCCCGGGAAAGTCTCTGCTAACACCGTGCAGAGCGCTGTGCCCAATATACAGAAACGTCTTGCGGTATCTCCTACAGGGAAAGTGCCAGGAGGGAATTGCGGAGCTTGTTCTCAGTGTCTCTGAGAATTGCTCTGATTATCTGTGTGACCTCTTTGCTAAGACTCTCCAGAGAGCCGTCCTCAAAACCAACACACATCTTGACATATCTCCCACATTGATCGCAGTGTCTCCAGAAACGGCATTCAAGGAGCCAGGAGGTTTTCTCCCTACACTGTCCATTGAGTTGTCCTCAAAACCAATATACATCCTGCTATATCTCCCACATGGAAAGTGCCAGGAGGGAGAAGTGGGGATTATGTTTAGACTTTCTCGGAACTGCTTCAAATCAACTAGATATCTTTGTGCTGTAAATCTCCCAACAGCCAAATGCAAAAGCAGCAAACATCTCGCTGTATGTCCCACATCCAAAGTGCCAAGAGAGAGCTTGCTCTCCCTGTCTTTGAGTACTGTTTTCACTGTCCCGGTTACCTCTTTGCTAACATTCTCTTCAGAGCTGCAGTGAAACCAGGAACCACGTGGAGAAAGCACCCACACTGAAAGTGCCTGGAGGGAACATTGGGGCTTCTTCTCAGTGTCTCTGACATAGGGTTTCACTGTGCCGGGAAAGTCTCTGCTAACACCGTGCAGAGCGCTGTGCCCAATATACAGAAACGTCTTGCGGTATCTCCTACAGGGAAAGTGCCAGGAGGGAATTGCGGAGCTTGTTCTCAGTGTCTCTGAGAATTGCTCTGATTATCTGTGTGACCTCTTTGCTAAGACTCTCCAGAGAGCCGTCCTCAAAACAAACACACATCTTGACATATCTCCCACATTGATCGCAGTGTCTCCAGAAACGGCATTCAAGGAGCCAGGAGGTTTTCTCCCTACACTGTCCATTGAGTTGTCCTCAAAACCAATATACATCCTGCTATATCTCCCACATGGAAAGTGCCAGGAGGGAGAAGTGGGGATTATGTTTAGACTTTCTCGGAACTGCTTCAAATCAACTAGATATCTTTGTGCTGTAAATCTCCCAACAGCCAAACGCAAAAGCAGCAAACATCTCGCTGTATGTCCCACATCCAAAGTGCCAAGAGAGAGCTTGCTCTCCCTGTCTTTGAGTACTGTTTTCACTGTCCCGGTTACCTCTTTGCTAACATTCTCTTCAGAGCTGCAGTGAAACCAGGAACCACGTGGAGAAGGCACCCACACTGAAAGTGCCTGGAGGGAACATTGGGGCTTCTTCTCAGTGTCTCTGACATAGGGTTTCACTGTCCCGGGAAAGTCTCTGCTAACACCGTGCAGAGCGCTGTGCCCAATATACAGAAACGTCTTGCGGTATCTCCTACAGGGAAAGTGCCAGGAGGGAATTGCGGAGCTTGTTCTCAGTGTCTCTGAGAATTGCTCTGATTATCTGTGTGACCTCTTTGCTAAGACTCTCCAGAGAGCCGTCCTCAAAACCAACACACATCTTGACATATCTCCCACATTGATCGCAGTGTCTCCAGAAACGGCATTCAAGGAGCCAGGAGGTTTTCTCCCTACACTGTCCATTGAGTTGTCCTCAAAACCAATATACATCCTGCTATATCTCCCACATGGAAAGTGCCAGGAGGGAGAAGTGGGGATTATGTTTAGACTTTCTCGGAACTGCTTCAAATCAACTAGATATCTTTGTGCTGTAAATCTCCCAACAGCCAAACGCAAAAGCAGCAAACATCTCGCTGTATGTCCCACATCCAAAGTGCCAAGAGAGAGCTTGCTCTCCCTGTCTTTGAGTACTGTTTTCACTGTCCCGGTTACCTCTTTGCTAACATTCTCTTCAGAGCTGCAGTGAAACCAGGAACCACGTGGAGAAAGCACCCACACTGAAAGTGCCTGGAGGGAACATTGGGGCTTCTTCTCAGTGTCTCTGACATAGGGTTTCACTGTCCCGGGAAAGTCTCTGCTAACACCGTGCAGAGCGCTGTGCCCAATATACAGAAACGTCTTGCGGTATCTCCTACAGGGAAAGTGCCAGGAGGGAATTGCGGAGCTTGTTCTCAGTGTCTCTGAGAATTGCTCTGATTATCTGTGTGACCTCTTTGCTAAGACTCTCCAGAGAGCCGTCCTCAAAACAAACACACATCTTGACATATCTCCCACATTGATCGCAGTGTCTCCAGAAACGGCATTCAAGGAGCCAGGAGGTTTTCTCCCTACACTGTCCGTTGAGTTGTCCTCAAAACCAATATACATCCTGCTATACCTCCCACATGGAAAGTGCCAGGAGGGAGAAGTGGGGATTATGTTTAGACTTTCTCGGAACTGCTTCAAATCAACTAGATATCTTTGTGCTGTAAATCTCCCAACAGCCAAACGCAAAAGCAGCAAACATCTCGCTGTATGTCCCACATCCAAAGTGCCAAGAGAGAGCTTGCTCTCCCTGTCTTTGAGTACTGTTTTCACTGTCCCGGTTACCTCTTTGCTAACATTCTCTTCAGAGCTGCAGTGAAACCAGGAACCACGTGGAGAAAGCACCCACACTGAAAGTGCCTGGAGGGAACATTGGGGCTTCTTCTCAGTGTCTCTGCCATAGGGTTTCACTGTGCCGGGAAAGTCTCTGCTAACACCGTGCAGAGCGCTGTGCCCAATATACAGAAACGTCTTGCGGTATCTCCTACAGGGAAAGTGCCAGGAGGGAATTGCGGAGCTTGTTCTCAGTGTCTCTGAGAATTGCTCTGATTATCTGTGTGACCTCTTTGCTAAGACTCTCCAGAGAGCCGTCCTCAAAACCAACACACATCTTGACATATCTCCCACATTGATCGCAGTGTCTCCAGAAACGGCATTCAAGGAGCCAGGACCTTTTCTCCCTACACTGTCCGTTGAGTTGTCCTCAAAACCAATATACATCCTGCTATATCTCCCACATGGAAAGTGCCAGGAGGGAGAAGTGGGGATTATGTTTAGACTTTCTCGGAACTGCTTCAAATCAACTAGATATCTTTGTGCTGTAAATCTCCCAACAGCCAAACGCAAAAGCAGCAAACATCTCGCTGTATGTCCCACATCCAAAGTGCCAAGAGAGAGCTTGCTCTCCCTGTCTTTGAGTACTGTTTTCACTGTCCCGGTTACCTCTTTGCTAACATTCTCTTCAGAGCTGCAGTGAAACCAGGAACCACGTGGAGAAAGCACCCACACTGAAAGTGCCTGGAGGGAACATTGGGGCTTCTTCTCAGTGTCTCTGACATAGGGTTTCACTGTCCCGGGAAAGTCTCTGCTAACACCGTGCAGAGCGCTGTGCCCAATATACAGAAACGTCTTGCGGTATCTCCTACAGGGAAAGTGCCAGGAGGGAATTGCGGAGCTTGTTCTCAGTGTCTCTGAGAATTGCTCTGATTATCTGTGTGACCTCTTTGCTAAGACTCTCCAGAGAGCCGTCCTCAAAACAAACACACATCTTGACATATCTCCCACATTGATCGCAGTGTCTCCAGAAACGGCATTCAAGGAGCCAGGACCTTTTCTCCCTACACTGTCCATTGAGTTGTCCTCAAAACCAATATACATCCTGCTATATCTCCCACATGGAAAGTGCCAGGAGGGAGAAGTGGGGATTATGTTTAGACTTTCTCGGAACTGCTTCAAATCAACTAGATATCTTTGTGCTGTAAATCTCCCAACAGCCAAACGCAAAAGCAGCAAACATCTCGCTGTATGTCCCACATCCAAAGTGCCAAGAGAGAGCTTGCTCTCCCTGTCTTTGAGTACTGTTTTCACTGTCCCGGTTACCTCTTTGCTAACATTCTCTTCAGAGCTGCAGTGAAACCAGGAACCACGTGGAGAAGGCACCCACACTGAAAGTGCCTGGAGGGAACATTGGGGCTTCTTCTCAGTGTCTCTGACATAGGGTTTCACTGTCCCGGGAAAGTCTCTGCTAACACCGTGCAGAGCGCTGTGCCCAATATACAGAAACGTCTTGCGGTATCTCCTACAGGGAAAGTGCCAGGAGGGAATTGCGGAGCTTGTTCTCAGTGTCTCTGAGAATTGCTCTGATTATCTGTGTGACCTCTTTGCTAAGACTCTCCAGAGAGCCGTCCTCAAAACCAACACACATCTTGACATATCTCCCACATTGATCGCAGTGTCTCCAGAAACGGCATTCAAGGAGCCAGGAGGTTTTCTCCCTACACTGTCCATTGAGTTGTCCTCAAAACCAATATACATCCTGCTATATCTCCCACATGGAAAGTGCCAGGAGGGAGAAGTGGGGATTATGTTTAGACTTTCTCGGAACTGCTTCAAATCAACTAGATATCTTTGTGCTGTAAATCTCCCAACAGCCAAATGCAAAAGCAGCAAACATCTCGCTGTATGTCCCACATCCAAAGTGCCAAGAGAGAGCTTGCTCTCCCTGTCTTTGAGTACTGTTTTCACTGTCCCGGTTACCTCTTTGCTAACATTCTCTTCAGAGCTGCAGTGAAACCAGGAACCACGTGGAGAAAGCACCCACACTGAAAGTGCCTGGAGGGAACATTGGGGCTTCTTCTCAGTGTCTCTGACATAGGGTTTCACTGTCCCGGGAAAGTCTCTGCTAACACCGTGCAGAGCGCTGTGCCCAATATACAGAAACGTCTTGCGGTATCTCCTACAGGGAAAGTGCCAGGAGGGAATTGCGGAGCTTGTTCTCAGTGTCTCTGAGAATTGCTCTGATTATCTGTGTGACCTCTTTGCTAAGACTCTCCAGAGAGCCGTCCTCAAAACCAACACACATCTTGACATATCTCCCACATTGATCGCAGTGTCTCCAGAAACGGCATTCAAGGAGCCAGGACCTTTTCTCCCTACACTGTCCATTGAGTTGTCCTCAAAACCAATATACATCCTGCTATATCTCCCACATGGAAAGTGCCAGGAGGGAGAAGTGGGGATTATGTTTAGACTTTCTCGGAACTGCTTCAAATCAACTAGATATCTTTGTGCTGTAAATCTCCCAACAGCCAAACGCAAAAGCAGCAAACATCTCGCTGTATGTCCCACATCCAAAGTGCCAAGAGAGAGCTTGCTCTCCCTGTCTTTGAGTACTGTTTTCACTGTCCCGGTTACCTCTTTGCTAACATTCTCTTCAGAGCTGCAGTGAAACCAGGAACCACGTGGAGAAAGCACCCACACTGAAAGTGCCTGGAGGGAACATTGGGGCTTCTTCTCAGTGTCTCTGACATAGGGTTTCACTGTGCCGGGAAAGTCTCTGCTAACACCGTGCAGAGCGCTGTGCCCAATATACAGAAACGTCTTGCGGTATCTCCTACAGGGAAAGTGCCAGGAGGGAATTGCGGAGCTTGTTCTCAGTGTCTCTGAGAATTGCTCTGATTATCTGTGTGACCTCTTTGCTAAGACTCTCCAGAGAGCCGTCCTCAAAACCAACACACATCTTGACATATCTCCCACATTGATCGCAGTGTCTCCAGAAACGGCATTCAAGGAGCCAGGAGGTTTTCTCCCTACACTGTCCATTGAGTTGTCCTCAAAACCAATATACATCCTGCTATATCTCCCACATGGAAAGTGCCAGGAGGGAGAAGTGGGGATTATGTTTAGACTTTCTCGGAACTGCTTCAAATCAACTAGATATCTTTGTGCTGTAAATCTCCCAACAGCCAAACGCAAAAGCAGCAAACATCTCGCTGTATGTCCCACATCCAAAGTGCCAAGAGAGAGCTTGCTCTCCCTGTCTTTGAGTACTGTTTTCACTGTCCCGGTTACCTCTTTGCTAACATTCTCTTCAGAGCTGCAGTGAAACCAGGAACCACGTGGAGAAGGCACCCACACTGAAAGTGCCTGGAGGGAACATTGGGGCTTCTTCTCAGTGTCTCTGACATAGGGTTTCACTGTCCCGGGAAAGTCTCTGCTAACACCGTGCAGAGCGCTGTGCCCAATATACAGAAACGTCTTGCGGTATCTCCTACAGGGAAAGTGCCAGGAGGGAATTGCGGAGCTTGTTCTCAGTGTCTCTGAGAATTGCTCTGATTATCTGTGTGACCTCTTTGCTAAGACTCTCCAGAGAGCCGTCCTCAAAACCAACACACATCTTGACATATCTCCCACATTGATCGCAGTGTCTCCAGAAACGGCATTCAAGGAGCCAGGACCTTTTCTCCCTACACTGTCCGTTGAGTTGTCCTCAAAACCAATATACATCCTGCTATATCTCCCACATGGAAAGTGCCAGGAGGGAGAAGTGGGGATTATGTTTAGACTTTCTCGGAACTGCTTCAAATCAACTAGATATCTTTGTGCTGTAAATCTCCCAACAGCCAAACGCAAAAGCAGCAAACATCTCGCTGTATGTCCCACATCCAAAGTGCCAAGAGAGAGCTTGCTCTCCCTGTCTTTGAGTACTGTTTTCACTGTCCCGGTTACCTCTTTGCTAACATTCTCTTCAGAGCTGCAGTGAAACCAGGAACCACGTGGAGAAGGCACCCACACTGAAAGTGCCTGGAGGGAACATTGGGGCTTCTTCTCAGTGTCTCTGACATAGGGTTTCACTGTCCCGGGAAAGTCTCTGCTAACACCGTGCAGAGCGCTGTGCCCAATATACAGAAACGTCTTGCGGTATCTCCTACAGGGAAAGTGCCAGGAGGGAATTGCGGAGCTTGTTCTCAGTGTCTCTGAGAATTGCTCTGATTATCTGTGTGACCTCTTTGCTAAGACTCTCCAGAGAGACGTCCTCAAAACAAACACACATCTTGACATATCTCCCACATTGATCGCAGTGTCTCCAGAAACGGCATTCAAGGAGCCAGGACCTTTTCTCCCTACACTGTCCGTTGAGTTGTCCTCAAAACCAATATACATCCTGCTATATCTGCCACATGGAAAGTGCCAGGAGGGAGAAGTGGGGATTATGTTTAGACTTTCTCGGAACTGCTTCAAATCAACTAGATATCTTTGTGCTGTAAATCTCCCAACAGCCAAATGCAAAAGCAGCAAACATCTCGCTGTATGTCCCACATCCAAAGTGCCAAGAGAGAGCTTGCTCTCCCTGTCTTTGAGTACTGTTTTCACTGTCCCGGTTACCTCTTTGCTAACATTCTCTTCAGAGCTGCAGTGAAACCAGGAACCACGTGGAGAAGGCACCCACACTGAAAGTGCCTGGAGGGAACATTGGGGCTTCTTCTCAGTGTCTCTGACATAGGGTTTCACTGTCCCGGGAAAGTCTCTGCTAACACCGTGCAGAGCGCTGTGCCCAATATACAGAAACGTCTTGCGGTATCTCCTACAGGGAAAGTGCCAGGAGGGAATTGCGGAGCTTGTTCTCAGTGTCTCTGAGAATTGCTCTGATTATCTGTGTGACCTCTTTGCTAAGACTCTCCAGAGAGCCGTCCTCAAAACCAACACACATCTTGACATATCTCCCACATTGATCGCAGTGTCTCCAGAAACGGCATTCAAGGAGCCAGGACCTTTTCTCCCTACACTGTCCGTTGAGTTGTCCTCAAAACCAATATACATCCTGCTATATCTCCCACATGGAAAGTGCCAGGAGGGAGAAGTGGGGATTATGTTTAGACTTTCTCGGAACTGCTTCAAATCAACTAGATATCTTTGTGCTGTAAATCTCCCAACAGCCAAACGCAAAAGCAGCAAACATCTCGCTGTATGTCCCACATCCAAAGTGCCAAGAGAGAGCTTGCTCTCCCTGTCTTTGAGTACTGTTTTCACTGTCCCGGTTACCTCTTTGCTAACATTCTCTTCAGAGCTGCAGTGAAACCAGGAACCACGTGGAGAAGGCACCCACACTGAAAGTGCCTGGAGGGAACATTGGGGCTTCTTCTCAGTGTCTCTGACATAGGGTTTCACTGTCCCGGGAAAGTCTCTGCTAACACCGTGCAGAGCGCTGTGCCCAATATACAGAAACGTCTTGCGGTATCTCCTACAGGGAAAGTGCCAGGAGGGAATTGCGGAGCTTGTTCTCAGTGTCTCTGAGAATTGCTCTGATTATCTGTGTGACCTCTTTGCTAAGACTCTCCAGAGAGACGTCCTCAAAACAAACACACATCTTGACATATCTCCCACATTGATCGCAGTGTCTCCAGAAACGGCATTCAAGGAGCCAGGACCTTTTCTCCCTACACTGTCCGTTGAGTTGTCCTCAAAACCAATATACATCCTGCTATATCTGCCACATGGAAAGTGCCAGGAGGGAGAAGTGGGGATTATGTTTAGACTTTCTCGGAACTGCTTCAAATCAACTAGATATCTTTGTGCTGTAAATCTCCCAACAGCCAAATGCAAAAGCAGCAAACATCTCGCTGTATGTCCCACATCCAAAGTGCCAAGAGAGAGCTTGCTCTCCCTGTCTTTGAGTACTGTTTTCACTGTCCCGGTTACCTCTTTGCTAACATTCTCTTCAGAGCTGCAGTGAAACCAGGAACCACGTGGAGAAAGCACCCACACTGAAAGTGCCTGGAGGGAACATTGGGGCTTCTTCTCAGTGTCTCTGACATAGGGTTTCACTGTCCCGGGAAAGTCTCTGCTAACACCGTGCAGAGCGCTGTGCCCAATATACAGAAACGTCTTGCGGTATCTCCTACAGGGAAAGTGCCAGGAGGGAATTGCGGAGCTTGTTCTCAGTGTCTCTGAGAATTGCTCTGATTATCTGTGTGACCTCTTTGCTAAGACTCTCCAGAGAGCCGTCCTCAAAACCAACACACATCTTGACATATCTCCCACATTGATCGCAGTGTCTCCAGAAACGGCATTCAAGGAGCCAGGACCTTTTCTCCCTACACTGTCCATTGAGTTGTCCTCAAAACCAATATACATCCTGCTATATCTCCCACATGGAAAGTGCCAGGAGGGAGAAGTGGGGATTATGTTTAGACTTTCTCGGAACTGCTTCAAATCAACTAGATATCTTTGTGCTGTAAATCTCCCAACAGCCAAACGCAAAAGCAGCAAACATCTCGCTGTATGTCCCACATCCAAAGTGCCAAGAGAGAGCTTGCTCTCCCTGTCTTTGAGTACTGTTTTCACTGTCCCGGTTACCTCTTTGCTAACATTCTCTTCAGAGCTGCAGTGAAACCAGGAACCACGTGGAGAAAGCACCCACACTGAAAGTGCCTGGAGGGAACATTGGGGCTTCTTCTCAGTGTCTCTGACATAGGGTTTCACTGTGCCGGGAAAGTCTCTGCTAACACCGTGCAGAGCGCTGTGCCCAATATACAGAAACGTCTTGCGGTATCTCCTACAGGGAAAGTGCCAGGAGGGAATTGCGGAGCTTGTTCTCAGTGTCTCTGAGAATTGCTCTGATTATCTGTGTGACCTCTTTGCTAAGACTCTCCAGAGAGCCGTCCTCAAAACCAACACACATCTTGACATATCTCCCACATTGATCGCAGTGTCTCCAGAAACGGCATTCAAGGAGCCAGGAGGTTTTCTCCCTACACTGTCCATTGAGTTGTCCTCAAAACCAATATACATCCTGCTATATCTCCCACATGGAAAGTGCCAGGAGGGAGAAGTGGGGATTATGTTTAGACTTTCTCGGAACTGCTTCAAATCAACTAGATATCTTTGTGCTGTAAATCTCCCAACAGCCAAACGCAAAAGCAGCAAACATCTCGCTGTATGTCCCACATCCAAAGTGCCAAGAGAGAGCTTGCTCTCCCTGTCTTTGAGTACTGTTTTCACTGTCCCGGTTACCTCTTTGCTAACATTCTCTTCAGAGCTGCAGTGAAACCAGGAACCACGTGGAGAAGGCACCCACACTGAAAGTGCCTGGAGGGAACATTGGGGCTTCTTCTCAGTGTCTCTGACATAGGGTTTCACTGTCCCGGGAAAGTCTCTGCTAACACCGTGCAGAGCGCTGTGCCCAATATACAGAAACGTCTTGCGGTATCTCCTACAGGGAAAGTGCCAGGAGGGAATTGCGGAGCTTGTTCTCAGTGTCTCTGAGAATTGCTCTGATTATCTGTGTGACCTCTTTGCTAAGACTCTCCAGAGAGCCGTCCTCAAAACCAACACACATCTTGACATATCTCCCACATTGATCGCAGTGTCTCCAGAAACGGCATTCAAGGAGCCAGGACCTTTTCTCCCTACACTGTCCGTTGAGTTGTCCTCAAAACCAATATACATCCTGCTATATCTCCCACATGGAAAGTGCCAGGAGGGAGAAGTGGGGATTATGTTTAGACTTTCTCGGAACTGCTTCAAATCAACTAGATATCTTTGTGCTGTAAATCTCCCAACAGCCAAACGCAAAAGCAGCAAACATCTCGCTGTATGTCCCACATCCAAAGTGCCAAGAGAGAGCTTGCTCTCCCTGTCTTTGAGTACTGTTTTCACTGTCCCGGTTACCTCTTTGCTAACATTCTCTTCAGAGCTGCAGTGAAACCAGGAACCACGTGGAGAAGGCACCCACACTGAAAGTGCCTGGAGGGAACATTGGGGCTTCTTCTCAGTGTCTCTGACATAGGGTTTCACTGTCCCGGGAAAGTCTCTGCTAACACCGTGCAGAGCGCTGTGCCCAATATACAGAAACGTCTTGCGGTATCTCCTACAGGGAAAGTGCCAGGAGGGAATTGCGGAGCTTGTTCTCAGTGTCTCTGAGAATTGCTCTGATTATCTGTGTGACCTCTTTGCTAAGACTCTCCAGAGAGACGTCCTCAAAACAAACACACATCTTGACATATCTCCCACATTGATCGCAGTGTCTCCAGAAACGGCATTCAAGGAGCCAGGACCTTTTCTCCCTACACTGTCCGTTGAGTTGTCCTCAAAACCAATATACATCCTGCTATATCTGCCACATGGAAAGTGCCAGGAGGGAGAAGTGGGGATTATGTTTAGACTTTCTCGGAACTGCTTCAAATCAACTAGATATCTTTGTGCTGTAAATCTCCCAACAGCCAAACGCAAAAGCAGCAAACATCTCGCTGTATGTCCCACATCCAAAGTGCCAAGAGAGAGCTTGCTCTCCCTGTCTTTGAGTACTGTTTTCGCTGTCCCGGTTACCTCTTTGCTAACATTCTCTTCAGAGCTGCAGTGAAACCAGGAACCACGTGGAGAAAGCAGCCACACTGAAAGTGCCTGGAGGGAACATTGGGGCTTCTTCTCAGTGTCTCTGACATAGGGTTTCACTGTCCCGGGAAAGTCTCTGCTAACACCGTGCAGAGCGCTGTGCCCAATATACAGAAACGTCTTGCGGTATCTCCTACAGGGAAAGTGCCAGGAGGGAATTGCGGAGCTTGTTCTCAGTGTCTCTGAGAATTGCTCTGATTATCTGTGTGACCTCTTTGCTAAGACTCTCCAGAGAGACGTCCTCAAAACAAACACACATCTTGACATATCTCCCACATTGATCGCAGTGTCTCCAGAAACGGCATTCAAGGAGCCAGGACCTTTTCTCCCTACACTGTCCGTTGAGTTGTCCTCAAAACCAATATACATCCTGCTATATCTCCCACATGGAAAGTGCCAGGAGGGAGAAGTGGGGATTATGTTTAGACTTTCTCGGAACTGCTTCAAATCAACTAGATATCTTTGTGCTGTAAATCTCCCAACAGCCAAACGCAAAAGCAGCAAACATCTCGCTGTATGTCCCACATCCAAAGTGCCAAGAGAGAGCTTGCTCTCCCTGTCTTTGAGTACTGTTTTCAATGTCCCGGTTACCTCTTTGCTAACATTCTCTTCAGAGCTGCAGTGAAACCAGGAACCACGTGGAGAAAGCACCCACACTGAAAGTGCCTGGAGGGAACATTGGGGCTTCTTCTCAGTGTCTCTGACATAGGGTTTCACTGTGCCGGGAAAGTCTCTGCTAACACCGTGCAGAGCGCTGTGCCCAATATACAGAAACGTCTTGCGGTATCTCCTACAGGGAAAGTGCCAGGAGGGAATTGCGGAGCTTGTTCTCAGTGTCTCTGAGAATTGCTCTGATTATCTGTGTGACCTCTTTGCTAAGACTCTCCAGAGAGCCGTCCTCAAAACCAACACACATCTTGACATATCTCCCACATTGATCGCAGTGTCTCCAGAAACGGCATTCAAGGAGCCAGGACCTTTTCTCCCTACACTGTCCATTGAGTTGTCCTCAAAACCAATATACATCCTGCTATATCTCCCACATGGAAAGTGCCAGGAGGGAGAAGTGGGGATTATGTTTAGACTTTCTCGGAACTGCTTCAAATCAACTAGATATCTTTGTGCTGTAAATCTCCCAACAGCCAAACGCAAAAGCAGCAAACATCTCGCTGTATGTCCCACATCCAAAGTGCCAAGAGAGAGCTTGCTCTCCCTGTCTTTGAGTACTGTTTTCACTGTCCCGGTTACCTCTTTGCTAACATTCTCTTCAGAGCTGCAGTGAAACCAGGAACCACGTGGAGAAAGCAGCCACACTGAAAGTGCCTGGAGGGAACATTGGGGCTTCTTCTCAGTGTCTCTGACATAGGGTTTCACTGTCCCGGGAAAGTCTCTGCTAACACCGTGCAGAGCGCTGTGCCCAATATACAGAAACGTCTTGCGGTATCTCCTACAGGGAAAGTGCCAGGAGGGAATTGCGGAGCTTGTTCTCAGTGTCTCTGAGAATTGCTCTGATTATCTGTGTGACCTCTTTGCTAAGACTCTCCAGAGAGCCGTCCTCAAAACCAACACACATCTTGACATATCTCCCACATTGATCGCAGTGTCTCCAGAAACGGCATTCAAGGAGCCAGGACCTTTTCTCCCTACACTGTCCATTGAGTTGTCCTCAAAACCAATATACATCCTGCTATATCTCCCACATGGAAAGTGCCAGGAGGGAGAAGTGGGGATTATGTTTAGACTTTCTCGGAACTGCTTCAAATCAACTAGATATCTTTGTGCTGTAAATCTCCCAACAGCCAAACGCAAAAGCAGCAAACATCTCGCTGTATGTCCCACATCCAAAGTGCCAAGAGAGAGCTTGCTCTCCCTGTCTTTGAGTACTGTTTTCACTGTCCCGGTTACCTCTTTGCTAACATTCTCTTCAGAGCTGCAGTGAAACCAGGAACCACGTGGAGAAAGCAGCCACACTGAAAGTGCCTGGAGGGAACATTGGGGCTTCTTCTCAGTGTCTCTGACATAGGGTTTCACTGTCCCGGGAAAGTCTCTGCTAACACCGTGCAGAGCGCTGTGCCCAATATACAGAAACGTCTTGCGGTATCTCCTACAGGGAAAGTGCCAGGAGGGAATTGCGGAGCTTGTTCTCAGTGTCTCTGAGAATTGCTCTGATTATCTGTGTGACCTCTTTGCTAAGACTCTCCAGAGAGCCGTCCTCAAAACCAACACACATCTTGACATATCTCCCACATTGATCGCAGTGTCTCCAGAAACGGCATTCAAGGAGCCAGGACCTTTTCTCCCTACACTGTCCGTTGAGTTGTCCTCAAAACCAATATACATCCTGCTATATCTCCCACATGGAAAGTGCCAGGAGGGAGAAGTGGGGATTATGTTTAGACTTTCTCGGAACTGCTTCAAATCAACTAGATATCTTTGTGCTGTAAATCTCCCAACAGCCAAACGCAAAAGCAGCAAACATCTCGCTGTATGTCCCACATCCAAAGTGCCAAGAGAGAGCTTGCTCTCCCTGTCTTTGAGTACTGTTTTCACTGTCCCGGTTACCTCTTTGCTAACATTCTCTTCAGAGCTGCAGTGAAACCAGGAACCACGTGGAGAAAGCACCCACACTGAAAGTGCCTGGAGGGAACATTGGGGCTTCTTCTCAGTGTCTCTGACATAGGGTTTCACTGTCCCGGGAAAGTCTCTGCTAACACCGTGCAGAGCGCTGTGCCCAATATACAGAAACGTCTTGCGGTATCTCCTACAGGGAAAGTGCCAGGAGGGAATTGCGGAGCTTGTTCTCAGTGTCTCTGAGAATTGCTCTGATTATCTGTGTGACCTCTTTGCTAAGACTCTCCAGAGAGCCGTCCTCAAAACAAACACACATCTTGACATATCTCCCACATTGATCGCAGTGTCTCCAGAAACGGCATTCAAGGAGCCAGGACCTTTTCTCCCTACACTGTCCGTTGAGTTGTCCTCAAAACCAATATACATCCTGCTATATCTCCCACATGGAAAGTGCCAGGAGGGAGAAGTGGGGATTATGTTTAGACTTTCTCGGAACTGCTTCAAATCAACTAGATATCTTTGTGCTGTAAATCTCCCAACAGCCAAACGCAAAAGCAGCAAACATCTCGCTGTATGTCCCACATCCAAAGTGCCAAGAGAGAGCTTGCTCTCCCTGTCTTTGAGTACTGTTTTCACTGTCCCGGTTACCTCTTTGCTAACATTCTCTTCAGAGCTGCAGTGAAACCAGGAACCACGTGGAGAAAGCACCCACACTGAAAGTGCCTGGAGGGAACATTGGGGCTTCTTCTCAGTGTCTCTGACATAGGGTTTCACTGTCCCGGGAAAGTCTCTGCTAACACCGTGCAGAGCGCTGTGCCCAATATACAGAAACGTCTTGCGGTATCTCCTACAGGGAAAGTGCCAGGAGGGAATTGCAGAGCTTGTTCTCAGTGTCTCTGAGAATTGCTCTGATTATCTGTGTGACCTCTTTGCTAAGACTCTCCAGAGAGCCGTCCTCAAAACCAACACACATCTTGACATATCTCCCACATTGATCGCAGTGTCTCCAGAAACGGCATTCAAGGAGCCAGGACCTTTTCTCCCTACACTGTCCGTTGAGTTGTCCTCAAAACCAATATACATCCTGCTATATCTCCCACATGGAAAGTGCCAGGAGGGAGAAGTGGGGATTATGTTTAGACTTTCTCGGAACTGCTTCAAATCAACTAGATATCTTTGTGCTGTAAATCTCCCAACAGCCAAACGCAAAAGCAGCAAACATCTCGCTGTATGTCCCACATCCAAAGTGCCAAGAGAGAGCTTGCTCTCCCTGTCTTTGAGTACTGTTTTCACTGTCCCGGTTACCTCTTTGCTAACATTCTCTTCAGAGCTGCAGTGAAACCAGGAACCACGTGGAGAAAGCAGCCACACTGAAAGTGCCTGGAGGGAACATTGGGGCTTCTTCTCAGTGTCTCTGACATAGGGTTTCACTGTGCCGGGAAAGTCTCTGCTAACACCGTGCAGAGCGCTGTGCCCAATATACAGAAACGTCTTGCGGTATCTCCTACAGGGAAAGTGCCAGGAGGGAATTGCGGAGCTTGTTCTCAGTGTCTCTGAGAATTGCTCTGATTATCTGTGTGACCTCTTTGCTAAGACTCTCCAGAGAGCCGTCCTCAAAACAAACACACATCTTGACATATCTCCCACATTGATCGCAGTGTCTCCAGAAACGGCATTCAAGGAGCCAGGACCTTTTCTCCCTACACTGTCCATTGAGTTGTCCTCAAAACCAATATACATCCTGCTATATCTCCCACATGGAAAGTGCCAGGAGGGAGAAGTGGGGATTATGTTTAGACTTTCTCGGAACTGCTTCAAATCAACTAGATATCTTTGTGCTGTAAATCTCCCAACAGCCAAACGCAAAAGCAGCAAACATCTCGCTGTATGTCCCACATCCAAAGTGCCAAGAGAGAGCTTGCTCTCCCTGTCTTTGAGTACTGTTTTCACTGTCCCGGTTACCTCTTTGCTAACATTCTCTTCAGAGCTGCAGTGAAACCAGGAACCACGTGGAGAAGGCACCGACACTGAAAGTGCCTGGAGGGAACATTGGGGCTTCTTCTCAGTGTCTCTGACATAGGGTTTCACTGTCCCGGGAAAGTCTCTGCTAACACGCTGCACAGCGCTGTGCCCAATATACAGAAACGTCTTGCGGTATCTCCTACAGGGAAAGTGCCAGGAGGGAATTGCGGAGCTTGTTCTCAGTGTCTCTGAGAATTGCTCTGATTATCTGTGTGACCTCTTTGCTAAGACTCTCCAGAGAGCCGTCCTCAAAACCAACACACATCTTGACATATCTCCCACATTGATCGCAGTGTCTCCAGAAACGGCATTCAAGGAGCCAGGACCTTTTCTCCCTACACTGTCCATTGAGTTGTCCTCAAAACCAATATACATCCTGCTATATCTCCCACATGGAAAGTGCCAGGAGGGAGAAGTGGGGATTATGTTTAGACTTTCTCGGAACTGCTTCAAATCGACTAGATATCTTTGTGCTGTAAATCTCCCAACAGCCAAACGCAAAAGCAGCAAACATCTCGCTGTATGTCCCACATCCAAAGTGCCAAGAGAGAGCTTGCTCTCCCTGTCTTTGAGTACTGTTTTCACTGTCCCGGTTACCTCTTTGCTAACATTCTCTTCAGAGCTGCAGTGAAACCAGGAACCACGTGGAGAAAGCACCCACACTGAAAGTGCCTGGAGGGAACATTGGGGCTTCTTCTCAGTGTCTCTGACATAGGGTTTCACTGTCCCGGGAAAGTCTCTGCTAACACCGTGCAGAGCGCTGTGCCCAATATACAGAAACGTCTTGCGGTATCTCCTACAGGGAAAGTGCCAGGAGGGAATTGCGGAGCTTGTTCTCAGTGTCTCTGAGAATTGCTCTGATTATCTGTGTGACCTCTTTGCTAAGACTCTCCAGAGAGCCGTCCTCAAAACAAACACACATCTTGACATATCTCCCACATTGATCGCAGTGTCTCCAGAAACGGCATTCAAGGAGCCAGGACCTTTTCTCCCTACACTGTCCGTTGAGTTGTCCTCAAAACCAATATACATCCTGCTATATCTCCCACATGGAAAGTGCCAGGAGGGAGAAGTGGGGATTATGTTTAGACTTTCTCGGAACTGCTTCAAATCAACTAGATATCTTTGTGCTGTAAATCTCCCAACAGCCAAACGCAAAAGCAGCAAACATCTCGCTGTATGTCCCACATCCAAAGTGCCAAGAGAGAGCTTGCTCTCCCTGTCTTTGAGTACTGTTTTCACTGTCCCGGTTACCTCTTTGCTAACATTCTCTTCAGAGCTGCAGTGAAACCAGGAACCACGTGGAGAAAGCAGCCACACTGAAAGTGCCTGGAGGGAACATTGGGGCTTCTTCTCAGTGTCTCTGACATAGGGTTTCACTGTGCCGGGAAAGTCTCTGCTAACACCGTGCAGAGCGCTGTGCCCAATATACAGAAACGTCTTGCGGTATCTCCTACAGGGAAAGTGCCAGGAGGGAATTGCGGAGCTTGTTCTCAGTGTCTCTGAGAATTGCTCTGATTATCTGTGTGACCTCTTTGCTAAGACTCTCCAGAGAGCCGTCCTCAAAACAAACACACATCTTGACATATCTCCCACATTGATCGCAGTGTCTCCAGAAACGGCATTCAAGGAGCCAGGACCTTTTCTCCCTACACTGTCCATTGAGTTGTCCTCAAAACCAATATACATCCTGCTATATCTCCCACATGGAAAGTGCCAGGAGGGAGAAGTGGGGATTATGTTTAGACTTTCTCGGAACTGCTTCAAATCAACTAGATATCTTTGTGCTGTAAATCTCCCAACAGCCAAACGCAAAAGCAGCAAACATCTCGCTGTATGTCCCACATCCAAAGTGCCAAGAGAGAGCTTGCTCTCCCTGTCTTTGAGTACTGTTTTCACTGTCCCGGTTACCTCTTTGCTAACATTCTCTTCAGAGCTGCAGTGAAACCAGGAACCACGTGGAGAAGGCACCGACACTGAAAGTGCCTGGAGGGAACATTGGGGCTTCTTCTCAGTGTCTCTGACATAGGGTTTCACTGTCCCGGGAAAGTCTCTGCTAACACGCTGCACAGCGCTGTGCCCAATATACAGAAACGTCTTGCGGTATCTCCTACAGGGAAAGTGCCAGGAGGGAATTGCGGAGCTTGTTCTCAGTGTCTCTGAGAATTGCTCTGATTATCTGTGTGACCTCTTTGCTAAGACTCTCCAGAGAGCCGTCCTCAAAACCAACACACATCTTGACATATCTCCCACATTGATCGCAGTGTCTCCAGAAACGGCATTCAAGGAGCCAGGACCTTTTCTCCCTACACTGTCCATTGAGTTGTCCTCAAAACCAATATACATCCTGCTATATCTCCCACATGGAAAGTGCCAGGAGGGAGAAGTGGGGATTATGTTTAGACTTTCTCGGAACTGCTTCAAATCGACTAGATATCTTTGTGCTGTAAATCTCCCAACAGCCAAACGCAAAAGCAGCAAACATCTCGCTGTATGTCCCACATCCAAAGTGCCAAGAGAGAGCTTGCTCTCCCTGTCTTTGAGTACTGTTTTCACTGTCCCGGTTACCTCTTTGCTAACATTCTCTTCAGAGCTGCAGTGAAACCAGGAACCACGTGGAGAAAGCACCCACACTGAAAGTGCCTGGAGGGAACATTGGGGCTTCTTCTCAGTGTCTCTGACATAGGGTTTCACTGTCCCGGGAAAGTCTCTGCTAACACCGTGCAGAGCGCTGTGCCCAATATACAGAAACGTCTTGCGGTATCTCCTACAGGGAAAGTGCCAGGAGGGAATTGCGGAGCTTGTTCTCAGTGTCTCTGAGAATTGCTCTGATTATCTGTGTGACCTCTTTGCTAAGACTCTCCAGAGAGCCGTCCTCAAAACAAACACACATCTTGACATATCTCCCACATTGATCGCAGTGTCTCCAGAAACGGCATTCAAGGAGCCAGGACCTTTTCTCCCTACACTGTCCGTTGAGTTGTCCTCAAAACCAATATACATCCTGCTATATCTCCCACATGGAAAGTGCCAGGAGGGAGAAGTGGGGATTATGTTTAGACTTTCTCGGAACTGCTTCAAATCAACTAGATATCTTTGTGCTGTAAATCTCCCAACAGCCAAACGCAAAAGCAGCAAACATCTCGCTGTATGTCCCACATCCAAAGTGCCAAGAGAGAGCTTGCTCTCCCTGTCTTTGAGTACTGTTTTCACTGTCCCGGTTACCTCTTTGCTAACATTCTCTTCAGAGCTGCAGTGAAACCAGGAACCACGTGGAGAAAGCACCCACACTGAAAGTGCCTGGAGGGAACATTGGGGCTTCTTCTCAGTGTCTCTGACATAGGGTTTCACTGTCCCGGGAAAGTCTCTGCTAACACCGTGCAGAGCGCTGTGCCCAATATACAGAAACGTCTTGCGGTATCTCCTACAGGGAAAGTGCCAGGAGGGAATTGCGGAGCTTGTTCTCAGTGTCTCTGAGAATTGCTCTGATTATCTGTGTGACCTCTTTGCTAAGACTCTCCAGAGAGCCGTCCTCAAAACAAACACACATCTTGACATATCTCCCACATTGATCGCAGTGTCTCCAGAAACGGCATTCAAGGAGCCAGGACCTTTTCTCCCTACACTGTCCGTTGAGTTGTCCTCAAAACCAATATACATCCTGCTATATCTCCCACATGGAAAGTGCCAGGAGGGAGAAGTGGGGATTATGTTTAGACTTTCTCGGAACTGCTTCAAATCAACTAGATATCTTTGTGCTGTAAATCTCCCAACAGCCAAACGCAAAAGCAGCAAACATCTCGCTGTATGTCCCACATCCAAAGTGCCAAGAGAGAGCTTGCTCTCCCTGTCTTTGAGTACTGTTTTCACTGTCCCGGTTACCTCTTTGCTAACATTCTCTTCAGAGCTGCAGTGAAACCAGGAACCACGTGGAGAAAGCACCCACACTGAAAGTGCCTGGAGGGAACATTGGGGCTTCTTCTCAGTGTCTCTGACATAGGGTTTCACTGTGCCGGGAAAGTCTCTGCTAACACCGTGCAGAGCGCTGTGCCCAATATACAGAAACGTCTTGCGGTATCTCCTACAGGGAAAGTGCCAGGAGGGAATTGCGGAGCTTGTTCTCAGTGTCTCTGAGAATTGCTCTGATTATCTGTGTGACCTCTTTGCTAAGACTCTCCAGAGAGCCGTCCTCAAAACCAACACACATCTTGACATATCTCCCACATTGATCGCAGTGTCTCCAGAAACGGCATTCAAGGAGCCAGGACCTTTTCTCCCTACACTGTCCGTTGAGTTGTCCTCAAAACCAATATACATCCTGCTATATCTCCCACATGGAAAGTGCCAGGAGGGAGAAGTGGGGATTATGTTTAGACTTTCTCGGAACTGCTTCAAATCAACTAGATATCTTTGTGCTGTAAATCTCCCAACAGCCAAACGCAAAAGCAGCAAACATCTCGCTGTATGTCCCACATCCAAAGTGCCAAGAGAGAGCTTGCTCTCCCTGTCTTTGAGTACTGTTTTCACTGTCCCGGTTACCTCTTTGCTAACATTCTCTTCAGAGCTGCAGTGAAACCAGGAACCACGTGGAGAAAGCAGCCACACTGAAAGTGCCTGGAGGGAACATTGGGGCTTCTTCTCAGTGTCTCTGCCATAGGGTTTCACTGTCCCGGGAAAGTCTCTGCTAACACCGTGCAGAGCGCTGTGCCCAATATACAGAAACGTCTTGCGGTATCTCCTACAGGGAAAGTGCCAGGAGGGAATTGCGGAGCTTGTTCTCAGTGTCTCTGAGAATTGCTCTGATTATCTGTGTGACCTCTTTGCTAAGACTCTCCAGAGAGCCGTCCTCAAAACAAACACACATCTTGACATATCTCCCACATTGATCGCAGTGTCTCCAGAAACGGCATTCAAGGAGCCAGGACCTTTTCTCCCTACACTGTCCATTGAGTTGTCCTCAAAACCAATATACATCCTGCTATATCTCCCACATGGAAAGTGCCAGGAGGGAGAAGTGGGGATTATGTTTAGACTTTCTCGGAACTGCTTCAAATCAACTAGATATCTTTGTGCTGTAAATCTCCCAACAGCCAAACGCAAAAGCAGCAAACATCTCGCTGTATGTCCCACATCCAAAGTGCCAAGAGAGAGCTTGCTCTCCCTGTCTTTGAGTACTGTTTTCACTGTCCCGGTTACCTCTTTGCTAACATTCTCTTCAGAGCTGCAGTGAAACCAGGAACCACGTGGAGAAAGCACCCACACTGAAAGTGCCTGGAGGGAACATTGGGGCTTCTTCTCAGTGTCTCTGACTTAGGGTTTCACTGTGCCGGGAAAGTCTCTGCTAACACCGTGCAGAGCGCTGTGCCCAATATACAGAAACGTCTTGCGGTATCTCCTACAGGGAAAGTGCCAGGAGGGAATTGCGGAGCTTGTTCTCAGTGTCTCTGAGAATTGCTCTGATTATCTGTGTGACCTCTTTGCTAAGACTCTCCAGAGAGCCGTCCTCAAAACCAACACACATCTTGACATATCTCCCACATTGATCGCAGTGTCTCCAGAAACGGCATTCAAGGAGCCAGGACCTTTTCTCCCTACACTGTCCATTGAGTTGTCCTCAAAACCAATATACATCCTGCTATATCTCCCACATGGAAAGTGCCAGGAGGGAGAAGTGGGGATTATGTTTAGACTTTCTCGGAACTGCTTCAAATCAACTAGATATCTTTGTGCTGTAAATCTCCCAACAGCCAAACGCAAAAGCAGCAAACATCTCGCTGTATGTCCCACATCCAAAGTGCCAAGAGAGAGCTTGCTCTCCCTGTCTTTGAGTACTGTTTTCACTGTCCCGATTACCTCTTTGCTAACATTCTCTTCAGAGCTGCAGTGAAACCAGGAACCACGTGGAGAAGGCACCCACACTGAAAGTGCCTGGAGGGAACATTGGGGCTTCTTCTCAGTGTCTCTGACATAGGGTTTCACTGTCCCGGGAAAGTCTCTGCTAACACCGTGCAGAGCGCTGTGCCCAATATACAGAAACGTCTTGCGGTATCTCCTACAGGGAAAGTGCCAGGAGGGAATTGCGGAGCTTGTTCTCAGTGTCTCTGAGAATTGCTCTGATTATCTGTGTGACCTCTTTGCTAAGACTCTCCAGAGAGCCGTCCTCAAAACCAACACACATCTTGACATATCTCCCACATTGATCGCAGTGTCTCCAGAAACGGCATTCAAGGAGCCAGGAGGTTTTCTCCCTACACTGTCCATTGAGTTGTCCTCAAAACCAATATACATCCTGCTATATCTCCCACATGGAAAGTGCCAGGAGGGAGAAGTGGGGATTATGTTTAGACTTTCTCGGAACTGCTTCAAATCAACTAGATATCTTTGTGCTGTAAATCTCCCAACAGCCAAACGCAAAAGCAGCAAACATCTCGCTGTATGTCCCACATCCAAAGTGCCAAGAGAGAGCTTGCTCTCCCTGTCTTTGAGTACTGTTTTCACTGTCCCGGTTACCTCTTTGCTAACATTCTCTTCAGAGCTGCAGTGAAACCAGGAACCACGTGGAGAAAGCACCCACACTGAAAGTGCCTGGAGGGAACATTGGGGCTTCTTCTCAGTGTCTCTGACATAGGGTTTCACTGTCCCGGGAAAGTCTCTGCTAACACCGTGCAGAGCGCTGTGCCCAATATACAGAAACGTCTTGCGGTATCTCCTACAGGGAAAGTGCCAGGAGGGAATTGCGGAGCTTGTTCTCAGTGTCTCTGAGAATTGCTCTGATTATCTGTGTGACCTCTTTGCTAAGACTCTCCAGAGAGCCGTCCTCAAAACCAACACACATCTTGACATATCTCCCACATTGATCGCAGTGTCTCCAGAAACGGCATTCAAGGAGCCAGGACCTTTTCTCCCTACACTGTCCGTTGAGTTGTCCTCAAAACCAATATACATCCTGCTATATCTCCCACATGGAAAGTGCCAGGAGGGAGAAGTGGGGATTATGTTTAGACTTTCTCGGAACTGCTTCAAATCAACTAGATATCTTTGTGCTGTAAATCTCCCAACAGCCAAACGCAAAAGCAGCAAACATCTCGCTGTATGTCCCACATCCAAAGTGCCAAGAGAGAGCTTGCTCTCCCTGTCTTTGAGTACTGTTTTCACTGTCCCGGTTACCTCTTTGCTAACATTCTCTTCAGAGCTGCAGTGAAACCAGGAACCACGTGGAGAAAGCACCCACACTGAAAGTGCCTGGAGGGAACATTGGGGCTTCTTCTCAGTGTCTCTGACATAGGGTTTCACTGTCCCGGGAAAGTCTCTGCTAACACCGTGCAGAGCGCTGTGCCCAATATACAGAAACGTCTTGCGGTATCTCCTACAGGGAAAGTGCCAGGAGGGAATTGCGGAGCTTGTTCTCAGTGTCTCTGAGAATTGCTCTGATTATCTGTGTGACCTCTTTGCTAAGACTCTCCAGAGAGCCGTCCTCAAAACAAACACACATCTTGACATATCTCCCACATTGATCGCAGTGTCTCCAGAAACGGCATTCAAGGAGCCAGGACCTTTTCTCCCTACACTGTCCGTTGAGTTGTCCTCAAAACCAATATACATCCTGCTATATCTCCCACATGGAAAGTGCCAGGAGGGAGAAGTGGGGATTATGTTTAGACTTTCTCGGAACTGCTTCAAATCAACTAGATATCTTTGTGCTGTAAATCTCCCAACAGCCAAACGCAAAAGCAGCAAACATCTCGCTGTATGTCCCACATCCAAAGTGCCAAGAGAGAGCTTGCTCTCCCTGTCTTTGAGTACTGTTTTCACTGTCCCGGTTACCTCTTTGCTAACATTCTCTTCAGAGCTGCAGTGAAACCAGGAACCACGTGGAGAAGGCACCCACACTGAAAGTGCCTGGAGGGAACATTGGGGCTTCTTCTCAGTGTCTCTGACATAGGGTTTCACTGTGCCGGGAAAGTCTCTGCTAACACCGTGCAGAGCGCTGTGCCCAATATACAGAAACGTCTTGCGGTATCTCCTACAGGGAAAGTGCCAGGAGGGAATTGCGGAGCTTGTTCTCAGTGTCTCTGAGAATTGCTCTGATTATCTGTGTGACCTCTTTGCTAAGACTCTCCAGAGAGCCGTCCTCAAAACCAACACACATCTTGACATATCTCCCACATTGATCGCAGTGTCTCCAGAAACGGCATTCAAGGAGCCAGGACCTTTTCTCCCTACACTGTCCATTGAGTTGTCCTCAAAACCAATCTACATCCTGCTATATCTCCCACATGGAAAGTGCCAGGAGGGAGAAGTGGGGATTATGTTTAGACTTTCTCGGAACTGCTTCAAATCAACTAGATATCTTTGTGCTGTAAATCTCCCAACAGCCAAACGCAAAAGCAGCAAACATCTCGCTGTATGTCCCACATCCAAAGTGCCAAGAGAGAGCTTGCTCTCCCTGTCTTTGAGTACTGTTTTCACTGTCCCGGTTACCTCTTTGCTAACATTCTCTTCAGAGCTGCAGTGAAACCAGGAACCACGTGGAGAAGGCACCCACACTGAAAGTGCCTGGAGGGAACATTGGGGCTTCTTCTCAGTGTCTCTGACATAGGGTTTCACTGTCCCGGGAAAGTCTCTGCTAACACCGTGCAGAGCGCTGTGCCCAATATACAGAAACGTCTTGCGGTATCTCCTACAGGGAAAGTGCCAGGAGGGAATTGCGGAGCTTGTTCTCAGTGTCTCTGAGAATTGCTCTGATTATCTGTGTGACCTCTTTGCTAAGACTCTCCAGAGAGACGTCCTCAAAACCAACACACATCTTGACATATCTCCCACATTGATCGCAGTGTCTCCAGAAACGGCATTCAAGGAGCCAGGACCTTTTCTCCCTACACTGTCCGTTGAGTTGTCCTCAAAACCAATATACATCCTGCTATATCTCCCACATGGAAAGTGCCAGGAGGGAGAAGTGGGGATTATGTTTAGACTTTCTCGGAACTGCTTCAAATCAACTAGATATCTTTGTGCTGTAAATCTCCCAACAGCCAAACGCAAAAGCAGCAAACATCTCGCTGTATGTCCCACATCCAAAGTGCCAAGAGAGAGCTTGCTCTCCCTGTCTTTGAGTACTGTTTTCACTGTCCCGGTTACCTCTTTGCTAACATTCTCTTCAGAGCTGCAGTGAAACCAGGAACCACGTGGAGAAGGCACCCACACTGAAAGTGCCTGGAGGGAACATTGGGGCTTCTTCTCAGTGTCTCTGACATAGGGTTTCACTGTGCCGGGAAAGTCTCTGCTAACACCGTGCAGAGCGCTGTGCCCAATATACAGAAACGTCTTGCGGTATCTCCTACAGGGAAAGTGCCAGGAGGGAATTGCGGAGCTTGTTCTCAGTGTCTCTGAGAATTGCTCTGATTATCTGTGTGACCTCTTTGCTAAGACTCTCCAGAGAGCCGTCCTCAAAACCAACACACATCTTGACATATCTCCCACATTGATCGCAGTGTCTCCAGAAACGGCATTCAAGGAGCCAGGACCTTTTCTCCCTACACTGTCCGTTGAGTTGTCCTCAAAACCAATATACATCCTGCTATACCTCCCACATGGAAAGTGCCAGGAGGGAGAAGTGGGGATTATGTTTAGACTTTCTCGGAACTGCTTCAAATCAACTAGATATCTTTGTGCTGTAAATCTCCCAACAGCCAAACGCAAAAGCAGCAAACATCTCGCTGTATGTCCCACATCCAAAGTGCCAAGAGAGAGCTTGCTCTCCCTGTCTTTGAGTACTGTTTTCACTGTCCCGGTTACCTCTTTGCTAACATTCTCTTCAGAGCTGCAGTGAAACCAGGAACCACGTGGAGAAAGCACCCACACTGAAAGTGCCTGGAGGGAACATTGGGGCTTCTTCTCAGTGTCTCTGACATAGGGTTTCACTGTGCCGGGAAAGTCTCTGCTAACACCGTGCAGAGCGCTGTGCCCAATATACAGAAACGTCTTGCGGTATCTCCTACAGGGAAAGTGCCAGGAGGGAATTGCGGAGCTTGTTCTCAGTGTCTCTGAGAATTGCTCTGATTATCTGTGTGACCTCTTTGCTAAGACTCTCCAGAGAGCCGTCCTCAAAACCAACACACATCTTGACATATCTCCCACATTGATCGCAGTGTCTCCAGAAACGGCATTCAAGGAGCCAGGACCTTTTCTCCCTACACTGTCCATTGAGTTGTCCTCAAAACCAATATACATCCTGCTATATCTCCCACATGGAAAGTGCCAGGAGGGAGAAGTGGGGATTATGTTTAGACTTTCTCGGAACTGCTTCAAATCGACTAGATATCTTTGTGCTGTAAATCTCCCAACAGCCAAACGCAAAAGCAGCAAACATCTCGCTGTATGTCCCACATCCAAAGTGCCAAGAGAGAGCTTGCTCTCCCTGTCTTTGAGTACTGTTTTCACTGTCCCGGTTACCTCTTTGCTAACATTCTCTTCAGAGCTGCAGTGAAACCAGGAACCACGTGGAGAAAGCACCCACACTGAAAGTGCCTGGAGGGAACATTGGGGCTTCTTCTCAGTGTCTCTGACATAGGGTTTCACTGTCCCGGGAAAGTCTCTGCTAACACCGTGCAGAGCGCTGTGCCCAATATACAGAAACGTCTTGCGGTATCTCCTACAGGGAAAGTGCCAGGAGGGAATTGCGGAGCTTGTTCTCAGTGTCTCTGAGAATTGCTCTGATTATCTGTGTGACCTCTTTGCTAAGACTCTCCAGAGAGCCGTCCTCAAAACAAACACACATCTTGACATATCTCCCACATTGATCGCAGTGTCTCCAGAAACGGCATTCAAGGAGCCAGGACCTTTTCTCCCTACACTGTCCGTTGAGTTGTCCTCAAAACCAATATACATCCTGCTATATCTCCCACATGGAAAGTGCCAGGAGGGAGAAGTGGGGATTATGTTTAGACTTTCTCGGAACTGCTTCAAATCAACTAGATATCTTTGTGCTGTAAATCTCCCAACAGCCAAACGCAAAAGCAGCAAACATCTCGCTGTATGTCCCACATCCAAAGTGCCAAGAGAGAGCTTGCTCTCCCTGTCTTTGAGTACTGTTTTCACTGTCCCGGTTACCTCTTTGCTAACATTCTCTTCAGAGCTGCAGTGAAACCAGGAACCACGTGGAGAAAGCACCCACACTGAAAGTGCCTGGAGGGAACATTGGGGCTTCTTCTCAGTGTCTCTGACATAGGGTTTCACTGTCCCGGGAAAGTCTCTGCTAACACCGTGCAGAGCGCTGTGCCCAATATACAGAAACGTCTTGCGGTATCTCCTACAGGGAAAGTGCCAGGAGGGAATTGCGGAGCTTGTTCTCAGTGTCTCTGAGAATTGCTCTGATTATCTGTGTGACCTCTTTGCTAAGACTCTCCAGAGAGCCGTCCTCAAAACAAACACACATCTTGACATATCTCCCACATTGATCGCAGTGTCTCCAGAAACGGCATTCAAGGAGCCAGGACCTTTTCTCCCTACACTGTCCGTTGAGTTGTCCTCAAAACCAATATACATCCTGCTATATCTCCCACATGGAAAGTGCCAGGAGGGAGAAGTGGGGATTATGTTTAGACTTTCTCGGAACTGCTTCAAATCAACTAGATATCTTTGTGCTGTAAATCTCCCAACAGCCAAACGCAAAAGCAGCAAACATCTCGCTGTATGTCCCACATCCAAAGTGCCAAGAGAGAGCTTGCTCTCCCTGTCTTTGAGTACTGTTTTCACTGTCCCGGTTACCTCTTTGCTAACATTCTCTTCAGAGCTGCAGTGAAACCAGGAACCACGTGGAGAAAGCACCCACACTGAAAGTGCCTGGAGGGAACATTGGGGCTTCTTCTCAGTGTCTCTGACATAGGGTTTCACTGTGCCGGGAAAGTCTCTGCTAACACCGTGCAGAGCGCTGTGCCCAATATACAGAAACGTCTTGCGGTATCTCCTACAGGGAAAGTGCCAGGAGGGAATTGCGGAGCTTGTTCTCAGTGTCTCTGAGAATTGCTCTGATTATCTGTGTGACCTCTTTGCTAAGACTCTCCAGAGAGCCGTCCTCAAAACCAACACACATCTTGACATATCTCCCACATTGATCGCAGTGTCTCCAGAAACGGCATTCAAGGAGCCAGGACCTTTTCTCCCTACACTGTCCGTTGAGTTGTCCTCAAAACCAATATACATCCTGCTATATCTCCCACATGGAAAGTGCCAGGAGGGAGAAGTGGGGATTATGTTTAGACTTTCTCGGAACTGCTTCAAATCAACTAGATATCTTTGTGCTGTAAATCTCCCAACAGCCAAACGCAAAAGCAGCAAACATCTCGCTGTATGTCCCACATCCAAAGTGCCAAGAGAGAGCTTGCTCTCCCTGTCTTTGAGTACTGTTTTCACTGTCCCGGTTACCTCTTTGCTAACATTCTCTTCAGAGCTGCAGTGAAACCAGGAACCACGTGGAGAAAGCAGCCACACTGAAAGTGCCTGGAGGGAACATTGGGGCTTCTTCTCAGTGTCTCTGCCATAGGGTTTCACTGTCCCGGGAAAGTCTCTGCTAACACCGTGCAGAGCGCTGTGCCCAATATACAGAAACGTCTTGCGGTATCTCCTACAGGGAAAGTGCCAGGAGGGAATTGCGGAGCTTGTTCTCAGTGTCTCTGAGAATTGCTCTGATTATCTGTGTGACCTCTTTGCTAAGACTCTCCAGAGAGCCGTCCTCAAAACAAACACACATCTTGACATATCTCCCACATTGATCGCAGTGTCTCCAGAAACGGCATTCAAGGAGCCAGGACCTTTTCTCCCTACACTGTCCATTGAGTTGTCCTCAAAACCAATATACATCCTGCTATATCTCCCACATGGAAAGTGCCAGGAGGGAGAAGTGGGGATTATGTTTAGACTTTCTCGGAACTGCTTCAAATCAACTAGATATCTTTGTGCTGTAAATCTCCCAACAGCCAAACGCAAAAGCAGCAAACATCTCGCTGTATGTCCCACATCCAAAGTGCCAAGAGAGAGCTTGCTCTCCCTGTCTTTGAGTACTGTTTTCACTGTCCCGGTTACCTCTTTGCTAACATTCTCTTCAGAGCTGCAGTGAAACCAGGAACCACGTGGAGAAAGCACCCACACTGAAAGTGCCTGGAGGGAACATTGGGGCTTCTTCTCAGTGTCTCTGACTTAGGGTTTCACTGTGCCGGGAAAGTCTCTGCTAACACCGTGCAGAGCGCTGTGCCCAATATACAGAAACGTCTTGCGGTATCTCCTACAGGGAAAGTGCCAGGAGGGAATTGCGGAGCTTGTTCTCAGTGTCTCTGAGAATTGCTCTGATTATCTGTGTGACCTCTTTGCTAAGACTCTCCAGAGAGCCGTCCTCAAAACCAACACACATCTTGACATATCTCCCACATTGATCGCAGTGTCTCCAGAAACGGCATTCAAGGAGCCAGGACCTTTTCTCCCTACACTGTCCATTGAGTTGTCCTCAAAACCAATATACATCCTGCTATATCTCCCACATGGAAAGTGCCAGGAGGGAGAAGTGGGGATTATGTTTAGACTTTCTCGGAACTGCTTCAAATCAACTAGATATCTTTGTGCTGTAAATCTCCCAACAGCCAAACGCAAAAGCAGCAAACATCTCGCTGTATGTCCCACATCCAAAGTGCCAAGAGAGAGCTTGCTCTCCCTGTCTTTGAGTACTGTTTTCACTGTCCCGATTACCTCTTTGCTAACATTCTCTTCAGAGCTGCAGTGAAACCAGGAACCACGTGGAGAAGGCACCCACACTGAAAGTGCCTGGAGGGAACATTGGGGCTTCTTCTCAGTGTCTCTGACATAGGGTTTCACTGTCCCGGGAAAGTCTCTGCTAACACCGTGCAGAGCGCTGTGCCCAATATACAGAAACGTCTTGCGGTATCTCCTACAGGGAAAGTGCCAGGAGGGAATTGCGGAGCTTGTTCTCAGTGTCTCTGAGAATTGCTCTGATTATCTGTGTGACCTCTTTGCTAAGACTCTCCAGAGAGCCGTCCTCAAAACCAACACACATCTTGACATATCTCCCACATTGATCGCAGTGTCTCCAGAAACGGCATTCAAGGAGCCAGGAGGTTTTCTCCCTACACTGTCCATTGAGTTGTCCTCAAAACCAATATACATCCTGCTATATCTCCCACATGGAAAGTGCCAGGAGGGAGAAGTGGGGATTATGTTTAGACTTTCTCGGAACTGCTTCAAATCAACTAGATATCTTTGTGCTGTAAATCTCCCAACAGCCAAACGCAAAAGCAGCAAACATCTCGCTGTATGTCCCACATCCAAAGTGCCAAGAGAGAGCTTGCTCTCCCTGTCTTTGAGTACTGTTTTCACTGTCCCGGTTACCTCTTTGCTAACATTCTCTTCAGAGCTGCAGTGAAACCAGGAACCACGTGGAGAAAGCACCCACACTGAAAGTGCCTGGAGGGAACATTGGGGCTTCTTCTCAGTGTCTCTGACATAGGGTTTCACTGTCCCGGGAAAGTCTCTGCTAACACCGTGCAGAGCGCTGTGCCCAATATACAGAAACGTCTTGCGGTATCTCCTACAGGGAAAGTGCCAGGAGGGAATTGCGGAGCTTGTTCTCAGTGTCTCTGAGAATTGCTCTGATTATCTGTGTGACCTCTTTGCTAAGACTCTCCAGAGAGCCGTCCTCAAAACCAACACACATCTTGACATATCTCCCACATTGATCGCAGTGTCTCCAGAAACGGCATTCAAGGAGCCAGGACCTTTTCTCCCTACACTGTCCGTTGAGTTGTCCTCAAAACCAATATACATCCTGCTATATCTCCCACATGGAAAGTGCCAGGAGGGAGAAGTGGGGATTATGTTTAGACTTTCTCGGAACTGCTTCAAATCAACTAGATATCTTTGTGCTGTAAATCTCCCAACAGCCAAACGCAAAAGCAGCAAACATCTCGCTGTATGTCCCACATCCAAAGTGCCAAGAGAGAGCTTGCTCTCCCTGTCTTTGAGTACTGTTTTCACTGTCCCGGTTACCTCTTTGCTAACATTCTCTTCAGAGCTGCAGTGAAACCAGGAACCACGTGGAGAAAGCACCCACACTGAAAGTGCCTGGAGGGAACATTGGGGCTTCTTCTCAGTGTCTCTGACATAGGGTTTCACTGTCCCGGGAAAGTCTCTGCTAACACCGTGCAGAGCGCTGTGCCCAATATACAGAAACGTCTTGCGGTATCTCCTACAGGGAAAGTGCCAGGAGGGAATTGCGGAGCTTGTTCTCAGTGTCTCTGAGAATTGCTCTGATTATCTGTGTGACCTCTTTGCTAAGACTCTCCAGAGAGCCGTCCTCAAAACAAACACACATCTTGACATATCTCCCACATTGATCGCAGTGTCTCCAGAAACGGCATTCAAGGAGCCAGGACCTTTTCTCCCTACACTGTCCGTTGAGTTGTCCTCAAAACCAATATACATCCTGCTATATCTCCCACATGGAAAGTGCCAGGAGGGAGAAGTGGGGATTATGTTTAGACTTTCTCGGAACTGCTTCAAATCAACTAGATATCTTTGTGCTGTAAATCTCCCAACAGCCAAACGCAAAAGCAGCAAACATCTCGCTGTATGTCCCACATCCAAAGTGCCAAGAGAGAGCTTGCTCTCCCTGTCTTTGAGTACTGTTTTCACTGTCCCGGTTACCTCTTTGCTAACATTCTCTTCAGAGCTGCAGTGAAACCAGGAACCACGTGGAGAAGGCACCCACACTGAAAGTGCCTGGAGGGAACATTGGGGCTTCTTCTCAGTGTCTCTGACATAGGGTTTCACTGTGCCGGGAAAGTCTCTGCTAACACCGTGCAGAGCGCTGTGCCCAATATACAGAAACGTCTTGCGGTATCTCCTACAGGGAAAGTGCCAGGAGGGAATTGCGGAGCTTGTTCTCAGTGTCTCTGCGAATTGCTCTGATTATCTGTGTGACCTCTTTGCTAAGACTCTCCAGAGAGCCGTCCTCAAAACCAACACACATCTTGACATATCTCCCACATTGATCGCAGTGTCTCCAGAAACGGCATTCAAGGAGCCAGGACCTTTTCTCCCTACACTGTCCATTGAGTTGTCCTCAAAACCAATCTACATCCTGCTATATCTCCCACATGGAAAGTGCCAGGAGGGAGAAGTGGGGATTATGTTTAGACTTTCTCGGAACTGCTTCAAATCAACTAGATATCTTTGTGCTGTAAATCTCCCAACAGCCAAACGCAAAAGCAGCAAACATCTCGCTGTATGTCCCACATCCAAAGTGCCAAGAGAGAGCTTGCTCTCCCTGTCTTTGAGTACTGTTTTCACTGTCCCGGTTACCTCTTTGCTAACATTCTCTTCAGAGCTGCAGTGAAACCAGGAACCACGTGGAGAAGGCACCCACACTGAAAGTGCCTGGAGGGAACATTGGGGCTTCTTCTCAGTGTCTCTGCCATAGGGTTTCACTGTCCCGGGAAAGTCTCTGCTAACACCGTGCAGAGCGCTGTGCCCAATATACAGAAACGTCTTGCGGTATCTCCTACAGGGAAAGTGCCAGGAGGGAATTGCGGAGCTTGTTCTCAGTGTCTCTGAGAATTGCTCTGATTATCTGTGTGACCTCTTTGCTAAGACTCTCCAGAGAGACGTCCTCAAAACCAACACACATCTTGACATATCTCCCACATTGATCGCAGTGTCTCCAGAAACGGCATTCAAGGAGCCAGGACCTTTTCTCCCTACACTGTCCGTTGAGTTGTCCTCAAAACCAATATACATCCTGCTATATCTCCCACATGGAAAGTGCCAGGAGGGAGAAGTGGGGATTATGTTTAGACTTTCTCGGAACTGCTTCAAATCAACTAGATATCTTTGTGCTGTAAATCTCCCAACAGCCAAACGCAAAAGCAGCAAACATCTCGCTGTATGTCCCACATCCAAAGTGCCAAGAGAGAGCTTGCTCTCCCTGTCTTTGAGTACTGTTTTCACTGTCCCGGTTACCTCTTTGCTAACATTCTCTTCAGAGCTGCAGTGAAACCAGGAACCACGTGGAGAAGGCACCCACACTGAAAGTGCCTGGAGGGAACATTGGGGCTTCTTCTCAGTGTCTCTGACATAGGGTTTCACTGTGCCGGGAAAGTCTCTGCTAACACCGTGCAGAGCGCTGTGCCCAATATACAGAAACGTCTTGCGGTATCTCCTACAGGGAAAGTGCCAGGAGGGAATTGCGGAGCTTGTTCTCAGTGTCTCTGAGAATTGCTCTGATTATCTGTGTGACCTCTTTGCTAAGACTCTCCAGAGAGCCGTCCTCAAAACCAACACACATCTTGACATATCTCCCACATTGATCGCAGTGTCTCCAGAAACGGCATTCAAGGAGCCAGGACCTTTTCTCCCTACACTGTCCGTTGAGTTGTCCTCAAAACCAATATACATCCTGCTATACCTCCCACATGGAAAGTGCCAGGAGGGAGAAGTGGGGATTATGTTTAGACTTTCTCGGAACTGCTTCAAATCAACTAGATATCTTTGTGCTGTAAATCTCCCAACAGCCAAACGCAAAAGCAGCAAACATCTCGCTGTATGTCCCACATCCAAAGTGCCAAGAGAGAGCTTGCTCTCCCTGTCTTTGAGTACTGTTTTCACTGTCCCGGTTACCTCTTTGCTAACATTCTCTTCAGAGCTGCAGTGAAACCAGGAACCACGTGGAGAAAGCACCCACACTGAAAGTGCCTGGAGGGAACATTGGGGCTTCTTCTCAGTGTCTCTGACATAGGGTTTCACTGTCCCGGGAAAGTCTCTGCTAACACCGTGCAGAGCGCTGTGCCCAATATACAGAAACGTCTTGCGGTATCTCCTACAGGGAAAGTGCCAGGAGGGAATTGCGGAGCTTGTTCTCAGTGTCTCTGAGAATTGCTCTGATTATCTGTGTGACCTCTTTGCTAAGACTCTCCAGAGAGCCGTCCTCAAAACCAACACACATCTTGACATATCTCCCACATTGATCGCAGTGTCTCCAGAAACGGCAGTCAAGGAGCCAGGACCTTTTCTCCCTACACTGTCCGTTGAGTTGTCCTCAAAACCAATATACATCCTGCTATATCTCCCACATGGAAAGTGCCAGGAGGGAGAAGTGGGGATTATGTTTAGACTTTCTCGGAACTGCTTCAAATCAACTAGATATCTTTGTGCTGTAAATCTCCCAACAGCCAAACGCAAAAGCAGCAAACATCTCGCTGTATGTCCCACATCCAAAGTGCCAAGAGAGAGCTTGCTCTCCCTGTCTTTGAGTACTGTTTTCACTGTCCCGGTTACCTCTTTGCTAACATTCTCTTCAGAGCTGCAGTGAAACCAGGAACCACGTGGAGAAAGCACCCACACTGAAAGTGCCTGGAGGGAACATTGGGGCTTCTTCTCAGTGTCTCTGACATAGGGTTTCACTGTCCCGGGAAAGTCTCTGCTAACACCGTGCAGAGCGCTGTGCCCAATATACAGAAACGTCTTGCGGTATCTCCTACAGGGAAAGTGCCAGGAGGGAATTGCGGAGCTTGTTCTCAGTGTCTCTGAGAATTGCTCTGATTATCTGTGTGACCTCTTTGCTAAGACTCTCCAGAGAGCCGTCCTCAAAACCAACACACATCTTGACATATCTCCCACATTGATCGCAGTGTCTCCAGGAACGGCATTCAAGGAGCCAGGACCTTTTCTCCCTACACTGTCCGTTGAGTTGTCCTCAAAACCAATATACATCCTGCTATATCTCCCACATGGAAAGTGCCAGGAGGGAGAAGTGGGGATTATGTTTAGACTTTCTCGGAACTGCTTCAAATCAACTAGATATCTTTGTGCTGTAAATCTCCCAACAGCCAAACGCAAAAGCAGCAAACATCTCGCTGTATGTCCCACATCCAAAGTGCCAAGAGAGAGCTTGCTCTCCCTGTCTTTGAGTACTGTTTTCACTGTCCCGGTTACCTCTTTGCTAACATTCTCTTCAGAGCTGCAGTGAAACCAGGAACCACGTGGAGAAAGCACCCACACTGAAAGTGCCTGGAGGGAACATTGGGGCTTCTTCTCAGTGTCTCTGACATAGGGTTTCACTGTCCCGGGAAAGTCTCTGCTAACACCGTGCAGAGCGCTGTGCCCAATATACAGAAACGTCTTGCGGTATCTCCTACAGGGAAAGTGCCAGGAGGGAATTGCGGAGCTTGTTCTCAGTGTCTCTGAGAATTGCTCTGATTATCTGTGTGACCTCTTTGCTAAGACTCTCCAGAGAGCCGTCCTCAAAACAAACACACATCTTGACATATCTCCCACATTGATCGCAGTGTCTCCAGAAACGGCATTCAAGGAGCCAGGACCTTTTCTCCCTACACTGTCCATTGAGTTGTCCTCAAAACCAATATACATCCTGCTATATCTCCCACATGGAAAGTGCCAGGAGGGAGAAGTGGGGATTATGTTTAGACTTTCTCGGAACTGCTTCAAATCAACTAGATATCTTTGTGCTGTAAATCTCCCAACAGCCAAACGCAACAGCAGCAAACATCTCGCTGTATGTCCCACATCCAAAGTGCCAAGAGAGAGCTTGCTCTCCCTGTCTTTGAGTACTGTTTTCACTGTCCCGGTTACCTCTTTGCTAACATTCTCTTCAGAGCTGCAGTGAAACCAGGAACCACGTGGAGAAAGCACCCACACTGAAAGTGCCTGGAGGGAACATTGGGGCTTCTTCTCAGTGTCTCTGACTTAGGGTTTCACTGTCCCGGGAAAGTCTCTGCTAACACCGTGCAGAGCGCTGTGCCCAATATACAGAAACGTCTTGCGGTATCTCCTACAGGGAAAGTGCCAGGAGGGAATTGCGGAGCTTGTTCTCAGTGTCTCTGAGAATTGCTCTGATTATCTGTGTGACCTCTTTGCTAAGACTCTCCAGAGAGCCGTCCTCAAAACCAACACACATCTTGACATATCTCCCACATTGATCGCAGTGTCTCCAGAAACGGCATTCAAGGAGCCAGGACCTTTTCTCCCTACACTGTCCATTGAGTTGTCCTCAAAACCAATATACATCCTGCTATATCTCCCACATGGAAAGTGCCAGGAGGGAGAAGTGGGGATTATGTTTAGACTTTCTCGGAACTGCTTCAAATCAACTAGATATCTTTGTGCTGTAAATCTCCCAACAGCCAAACGCAAAAGCAGCAAACATCTCGCTGTATGTCCCACATCCAAAGTGCCAAGAGAGAGCTTGCTCTCCCTGTCTTTGAGTACTGTTTTCACTGTCCCGGTTACCTCTTGGCTAACATTCTCTTCAGAGCTGCAGTGAAACCAGGAACCACGTGGAGAAGGCACCCACACTGAAAGTGCCTGGAGGGAACATTGGGGCTTCTTCTCAGTGTCTCTGACATAGGGTTTCACTGTCCCGGGAAAGTCTCTGCTAACACCGTGCAGAGCGCTGTGCCCAATATACAGAAACGTCTTGCGGTATCTCCTACAGGGAAAGTGCCAGGAGGGAATTGCGGAGCTTGTTCTCAGTGTCTCTGAGAATTGCTCTGATTATCTGTGTGACCTCTTTGCTAAGACTCTCCAGAGAGACGTCCTCAAAACAAACACACATCTTGACATATCTCCCACATTGATCGCAGTGTCTCCAGAAACGGCATTCAAGGAGCCAGGACCTTTTCTCCCTACACTGTCCGTTGAGTTGTCCTCAAAACCAATATACATCCTGCTATATCTCCCACATGGAAAGTGCCAGGAGGGAGAAGTGGGGATTATGTTTAGACTTTCTCGGAACTGCTTCAAATCAACTAGATATCTTTGTGCTGTAAATCTCCCAACAGCCAAACGCAAAAGCAGCAAACATCTCGCTGTATGTCCCACATCCAAAGTGCCAAGAGAGAGCTTGCTCTCCCTGTCTTTGAGTACTGTTTTCACTGTCCCGGTTACCTCTTTGCTAACATTCTCTTCAGAGCTGCAGTGAAACCAGGAACCACGTGGAGAAAGCACCCACACTGAAAGTGCCTGGAGGGAACATTGGGGCTTCTTCTCAGTGTCTCTGACATAGGGTTTCACTGTCCCGGGAAAGTCTCTGCTAACACCGTGCAGAGCGCTGTGCCCAATATACAGAAACGTCTTGCGGTATCTCCTACAGGGAAAGTGCCAGGAGGGAATTGCGGAGCTTGTTCTCAGTGTCTCTGAGAATTGCTCTGATTATCTGTGTGACCTCTTTGCTAAGACTCTCCAGAGAGCCGTCCTCAAAACCAACACACATCTTGACATATCTCCCACATTGATCGCAGTGTCTCCAGAAACGGCATTCAAGGAGCCAGGAGGTTTTCTCCCTACACTGTCCATTGAGTTGTCCTCAAAACCAATATACCTCCTGCTATATCTCCCACATGGAAAGTGCCAGGAGGGAGAAGTGGGGATTATGTTTAGACTTTCTCGGAACTGCTTCAAATCAACTAGATATCTTTGTGCTGTAAATCTCCCAACAGCCAAACGCAAAAGCAGCAAACATCTCGCTGTATGTCCCACATCCAAAGTGCCAAGAGAGAGCTTGCTCTCCCTGTCTTTGAGTACTGTTTTCACTGTCCCGGTTACCTCTTTGCTAACATTCTCTTCAGAGCTGCAGTGAAACCAGGAACCACGTGGAGAAAGCACCCACACTGAAAGTGCCTGGAGGGAACATTGGGGCTTCTTCTCAGTGTCTCTGACATAGGGTTTCACTGTGCCGGGAAAGTCTCTGCTAACACGCTGCAGAGCGCTGTGCCCAATATACAGAAACGTCTTGCGGTATCTCCTACAGGGAAAGTGCCAGGAGGGAATTGCGGAGCTTGTTCTCAGTGTCTCTGAGAATTGCTCTGATTATCTGTGTGACCTCTTTGCTAAGACTCTCCAGAGAGCCGTCCTCAAAACCAACACACATCTTGACATATCTCCCACATTGATCGCAGTGTCTCCAGAAACGGCATTCAAGGAGCCAGGAGGTTTTCTCCCTACACTGTCCATTGAGTTGTCCTCAAAACCAATATACCTCCTGCTATATCTCCCACATGGAAAGTGCCAGGAGGGAGAAGTGGGGATTATGTTTAGACTTTCTCGGAACTGCTTCAAATCAACTAGATATCTTTGTGCTGTAAATCTCCCAACAGCCAAACGCAAAAGCAGCAAACATCTCGCTGTATGTCCCACATCCAAAGTGCCAAGAGAGAGCTTGCTCTCCCTGTCTTTGAGTACTGTTTTCACTGTCCCGGTTACCTCTTTGCTAACATTCTCTTCAGAGCTGCAGTGAAACCAGGAACCACGTGGAGAAAGCACCCACACTGAAAGTGCCTGGAGGGAACATTGGGGCTTCTTCTCAGTGTCTCTGACATAGGGTTTCACTGTGCCGGGAAAGTCTCTGCTAACACGCTGCAGAGCGCTGTGCCCAATATACAGAAACGTCTTGCGGTATCTCCTACAGGGAAAGTGCCAGGAGGGAATTGCGGAGCTTGTTCTCAGTGTCTCTGAGAATTGCTCTGATTATCTGTGTGACCTCTTTGCTAAGACTCTCCAGAGAGCCGTCCTCAAAACAAACACACATCTTGACATATCTCCCACATTGATCGCAGTGTCTCCAGAATCGGCATTCAAGGAGCCAGGAGGTTTTCTCCCTACACTGTCTGTTGAGTTGTCCTCAAAACCAATATACATCCTGCTATATCTCCCACATGGAAAGTGCCAGGAGGGAGAAGTGGGGATTATGTTTAGACTTTCTCGGAACTGCTTCAAATCAACTAGATATATTTGTGCTGTAAATCTCCCAACAGCCAAATGCAAAAGCAGCAAACATCTCGCTGTATGTCCCACATCCAAAGTGCCAAGAGAGAGCTTGCTCTCCCTGTCTTTGAGTACTGTTTTCACTGTCCCGGTTACCTCTTTGCTAACATTCTCTTCAGAGCTGCGGTGAAACCAGGAACCACGTGGAGAAAGCACCCACACTGAAAGTGCCTGGAGGGAACATTGGGGCTTCTTCTCAGTGTCTCTGACATAGGGTTTCACTGTCCCGGGAAAGTCTCTGCTAACACCGTGCAGAGCGCTGTGCCCAATATACAGAAACGTCTTGCGGTATCTCCTACAGGGAAAGTGCCAGGAGGGAATTGCGGAGCTTGTTCTCAGTGTCTCTGAGAATTGCTCTGATTATCTGTGTGACCTCTTTGCTAAGACTCTCCAGAGAGCCGTCCTCAAAACAAACACACATCTTGACATATCTCCCACATTGATCGCAGTGTCTCCAGAAACGGCATTCAAGGAGCCAGGAGGTTTTCTCCCTACACTGTCCGTTGAGTTGTCCTCAAAACCAATATACATCCTGCTATATCTCCCACATGGAAAGTGCCAGGAGGGAGAAGTGGGGATTATGTTTAGACTTTCTCGGAACTGCTTCAAATCAACTAGATATCTTTGTGCTGTAAATCTCCCAACAGCCAAACGCAAAAGCAGCAAACATCTCGCTGTATGTCCCACATCCAAAGTGCCAAGAGAGAGCTTGCTCTCCCTGTCTTTGAGTACTGTTTTCACTGTCCCGGTTACCTCTTTGCTAACATTCTCTTCAGAGCTGCAGTGAAACCAGGAACCACGTGGAGAAAGCACCCACACTGAAAGTGCCTGGAGGGAACATTGGGGCTTCTTCTCAGTGTCTCTGACATAGGGTTTCACTGTCCCGGGAAAGTCTCTGCTAACACCGTGCAGAGCGCTGTGCCCAATATACAGAAACGTCTTGCGGTATCTCCTACAGGGAAAGTGCCAGGAGGGAATTGCGGAGCTTGTTCTCAGTGTCTCTGAGAATTGCTCTGATTATCTGTGTGACCTCTTTGCTAAGACTCTCCAGAGAGCCGTCCTCAAAACCAACACACATCTTGACATATCTCCCACATTGATCGCAGTGTCTCCAGAAACGGCATTCAAGGAGCCAGGACCTTTTCTCCCTACACTGTCCATTGAGTTGTCCTCAAAACCAATATACATCCTGCTATATCTCCCACATGGAAAGTGCCAGGAGGGAGAAGTGGGGATTATGTTTAGACTTTCTCGGAACTGCTTCAAATCAACTAGATATCTTTGTGCTGTAAATCTCCCAACAGCCAAACGCAAAAGCAGCAAACATCTCGCTGTATGTCCCACATCCAAAGTGCCAAGAGAGAGCTTGCTCTCCCTGTCTTTGAGTACTGTTTTCACTGTCCCGGTTACCTCTTTGCTAACATTCTCTTCAGAGCTGCAGTGAAACCAGGAACCACGTGGAGAAAGCACCCACACTGAAAGTGCCTGGAGGGAACATTGGGGCTTCTTCTCAGTGTCTCTGCCATAGGGTTTCACTGTCCCGGGAAAGTCTCTGCTAACACCGTGCAGAGCGCTGTGCCCAATATACAGAAACGTCTTGCGGTATCTCCTACAGGGAAAGTGCCAGGAGGGAATTGCGGAGCTTGTTCTCAGTGTCTCTGAGAATTGCTCTGATTATCTGTGTGACCTCTTTGCTAAGACTCTCCAGAGAGCCGTCCTCAAAACAAACACACATCTTGACATATCTCCCACATTGATCGCAGTGTCTCCAGAAACGGCATTCAAGGAGCCAGGAGGTTTTCTCCCTACACTGTCCGTTGAGTTGTCCTCAAAACCAATATACATCCTGCTATATCTCCCACATGGAAAGTGCCAGGAGGGAGAAGTGGGGATTATATTTAGACTTTCTCGGAACTGCTTCAAATCAACTAGATATCTTTGTGCTGTAAATCTCCCAACAGCCAAACGCAAAAGCAGCAAACATCTCGCTGTATGTCCCACATCCAAAGTGCCAAGAGAGAGCTTGCTCTCCCTGTCTTTGAGTACTGTTTTCACTGTCCCGGTTACCTCTTTGCTAACATTCTCTTCAGAGCTGCAGTGAAACCAGGAACCACGTGGAGAAAGCACCCACACTGAAAGTGCCTGGAGGGAACATTGGGGCTTCTTCTCAGTGTCTCTGCCATAGGGTTTCACTGTCCCGGGAAAGTCTCTGCTAACACCGTGCAGAGCGCTGTGCCCAATATACAGAAACGTCTTGCGGTATCTCCTACAGGGAAAGTGCCAGGAGGGAATTGCGGAGCTTGTTCTCAGTGTCTCTGAGAATTGCTCTGATTATCTGTGTGACCTCTTTGCTAAGACTCTCCAGAGAGCCGTCCTCAAAACAAACACACATCTTGACATATCTCCCACATTGATCGCAGTGTCTCCAGAAACGGCATTCAAGGAGCCAGGAGGTTTTCTCCCTACACTGTCCATTGAGTTGTCCTCAAAACCAATATACATCCTGCTATATCTCCCACATGGAAAGTGCCAGGAGGGAGAAGTGGGGATTATGTTTAGACTTTCTCGGAACTGCTTCAAATCAACTAGATATCTTTGTGCTGTAAATCTCCCAACAGCCAAACGCAAAAGCAGCAAACATCTCGCTGTATGTCCCACATCCAAAGTGCCAAGAGAGAGCTTGCTCTCCCTGTCTTTGAGTACTGTTTTCACTGTCCCGGTTACCTCTTTGCTAACATTCTCTTCAGAGCTGCAGTGAAACCAGGAACCACGTGGAGAAAGCAGCCACACTGAAAGTGCCTGGAGGGAACATTGGGGCTTCTTCTCAGTGTCTCTGACATAGGGTTTCACTGTGCCGGGAAAGTCTCTGCTAACACGCTGCAGAGCGCTGTGCCCAATATACAGAAACGTCTTGCGGTATCTCCTACAGGGAAAGTGCCAGGAGGGAATTGCGGAGCTTGTTCTCAGTGTCTCTGCGAATTGCTCTGATTATCTGTGTGACCTCTTTGCTAAGACTCTCCAGAGAGCCGTCCTCAAAACCAACACACATCTTGACATATCTCCCACATTGATCGCAGTGTCTCCAGAAACGGCATTCAAGGAGCCAGGAGGTTTTCTCCCTACACTGTCTGTTGAGTTGTCCTCAAAACCAATATACATCCTGCTATATCTCCCACATGGAAAGTGCCAGGAGGGAGAAGTGGGGATTATGTTTAGACTTTCTCGGAACTGCTTCAAATCAACTAGATATATTTGTGCTGTAAATCTCCCAACAGCCAAATGCAAAAGCAGCAAACATCTCGCTGTATGTCCCACATCCAAAGTGCCAAGAGAGAGCTTGCTCTCCCTGTCTTTGAGTACTGTTTTCACTGTCCCGGTTACCTCTTTGCTAACATTCTCTTCAGAGCTGCGGTGAAACCAGGAACCACGTGGAGAAAGCACCCACACTGAAAGTGCCTGGAGGGAACATTGGGGCTTCTTCTCAGTGTCTCTGCCATAGGGTTTCACTGTCCCGGGAAAGTCTCTGCTAACACCGTGCAGAGCGCTGTGCCCAATATACAGAAACGTCTTGCGGTATCTCCTACAGGGAAAGTGCCAGGAGGGAATTGCGGAGCTTGTTCTCAGTGTCTCTGAGAATTGCTCTGATTATCTGTGTGACCTCTTTGCTAAGACTCTCCAGAGAGCCGTCCTCAAAACAAACACACATCTTGACATATCTCCCACATTGATCGCAGTGTCTCCAGAAACGGCATTCAAGGAGCCAGGAGGTTTTCTCCCTACACTGTCCATTGAGTTGTCCTCAAAACCAATATACATCCTGCTATATCTCCCACATGGAAAGTGCCAGGAGGGAGAAGTGGGGATTATGTTTAGACTTTCTCGGAACTGCTTCAAATCAACTAGATATCTTTGTGCTGTAAATCTCCCAACAGCCAAACGCAAAAGCAGCAAACATCTCGCTGTATGTCCCACATCCAAAGTGCCAAGAGAGAGCTTGCTCTCCCTGTCTTTGAGTACTGTTTTCACTGTCCCGGTTACCTCTTTGCTAACATTCTCTTCAGAGCCGCAGTGAAACCAGGAACCACGTGGAGAAAGCACCCACACTGAAAGTGCCTGGAGGGAACATTGGGGCTTCTTCTCAGTGTCTCTGACATAGGGTTTCACTGTGCCGGGAAAGTCTCTGCTAACACCGTGCAGAGCGCTGTGCCCAATATACAGAAACGTCTTGCGGTATCTCCTACAGGGAAAGTGCCAGGAGGGAATTGCGGAGCTTGTTCTCAGTGTCTCTGAGAATTGCTCTGATTATCTGTGTGACCTCTTTGCTAAGACTCTCCAGAGAGCCGTCCTCAAAACCAACACACATCTTGACATATCTCCCACATTGATCGCAGTGTCTCCAGAAACGGCATTCAAGGAGCCAGGAGGTTTTCTCCCTACACTGTCTGTTGAGTTGTCCTCAAAACCAATATACATCCTGCTATATCTCCCACATGGAAAGTGCCAGGAGGGAGAAGTGGGGATTATGTTTAGACTTTCTCGGAACTGCTTCAAATCAACTAGATATATTTGTGCTGTAAATCTCCCAACAGCCAAATGCAAAAGCAGCAAACATCTCGCTGTATGTCCCACATCCAAAGTGCCAAGAGAGAGCTTGCTCTCCCTGTCTTTGAGTACTGTTTTCACTGTCCCGGTTACCTCTTTGCTAACATTCTCTTCAGAGCTGCGGTGAAACCAGGAACCACGTGGAGAAAGCACCCACACTGAAAGTGCCTGGAGGGAACATTGGGGCTTCTTCTCAGTGTCTCTGCCATAGGGTTTCACTGTCCCGGGAAAGTCTCTGCTAACACCGTGCAGAGCGCTGTGCCCAATATACAGAAACGTCTTGCGGTATCTCCTACAGGGAAAGTGCCAGGAGGGAATTGCGGAGCTTGTTCTCAGTGTCTCTGAGAATTGCTCTGATTATCTGTGTGACCTCTTTGCTAAGACTCTCCAGAGAGCCGTCCTCAAAACCAACACACATCTTGACATATCTCCCACATTGATCGCAGTGTCTCCAGAAACGGCATTCAAGGAGCCAGGACCTTTTCTCCCTACACTGTCCATTGAGTTGTCCTCAAAACCAATATACATCCTGCTATATCTCCCACATGGAAAGTGCCAGGAGGGAGAAGTGGGGATTATGTTTAGACTTTCTCGGAACTGCTTCAAATCAACTAGATATCTTTGTGCTGTAAATCTCCCAACAGCCAAACGCAAAAGCAGCAAACATCTCGCTGTATGTCCCACATCCAAAGTGCCAAGAGAGAGCTTGCTCTCCCTGTCTTTGAGTACTGTTTTCACTGTCCCGGTTACCTCTTTGCTAACATTCTCTTCAGAGCTGCAGTGAAACCAGGAACCACGTGGAGAAAGCACCCACACTGAAAGTGCCTGGAGGGAACATTGGGGCTTCTTCTCAGTGTCTCTGACATAGGGTTTCACTGTGCCGGGAAAGTCTCTGCTAACACCGTGCAGAGCGCTGTGCCCAATATACAGAAACGTCTTGCGGTATCTCCTACAGGGAAAGTGCCAGGAGGGAATTGCGGAGCTTGTTCTCAGTGTCTCTGAGAATTGCTCTGATTATCTGTGTGACCTCTTTGCTAAGACTCTCCAGAGAGCCGTCCTCAAAACCAACACACATCTTGACATATCTCCCACATTGATCGCAGTGTCTCCAGAAACGGCATTCAAGGAGCCAGGACCTTTTCTCCCTACACTGTCCATTGAGTTGTCCTCAAAACCAATATACATCCTGCTATATCTCCCACATGGAAAGTGCCAGGAGGGAGAAGTGGGGATTATGTTTAGACTTTCTCGGAACTGCTTCAAATCAACTAGATATCTTTGTGCTGTAAATCTCCCAACAGCCAAACGCAAAAGCAGCAAACATCTCGCTGTATGTCCCACATCCAAAGTGCCAAGAGAGAGCTTGCTCTCCCTGTCTTTGAGTACTGTTTTCACTGTCCCGGTTACCTCTTTGCTAACATTCTCTTCAGAGCTGCAGTGAAACCAGGAACCACGTGGAGAAAGCACCCACACTGAAAGTGCCTGGAGGGAACATTGGGGCTTCTTCTCAGTGTCTCTGCCATAGGGTTTCACTGTCCCGGGAAAGTCTCTGCTAACACCGTGCAGAGCGCTGTGCCCAATATACAGAAACGTCTTGCGGTATCTCCTACAGGGAAAGTGCCAGGAGGGAATTGCGGAGCTTGTTCTCAGTGTCTCTGAGAATTGCTCTGATTATCTGTGTGACCTCTTTGCTAAGACTCTCCAGAGAGCCGTCCTCAAAACAAACACACATCTTGACATATCTCCCACATTGATCGCAGTGTCTCCAGAAACGGCATTCAAGGAGCCAGGAGGTTTTCTCCCTACACTGTCCGTTGAGTTGTCCTCAAAACCAATATACATCCTGCTATATCTCCCACATGGAAAGTGCCAGGAGGGAGAAGTGGGGATTATGTTTAGACTTTCTCGGAACTGCTTCAAATCAACTAGATATCTTTGTGCTGTAAATCTCCCAACAGCCAAACGCAAAAGCAGCAAACATCTCGCTGTATGTCCCACATCCAAAGTGCCAAGAGAGAGCTTGCTCTCCCTGTCTTTGAGTACTGTTTTCACTGTCCCGGTTACCTCTTTGCTAACATTCTCTTCAGAGCTGCAGTGAAACCAGGAACCACGTGGAGAAAGCAGCCACACTGAAAGTGCCTGGAGGGAACATTGGGGCTTCTTCTCAGTGTCTCTGCCATAGGGTTTCACTGTCCCGGGAAAGTCTCTGCTAACACCGTGCAGAGCGCTGTGCCCAATATACAGAAACGTCTTGCGGTATCTCCTACAGGGAAAGTGCCAGGAGGGAATTGCGGAGCTTGTTCTCAGTGTCTCTGAGAATTGCTCTGATTATCTGTGTGACCTCTTTGCTAAGACTCTCCAGAGAGCCGTCCTCAAAACAAACACACATCTTGACATATCTCCCACATTGATCGCAGTGTCTCCAGAAACGGCATTCAAGGAGCCAGGACCTTTTCTCCCTACACTGTCTGTTGAGTTGTCCTCAAAACCAATATACATCCTGCTATATCTCCCACATGGAAAGTGCCAGGAGGGAGAAGTGGGGATTATGTTTAGACTTTCTCGGAACTGCTTCAAATCAACTAGATATCTTTGTGCTGTAAATCTCCCAACAGCCAAACGCAAAAGCAGCAAACATCTCGCTGTATGTCCCACATCCAAAGTGCCAAGAGAGAGCTTGCTCTCCCTGTCTTTGAGTACTGTTTTCACTGTCCCGGTTACCTCTTTGCTAACATTCTCTTCAGAGCTGCAGTGAAACCAGGAACCACGTGGAGAAAGCAGCCACACTGAAAGTGCCTGGAGGGAACATTGGGGCTTCTTCTCAGTGTCTCTGCCATAGGGTTTCACTGTCCCGGGAAAGTCTCTGCTAACACCGTGCAGAGCGCTGTGCCCAATATACAGAAACGTCTTGCGGTATCTCCTACAGGGAAAGTGCCAGGAGGGAATTGCGGAGCTTGTTCTCAGTGTCTCTGAGAATTGCTCTGATTATCTGTGTGACCTCTTTGCTAAGACTCTCCAGAGAGCCGTCCTCAAAACAAACACACATCTTGACATATCTCCCACATTGATCGCAGTGTCTCCAGAAACGGCATTCAAGGAGCCAGGACCTTTTCTCCCTACACTGTCCATTGAGTTGTCCTCAAAACCAATATACATCCTGCTATATCTCCCACATGGAAAGTGCCAGGAGGGAGAAGTGGGGATTATGTTTAGACTTTCTCGGAACTGCTTCAAATCAACTAGATATCTTTGTGCTGTAAATCTCCCAACAGCCAAACGCAAAAGCAGCAAACATCTCGCTGTATGTCCCACATCCAAAGTGCCAAGAGAGAGCTTGCTCTCCCTGTCTTTGAGTACTGTTTTCACTGTCCCGGTTACCTCTTTGCTAACATTCTCTTCAGAGCTGCAGTGAAACCAGGAACCACGTGGAGAAAGCACCCACACTGAAAGTGCCTGGAGGGAACATTGGGGCTTCTTCTCAGTGTCTCTGACATAGGGTTTCACTGTCCCGGGAAAGTCTCTGCTAACACCGTGCAGAGCGCTGTGCCCAATATACAGAAACGTCTTGCGGTATCTCCTACAGGGAAAGTGCCAGGAGGGAATTGCGGAGCTTGTTCTCAGTGTCTCTGAGAATTGCTCTGATTATCTGTGTGACCTCTTTGCTAAGACTCTCCAGAGAGCCGTCCTCAAAACCAACACACATCTTGACATATCTCCCACATTGATCGCAGTGTCTCCAGAAACGGCATTCAAGGAGCCAGGACCTTTTCTCCCTACACTGTCCATTGAGTTGTCCTCAAAACCAATATACATCCTGCTATATCTCCCACATGGAAAGTGCCAGGAGGGAGAAGTGGGGATTATGTTTAGACTTTCTCGGAACTGCTTCAAATCAACTAGATATCTTTGTGCTGTAAATCTCCCAACAGCCAAACGCAAAAGCAGCAAACATCTCGCTGTATGTCCCACATCCAAAGTGCCAAGAGAGAGCTTGCTCTCCCTGTCTTTGAGTACTGTTTTCACTGTCCCGGTTACCTCTTTGCTAACATTCTCTTCAGAGCTGCAGTGAAACCAGGAACCACGTGGAGAAAGCACCCACACTGAAAGTGCCTGGAGGGAACATTGGGGCTTCTTCTCAGTGTCTCTGACATAGGGTTTCACTGTCCCGGGAAAGTCTCTGCTAACACCGTGCAGAGCGCTGTGCCCAATATACAGAAACGTCTTGCGGTATCTCCTACAGGGAAAGTGCCAGGAGGGAATTGCGGAGCTTGTTCTCAGTGTCTCTGAGAATTGCTCTGATTATCTGTGTGACCTCTTTGCTAAGACTCTCCAGAGAGCCGTCCTCAAAACCAACACACATCTTGACATATCTCCCACATTGATCGCAGTGTCTCCAGAAACGGCATTCAAGGAGCCAGGACCTTTTCTCCCTACACTGTCCATTGAGTTGTCCTCAAAACCAATATACATCCTGCTATATCTCCCACATGGAAAGTGCCAGGAGGGAGAAGTGGGGATTATGTTTAGACTTTCTCGGAACTGCTTCAAATCAACTAGATATCTTTGTGCTGTAAATCTCCCAACAGCCAAACGCAAAAGCAGCAAACATCTCGCTGTATGTCCCACATCCAAAGTGCCAAGAGAGAGCTTGCTCTCCCTGTCTTTGAGTACTGTTTTCACTGTCCCGGTTACCTCTTTGCTAACATTCTCTTCAGAGCTGCAGTGAAACCAGGAACCACGTGGAGAAAGCACCCACACTGAAAGTGCCTGGAGGGAACATTGGGGCTTCTTCTCAGTGTCTCTGCCATAGGGTTTCACTGTCCCGGGAAAGTCTCTGCTAACACCGTGCAGAGCGCTGTGCCCAATATACAGAAACGTCTTGCGGTATCTCCTACAGGGAAAGTGCCAGGAGGGAATTGCGGAGCTTGTTCTCAGTGTCTCTGAGAATTGCTCTGATTATCTGTGTGACCTCTTTGCTAAGACTCTCCAGAGAGCCGTCCTCAAAACCAACACACATCTTGACATATCTCCCACATTGATCGCAGTGTCTCCAGAAACGGCATTCAAGGAGCCAGGAGGTTTTCTCCCTACACTGTCCATTGAGTTGTCCTCAAAACCAATATACATCCTGCTATATCTCCCACATGGAAAGTGCCAGGAGGGAGAAGTGGGGATTATGTTTAGACTTTCTCGGAACTGCTTCAAATCAACTAGATATCTTTGTGCTGTAAATCTCCCAACAGCCAAACGCAAAAGCAGCAAACATCTCGCTGTATGTCCCACATCCAAAGTGCCAAGAGAGAGCTTGCTCTCCCTGTCTTTGAGTACTGTTTTCACTGTCCCGGTTACCTCTTTGCTAACATTCTCTTCAGAGCTGCAGTGAAACCAGGAACCACGTGGAGAAAGCACCCACACTGAAAGTGCCTGGAGGGAACATTGGGGCTTCTTCTCAGTGTCTCTGACATAGGGTTTCACTGTCCCGGGAAAGTCTCTGCTAACACCGTGCAGAGCGCTGTGCCCAATATACAGAAACGTCTTGCGGTATCTCCTACAGGGAAAGTGCCAGGAGGGAATTGCGGAGCTTGTTCTCAGTGTCTCTGAGAATTGCTCTGATTATCTGTGTGACCTCTTTGCTAAGACTCTCCAGAGAGCCGTCCTCAAAACCAACACACATCTTGACATATCTCCCACATTGATCGCAGTGTCTCCAGAAACGGCATTCAAGGAGCCAGGACCTTTTCTCCCTACACTGTCCATTGAGTTGTCCTCAAAACCAATATACATCCTGCTATATCTCCCACATGGAAAGTGCCAGGAGGGAGAAGTGGGGATTATGTTTAGACTTTCTCGGAACTGCTTCAAATCAACTAGATATCTTTGTGCTGTAAATCTCCCAACAGCCAAACGCAAAAGCAGCAAACATCTCGCTGTATGTCCCACATCCAAAGTGCCAAGAGAGAGCTTGCTCTCCCTGTCTTTGAGTACTGTTTTCACTGTCCCGGTTACCTCTTTGCTAACATTCTCTTCAGAGCTGCAGTGAAACCAGGAACCACGTGGAGAAAGCACCCACACTGAAAGTGCCTGGAGGGAACATTGGGGCTTCTTCTCAGTGTCTCTGACATAGGGTTTCACTGTGCCGGGAAAGTCTCTGCTAACACCGTGCAGAGCGCTGTGCCCAATATACAGAAACGTCTTGCGGTATCTCCTACAGGGAAAGTGCCAGGAGGGAATTGCGGAGCTTGTTCTCAGTGTCTCTGAGAATTGCTCTGATTATCTGTGTGACCTCTTTGCTAAGACTCTCCAGAGAGCCGTCCTCAAAACAAACACACATCTTGACATATCTCCCACATTGATCGCAGTGTCTCCAGAAACGGCATTCAAGGAGCCAGGACCTTTTCTCCCTACACTGTCCGTTGAGTTGTCCTCAAAACCAATCTACATCCTGCTATATCTCCCACATGGAAAGTGCCAGGAGGGAGAAGTGGGGATTATGTTTAGACTTTCTCGGAACTGCTTCAAATCAACTAGATATCTTTGTGCTGTAAATCTCCCAACAGCCAAACGCAAAAGCAGCAAACATCTCGCTGTATGTCCCACATCCAAAGTGCCAAGAGAGAGCTTGCTCTCCCTGTCTTTGAGTACTGTTTTCACTGTCCCGGTTACCTCTTTGCTAACATTCTCTTCAGAGCTGCAGTGAAACCAGGAACCACGTGGAGAAAGCACCCACACTGAAAGTGCCTGGAGGGAACATTGGGGCTTCTTCTCAGTGTCTCTGACATAGGGTTTCACTGTCCCGGGAAAGTCTCTGCTAACACCGTGCAGAGCGCTGTGCCCAATATACAGAAACGTCTTGCGGTATCTCCTACAGGGAAAGTGCCAGGAGGGAATTGCGGAGCTTGTTCTCAGTGTCTCTGAGAATTGCTCTGATTATCTGTGTGACCTCTTTGCTAAGACTCTCCAGAGAGCCGTCCTCAAAACCAACACACATCTTGACGTATCTCCCACATTGATCGCAGTGTCTCCAGAAACGGCATTCAAGGAGCCAGGACCTTTTCTCCCTACACTGTCCATTGAGTTGTCCTCAAAACCAATATACATCCTGCTATATCTCCCACATGGAAAGTGCCAGGAGGGAGAAGTGGGGATTATGTTTAGACTTTCTCGGAACTGCTTCAAATCAACTAGATATCTTTGTGCTGTAAATCTCCCAACAGCCAAACGCAAAAGCAGCAAACATCTCGCTGTATGTCCCACATCCAAAGTGCCAAGAGAGAGCTTGCTCTCCCTGTCTTTGAGTACTGTTTTCACTGTCCCGGTTACCTCTTTGCTAACATTCTCTTCAGAGCTGCAGTGAAACCAGGAACCACGTGGAGAAAGCACCCACACTGAAAGTGCCTGGAGGGAACATTGGGGCTTCTTCTCAGTGTCTCTGCCATAGGGTTTCACTGTCCCGGGAAAGTCTCTGCTAACACCGTGCAGAGCGCTGTGCCCAATATACAGAAACGTCTTGCGGTATCTCCTACAGGGAAAGTGCCAGGAGGGAATTGCGGAGCTTGTTCTCAGTGTCTCTGAGAATTGCTCTGATTATCTGTGTGACCTCTTTGCTAAGACTCTCCAGAGAGCCGTCCTCAAAACCAACACACATCTTGACATATCTCCCACATTGATCGCAGTGTCTCCAGAAACGGCATTCAAGGAGCCAGGACCTTTTCTCCCTACACTGTCCATTGAGTTGTCCTCAAAACCAATATACATCCTGCTATATCTCCCACATGGAAAGTGCCAGGAGGGAGAAGTGGGGATTATGTTTAGACTTTCTCGGAACTGCTTCAAATCAACTAGATATCTTTGTGCTGTAAATCTCCCAACAGCCAAACGCAAAAGCAGCAAACATCTCGCTGTATGTCCCACATCCAAAGTGCCAAGAGAGAGCTTGCTCTCCCTGTCTTTGAGTACTGTTTTCACTGTCCCGGTTACCTCTTTGCTAACATTCTCTTCAGAGCTGCAGTGAAACCAGGAACCACGTGGAGAAAGCACCCACACTGAAAGTGCCTGGAGGGAACATTGGGGCTTCTTCTCAGTGTCTCTGACATAGGGTTTCACTGTCCCGGGAAAGTCTCTGCTAACACCGTGCAGAGCGCTGTGCCCAATATACAGAAACGTCTTGCGGTATCTCCTACAGGGAAAGTGCCAGGAGGGAATTGCGGAGCTTGTTCTCAGTGTCTCTGAGAATTGCTCTGATTATCTGTGTGACCTCTTTGCTAAGACTCTCCAGAGAGCCGTCCTCAAAACCAACACACATCTTGACATATCTCCCACATTGATCGCAGTGTCTCCAGAAACGGCATTCAAGGAGCCAGGACCTTTTCTCCCTACACTGTCCATTGAGTTGTCCTCAAAACCAATATACATCCTGCTATATCTCCCACATGGAAAGTGCCAGGAGGGAGAAGTGGGGATTATGTTTAGACTTTCTCGGAACTGCTTCAAATCAACTAGATATCTTTGTGCTGTAAATCTCCCAACAGCCAAACGCAAAAGCAGCAAACATCTCGCTGTATGTCCCACATCCAAAGTGCCAAGAGAGAGCTTGCTCTCCCTGTCTTTGAGTACTGTTTTCACTGTCCCGGTTACCTCTTTGCTAACATTCTCTTCAGAGCTGCAGTGAAACCAGGAACCACGTGGAGAAAGCACCCACACTGAAAGTGCCTGGAGGGAACATTGGGGCTTCTTCTCAGTGTCTCTGCCATAGGGTTTCACTGTCCCGGGAAAGTCTCTGCTAACACCGTGCAGAGCGCTGTGCCCAATATACAGAAACGTCTTGCGGTATCTCCTACAGGGAAAGTGCCAGGAGGGAATTGCGGAGCTTGTTCTCAGTGTCTCTGAGAATTGCTCTGATTATCTGTGTGACCTCTTTGCTAAGACTCTCCAGAGAGCCGTCCTCAAAACAAACACACATCTTGACATATCTCCCACATTGATCACAGTGTCTCCAGAAACGGCATTCAAGGAGCCAGGAGGTTTTCTCCCTACACTGTCCATTGAGTTGTCCTCAAAACCAATATACATCCTGCTATATCTCCCACATGGAAAGTGCCAGGAGGGAGAAGTGGGGATTATGTTTAGACTTTCTCGGAACTGCTTCAAATCAACTAGATATCTTTGTGCTGTAAATCTCCCAACAGCCAAACGCAAAAGCAGCAAACATCTCGCTGTATGTCCCACATCCAAAGTGCCAAGAGAGAGCTTGCTCTCCCTGTCTTTGAGTACTGTTTTCACTGTCCCGGTTACCTCTTTGCTAACATTCTCTTCAGAGCTGCAGTGAAACCAGGAACCACGTGGAGAAAGCAGCCACACTGAAAGTGCCTGGAGGGAACATTGGGGCTTCTTCTCAGTGTCTCTGCCATAGGGTTTCACTGTCCCGGGAAAGTCTCTGCTAACACGCTGCAGAGCGCTGTGCCCAATATACAGAAACGTCTTGCGGTATCTCCTACAGGGAAAGTGCCAGGAGGGAATTGCGGAGCTTGTTCTCAGTGTCTCTGAGAATTGCTCTGATTATCTGTGTGACCTCTTTGCTAAGACTCTCCAGAGAGCCGTCCTCAAAACCAACACACATCTTGACATATCTCCCACATTGATCGCAGTGTCTCCAGAAACGGCATTCAAGGAGCCAGGACCTTTTCTCCCTACACTGTCCGTTGAGTTGTCCTCAAAACCAATATACATCCTGCTATATCTCCCACATGGAAAGTGCCAGGAGGGAGAAGTGGGGATTATGTTTAGACTTTCTCGGAACTGCTTCAAATCAACTAGATATCTTTGTGCTGTAAATCTCCCAACAGCCAAACGCAAAAGCAGCAAACATCTCGCTGTATGTCCCACATCCAAAGTGCCAAGAGAGAGCTTGCTCTCCCTGTCTTTGAGTACTGTTTTCACTGTCCCGGTTACCTCTTTGCTAACATTCTCTTCAGAGCTGCAGTGAAACCAGGAACCACGTGGAGAAAGCACCCACACTGAAAGTGCCTGGAGGGAACATTGGGGCTTCTTCTCAGTGTCTCTGCCATAGGGTTTCACTGTCCCGGGAAAGTCTCTGCTAACACGCTGCAGAGCGCTGTGCCCAATATACAGAAACGTCTTGCGGTATCTCCTACAGGGAAAGTGCCAGGAGGGAATTGCGGAGCTTGTTCTCAGTGTCTCTGAGAATTGCTCTGATTATCTGTGTGACCTCTTTGCTAAGACTCTCCAGAGAGCCGTCCTCAAAACCAACACACATCTTGACATATCTCCCACATTGATCGCAGTGTCTCCAGAAACGGCATTCAAGGAGCCAGGAGGTTTTCTCCCTACACTGTCCATTGAGTTGTCCTCAAAACCAATCTACATCCTGCTATATCTCCCACATGGAAAGTGCCAGGAGGGAGAAGTGGGGATTATGTTTAGACTTTCTCGGAACTGCTTCAAATCAACTAGATATCTTTGTGCTGTAAATCTCCCAACAGCCAAACGCAAAAGCAGCAAACATCTCGCTGTATGTCCCACATCCAAAGTGCCAAGAGAGAGCTTGCTCTCCCTGTCTTTGAGTACTGTTTTCACTGTCCCGGTTACCTCTTTGCTAACATTCTCTTCAGAGCTGCAGTGAAACCAGGAACCACGTGGAGAAAGCACCCACACTGAAAGTGCCTGGAGGGAACATTGGGGCTTCTTCTCAGTGTCTCTGACATAGGGTTTCACTGTCCCGGGAAAGTCTCTGCTAACACGCTGCAGAGCGCTGTGCCCAATATACAGAAACGTCTTGCGGTATCTCCTACAGGGAAAGTGCCAGGAGGGAATTGCGGAGCTTGTTCTCAGTGTCTCTGCGAATTGCTCTGATTATCTGTGTGACCTCTTTGCTAAGACTCTCCAGAGAGCCGTCCTCAAAACCAACACACATCTTGACATATCTCCCACATTGATCGCAGTGTCTCCAGAAACGGCATTCAAGGAGCCAGGACCTTTTCTCCCTACACTGTCCATTGAGTTGTCCTCAAAACCAATATACATCCTGCTATATCTCCCACATGGAAAGTGCCAGGAGGGAGAAGTGGGGATTATGTTTAGACTTTCTCGGAACTGCTTCAAATCAACTAGATATCTTTGTGCTGTAAATCTCCCAACAGCCAAACGCAAAAGCAGCAAACATCTCGCTGTATGTCCCACATCCAAAGTGCCAAGAGAGAGCTTGCTCTCCCTGTCTTTGAGTACTGTTTTCACTGTCCCGGTTACCTCTTTGCTAACATTCTCTTCAGAGCTGCAGTGAAACCAGGAACCACGTGGAGAAAGCACCCACACTGAAAGTGCCTGGAGGGAACATTGGGGCTTCTTCTCAGTGTCTCTGCCATAGGGTTTCACTGTCCCGGGAAAGTCTCTGCTAACACCGTGCAGAGCGCTGTGCCCAATATACAGAAACGTCTTGCGGTATCTCCTACAGGGAAAGTGCCAGGAGGGAATTGCGGAGCTTGTTCTCAGTGTCTCTGAGAATTGCTCTGATTATCTGTGTGACCTCTTTGCTAAGACTCTCCAGAGAGCCGTCCTCAAAACAAACACACATCTTGACATATCTCCCACATTGATCACAGTGTCTCCAGAAACGGCATTCAAGGAGCCAGGAGGTTTTCTCCCTACACTGTCCATTGAGTTGTCCTCAAAACCAATATACATCCTGCTATATCTCCCACATGGAAAGTGCCAGGAGGGAGAAGTGGGGATTATGTTTAGACTTTCTCGGAACTGCTTCAAATCAACTAGATATCTTTGTGCTGTAAATCTCCCAACAGCCAAACGCAAAAGCAGCAAACATCTCGCTGTATGTCCCACATCCAAAGTGCCAAGAGAGAGCTTGCTCTCCCTGTCTTTGAGTACTGTTTTCACTGTCCCGGTTACCTCTTTGCTAACATTCTCTTCAGAGCTGCAGTGAAACCAGGAACCACGTGGAGAAAGCACCCACACTGAAAGTGCCTGGAGGGAACATTGGGGCTTCTTCTCAGTGTCTCTGACATAGGGTTTCACTGTCCCGGGAAAGTCTCTGCTAACACCGTGCAGAGCGCTGTGCCCAATATACAGAAACGTCTTGCGGTATCTCCTACAGGGAAAGTGCCAGGAGGGAATTGCGGAGCTTGTTCTCAGTGTCTCTGAGAATTGCTCTGATTATCTGTGTGACCTCTTTGCTAAGACTCTCCAGAGAGCCGTCCTCAAAACAAACACACATCTTGACATATCTCCCACATTGATCGCAGTGTCTCCAGAAACGGCATTCAAGGAGCCAGGAGGTTTTCTCCCTACACTGTCCATTGAGTTGTCCTCAAAACCAATATACATCCTGCTATATCTCCCACATGGAAAGTGCCAGGAGGGAGAAGTGGGGATTATGTTTAGACTTTCTCGGAACTGCTTCAAATCAACTAGATATCTTTGTGCTGTAAATCTCCCAACAGCCAAACGCAAAAGCAGCAAACATCTCGCTGTATGTCCCACATCCAAAGTGCCAAGAGAGAGCTTGCTCTCCCTGTCTTTGAGTACTGTTTTCACTGTCCCGGTTACCTCTTTGCTAACATTCTCTTCAGAGCTGCAGTGAAACCAGGAACCACGTGGAGAAAGCACCCACACTGAAAGCGCCTGGAGGGAACATTGGGGCTTCTTCTCAGTGTCTCTGACATAGGGTTTCACTGTCCCGGGAAAGTCTCTGCTAACACGCTGCAGAGCGCTGTGCCCAATACACAGAAACGTCTTGCGGTATCTCCTACAGGGAAAGTGCCAGGAGGGAATTGCGGAGCTTGTTCTCAGTGTCTCTGAGAATTGCTCTGATTATCTGTGTGACCTCTTTGCTAAGACTCTCCAGAGAGCCGTCCTCAAAACCAACACACATCTTGACATATCTCCCACATTGATCGCAGTGTCTCCAGAAACGGCATTCAAGGAGCCAGGACCTTTTCTCCCTACACTGTCCATTGAGTTGTCCTCAAAACCAATATACATCCTGCTATATCTCCCACATGGAAAGTGCCAGGAGGGAGAAGTGGGGATTATGTTTAGACTTTCTCGGAACTGCTTCAAATCAACTAGATATCTTTGTGCTGTAAATCTCCCAACAGCCAAACGCAAAAGCAGCAAACATCTCGCTGTATGTCCCACATCCAAAGTGCCAAGAGAGAGCTTGCTCTCCCTGTCTTTGAGTACTGTTTTCACTGTCCCGGTTACCTCTTTGCTAACATTCTCTTCAGAGCTGCAGTGAAACCAGGAACCACGTGGAGAAAGCACCCACACTGAAAGTGCCTGGAGGGAACATTGGGGCTTCTTCTCAGTGTCTCTGCCATAGGGTTTCACTGTCCCGGGAAAGTCTCTGCTAACACCCTGCAGAGCGCTGTGCCCAATATACAGAAACGTCTTGCGGTATCTCCTACAGGGAAAGTGCCAGGAGGGAATTGCGGAGCTTGTTCTCAGTGTCTCTGAGAATTGCTCTGATTATCTGTGTGACCTCTTTGCTAAGACTCTCCAGAGAGCCGTCCTCAAAACCAACACACATCTTGACATATCTCCCACATTGATCGCAGTGTCTCCAGAAACGGCATTCAAGGAGCCAGGACCTTTTCTCCCTACACTGTCCATTGAGTTGTCCTCAAAACCAATATACATCCTGCTATATCTCCCACATGGAAAGTGCCAGGAGGGAGAAGTGGGGATTATGTTTAGACTTTCTCGGAACTGCTTCAAATCAACTAGATATCTTTGTGCTGTAAATCTCCCAACAGCCAAACGCAAAAGCAGCAAACATCTCGCTGTATGTCCCACATCCAAAGTGCCAAGAGAGAGCTTGCTCTCCCTGTCTTTGAGTACTGTTTTCACTGTCCCGGTTACCTCTTTGCTAACATTCTCTTCAGAGCTGCAGTGAAACCAGGAACCACGTGGAGAAAGCACCCACACTGAAAGTGCCTGGAGGGAACATTGGGGCTTCTTCTCAGTGTCTCTGACTTAGGGTTTCACTGTCCCGGGAAAGTCTCTGCTAACACCGTGCAGAGCGCTGTGCCCAATATACAGAAACGTCTTGCGGTATCTCCTACAGGGAAAGTGCCAGGAGGGAATTGCGGAGCTTGTTCTCAGTGTCTCTGAGAATTGCTCTGATTATCTGTGTGACCTCTTTGCTAAGACTCTCCAGAGAGCCGTCCTCAAAACCAACACACATCTTGACATATCTCCCACATTGATCGCAGTGTCTCCAGAAACGGCATTCAAGGAGCCAGGACCTTTTCTCCCTACACTGTCCATTGAGTTGTCCTCAAAACCAATATACATCCTGCTATATCTCCCACATGGAAAGTGCCAGGAGGGAGAAGTGGGGATTATGTTTAGACTTTCTCGGAACTGCTTCAAATCAACTAGATATCTTTGTGCTGTAAATCTCCCAACAGCCAAACGCAAAAGCAGCAAACATCTCGCTGTATGTCCCACATCCAAAGTGCCAAGAGAGAGCTTGCTCTCCCTGTCTTTGAGTACTGTTTTCACTGTCCCGGTTACCTCTTTGCTAACATTCTCTTCAGAGCTGCAGTGAAACCAGGAACCACGTGGAGAAAGCACCCACACTGAAAGTGCCTGGAGGGAACATTGGGGCTTCTTCTCAGTGTCTCTGCCATAGGGTTTCACTGTCCCGGGAAAGTCTCTGCTAACACCGTGCAGAGCGCTGTGCCCAATATACAGAAACGTCTTGCGGTATCTCCTACAGGGAAAGTGCCAGGAGGGAATTGCGGAGCTTGTTCTCAGTGTCTCTGAGAATTGCTCTGATTATCTGTGTGACCTCTTTGCTAAGACTCTCCAGAGAGCCGTCCTCAAAACAAACACACATCTTGACATATCTCCCACATTGATCACAGTGTCTCCAGAAACGGCATTCAAGGAGCCAGGAGGTTTTCTCCCTACACTGTCCATTGAGTTGTCCTCAAAACCAATATACATCCTGCTATATCTCCCACATGGAAAGTGCCAGGAGGGAGAAGTGGGGATTATGTTTAGACTTTCTCGGAACTGCTTCAAATCAACTAGATATCTTTGTGCTGTAAATCTCCCAACAGCCAAACGCAAAAGCAGCAAACATCTCGCTGTATGTCCCACATCCAAAGTGCCAAGAGAGAGCTTGCTCTCCCTGTCTTTGAGTACTGTTTTCACTGTCCCGGTTACCTCTTTGCTAACATTCTCTTCAGAGCTGCAGTGAAACCAGGAACCACGTGGAGAAAGCAGCCACACTGAAAGTGCCTGGAGGGAACATTGGGGCTTCTTCTCAGTGTCTCTGCCATAGGGTTTCACTGTCCCGGGAAAGTCTCTGCTAACACGCTGCAGAGCGCTGTGCCCAATATACAGAAACGTCTTGCGGTATCTCCTACAGGGAAAGTGCCAGGAGGGAATTGCGGAGCTTGTTCTCAGTGTCTCTGAGAATTGCTCTGATTATCTGTGTGACCTCTTTGCTAAGACTCTCCAGAGAGCCGTCCTCAAAACCAACACACATCTTGACATATCTCCCACATTGATCGCAGTGTCTCCAGAAACGGCATTCAAGGAGCCAGGACCTTTTCTCCCTACACTGTCCGTTGAGTTGTCCTCAAAACCAATATACATCCTGCTATATCTCCCACATGGAAAGTGCCAGGAGGGAGAAGTGGGGATTATGTTTAGACTTTCTCGGAACTGCTTCAAATCAACTAGATATCTTTGTGCTGTAAATCTCCCAACAGCCAAACGCAAAAGCAGCAAACATCTCGCTGTATGTCCCACATCCAAAGTGCCAAGAGAGAGCTTGCTCTCCCTGTCTTTGAGTACTGTTTTCACTGTCCCGGTTACCTCTTTGCTAACATTCTCTTCAGAGCTGCAGTGAAACCAGGAACCACGTGGAGAAAGCACCCACACTGAAAGTGCCTGGAGGGAACATTGGGGCTTCTTCTCAGTGTCTCTGCCATAGGGTTTCACTGTCCCGGGAAAGTCTCTGCTAACACGCTGCAGAGCGCTGTGCCCAATATACAGAAACGTCTTGCGGTATCTCCTACAGGGAAAGTGCCAGGAGGGAATTGCGGAGCTTGTTCTCAGTGTCTCTGAGAATTGCTCTGATTATCTGTGTGACCTCTTTGCTAAGACTCTCCAGAGAGCCGTCCTCAAAACCAACACACATCTTGACATATCTCCCACATTGATCGCAGTGTCTCCAGAAACGGCATTCAAGGAGCCAGGAGGTTTTCTCCCTACACTGTCCATTGAGTTGTCCTCAAAACCAATATACATCCTGCTATATCTCCCACATGGAAAGTGCCAGGAGGGAGAAGTGGGGATTATGTTTAGACTTTCTCGGAACTGCTTCAAATCAACTAGATATCTTTGTGCTGTAAATCTCCCAACAGCCAAACGCAAAAGCAGCAAACATCTCGCTGTATGTCCCACATCCAAAGTGCCAAGAGAGAGCTTGCTCTCCCTGTCTTTGAGTACTGTTTTCACTGTCCCGGTTACCTCTTTGCTAACATTCTCTTCAGAGCTGTAGTGAAACCAGGAACCACGTGGAGAAAGCACCCACACTGAAAGTGCCTGGAGGGAACATTGGGGCTTCTTCTCAGTGTCTCTGACATAGGGTTTCACTGTCCCGGGAAAGTCTCTGCTAACACCGTGCAGAGCGCTGTGCCCAATATACAGAAACGTCTTGCGGTATCTCCTACAGGGAAAGTGCCAGGAGGGAATTGCGGAGCTTGTTCTCAGTGTCTCTGAGAATTGCTCTGATTATCTGTGTGACCTCTTTGCTAAGACTCTCCAGAGAGCCGTCCTCAAAACAAACACACATCTTGACATATCTCCCACATTGATCACAGTGTCTCCAGAAACGGCATTCAAGGAGCCAGGAGGTTTTCTCCCTACACTGTCCATTGAGTTGTCCTCAAAACCAATATACATCCTGCTATATCTCCCACATGGAAAGTGCCAGGAGGGAGAAGTGGGGATTATGTTTAGACTTTCTCGGAACTGCTTCAAATCAACTAGATATCTTTGTGCTGTAAATCTCCCAACAGCCAAACGCAAAAGCAGCAAACATCTCGCTGTATGTCCCACATCCAAAGTGCCAAGAGAGAGCTTGCTCTCCCTGTCTTTGAGTACTGTTTTCACTGTCCCGGTTACCTCTTTGCTAACATTCTCTTCAGAGCTGCAGTGAAACCAGGAACCACGTGGAGAAAGCACCCACACTGAAAGTGCCTGGAGGGAACATTGGGGCTTCTTCTCAGTGTCTCTGACTTAGGGTTTCACTGTCCCGGGAAAGTCTCTGCTAACACGCTGCAGAGCGCTGTGCCCAATATACAGAAACGTCTTGCGGTATCTCCTACAGGGAAAGTGCCAGGAGGGAATTGCGGAGCTTGTTCTCAGTGTCTCTGAGAATTGCTCTGATTATCTGTGTGACCTCTTTGCTAAGACTCTCCAGAGAGCCGTCCTCAAAACCAACACACATCTTGACATATCTCCCACATTGATCGCAGTGTCTCCAGAAACGGCATTCAAGGAGCCAGGACCTTTTCTCCCTACACTGTCCATTGAGTTGTCCTCAAAACCAATCTACATCCTGCTATATCTCCCACATGGAAAGTGCCAGGAGGGAGAAGTGGGGATTATGTTTAGACTTTCTCGGAACTGCTTCAAATCAACTAGATATCTTTGTGCTGTAAATCTCCCAACAGCCAAACGCAAAAGCAGCAAACATCTCGCTGTATGTCCCACATCCAAAGTGCCAAGAGAGAGCTTGCTCTCCCTGTCTTTGAGTACTGTTTTCACTGTCCCGGTTACCTCTTTGCTAACATTCTCTTCAGAGCTGCAGTGAAACCAGGAACCACGTGGAGAAAGCACCCACACTGAAAGTGCCTGGAGGGAACATTGGGGCTTCTTCTCAGTGTCTCTGCCATAGGGTTTCACTGTCCCGGGAAAGTCTCTGCTAACACGCTGCAGAGCGCTGTGCCCAATATACAGAAACGTCTTGCGGTATCTCCTACAGGGAAAGTGCCAGGAGGGAATTGCGGAGCTTGTTCTCAGTGTCTCTGAGAATTGCTCTGATTATCTGTGTGACCTCTTTGCTAAGACTCTCCAGAGAGCCGTCCTCAAAACCAACACACATCTTGACATATCTCCCACATTGATCGCAGTGTCTCCAGAAACGGCATTCAAGGAGCCAGGACCTTTTCTCCCTACACTGTCCGTTGAGTTGTCCTCAAAACCAATATACATCCTGCTATATCTCCCACATGGAAAGTGCCAGGAGGGAGAAGTGGGGATTATGTTTAGACTTTCTCGGAACTGCTTCAAATCAACTAGATATCTTTGTGCTGTAAATCTCCCAACAGCCAAACGCAAAAGCAGCAAACATCTCGCTGTATGTCCCACATCCAAAGTGCCAAGAGAGAGCTTGCTCTCCCTGTCTTTGAGTACTGTTTTCACTGTCCCGGTTACCTCTTTGCTAACATTCTCTTCAGAGCTGCAGTGAAACCAGGAACCACGTGGAGAAAGCACCCACACTGAAAGTGCCTGGAGGGAACATTGGGGCTTCTTCTCAGTGTCTCTGACATAGGGTTTCACTGTCCCGGGAAAGTCTCTGCTAACACCGTGCAGAGCGCTGTGCCCAATATACAGAAACGTCTTGCGGTATCTCCTACAGGGAAAGTGCCAGGAGGGAATTGCGGAGCTTGTTCTCAGTGTCTCTGAGAATTGCTCTGATTATCTGTGTGACCTCTTTGCTAAGACTCTCCAGAGAGCCGTCCTCAAAACCAACACACATCTTGACATATCTCCCACATTGATCGCAGTGTCTCCAGAAACGGCATTCAAGGAGCCAGGACCTTTTCTCCCTACACTGTCCATTGAGTTGTCCTCAAAACCAATCTACATCCTGCTATATCTCCCACATGGAAAGTGCCAGGAGGGAGAAGTGGGGATTATGTTTAGACTTTCTCGGAACTGCTTCAAATCAACTAGATATCTTTGTGCTGTAAATCTCCCAACAGCCAAACGCAAAAGCAGCAAACATCTCGCTGTATGTCCCACATCCAAAGTGCCAAGAGAGAGCTTGCTCTCCCTGTCTTTGAGTACTGTTTTCACTGTCCCGGTTACCTCTTTGCTAACATTCTCTTCAGAGCTGCAGTGAAACCAGGAACCACGTGGAGAAAGCACCCACACTGAAAGTGCCTGGAGGGAACATTGGGGCTTCTTCTCAGTGTCTCTGCCATAGGGTTTCACTGTCCCGGGAAAGTCTCTGCTAACACGCTGCAGAGCGCTGTGCCCAATATACAGAAACGTCTTGCGGTATCTCCTACAGGGAAAGTGCCAGGAGGGAATTGCGGAGCTTGTTCTCAGTGTCTCTGAGAATTGCTCTGATTATCTGTGTGACCTCTTTGCTAAGACTCTCCAGAGAGCCGTCCTCAAAACCAACACACATCTTGACATATCTCCCACATTGATCGCAGTGTCTCCAGAAACGGCATTCAAGGAGCCAGGACCTTTTCTCCCTACACTGTCCGTTGAGTTGTCCTCAAAACCAATATACATCCTGCTATATCTCCCACATGGAAAGTGCCAGGAGGGAGAAGTGGGGATTATGTTTAGACTTTCTCGGAACTGCTTCAAATCAACTAGATATCTTTGTGCTGTAAATCTCCCAACAGCCAAACGCAAAAGCAGCAAACATCTCGCTGTATGTCCCACATCCAAAGTGCCAAGAGAGAGCTTGCTCTCCCTGTCTTTGAGTACTGTTTTCACTGTCCCGGTTACCTCTTTGCTAACATTCTCTTCAGAGCTGCAGTGAAACCAGGAACCACGTGGAGAAAGCACCCACACTGAAAGTGCCTGGAGGGAACATTGGGGCTTCTTCTCAGTGTCTCTGACATAGGGTTTCACTGTCCCGGGAAAGTCTCTGCTAACACCGTGCAGAGCGCTGTGCCCAATATACAGAAACGTCTTGCGGTATCTCCTACAGGGAAAGTGCCAGGAGGGAATTGCGGAGCTTGTTCTCAGTGTCTCTGAGAATTGCTCTGATTATCTGTGTGACCTCTTTGCTAAGACTCTCCAGAGAGCCGTCCTCAAAACAAACACACATCTTGACATATCTCCCACATTGATCGCAGTGTCTCCAGAAACGGCATTCAAGGAGCCAGGAGGTTTTCTCCCTACACTGTCCATTGAGTTGTCCTCAAAACCAATATACATCCTGCTATATCTCCCACATGGAAAGTGCCAGGAGGGAGAAGTGGGGATTATGTTTAGACTTTCTCGGAACTGCTTCAAATCAACTAGATATCTTTGTGCTGTAAATCTCCCAACAGCCAAACGCAAAAGCAGCAAACATCTCGCTGTATGTCCCACATCCAAAGTGCCAAGAGAGAGCTTGCTCTCCCTGTCTTTGAGTACTGTTTTCACTGTCCCGGTTACCTCTTTGCTAACATTCTCTTCAGAGCTGCAGTGAAACCAGGAACCACGTGGAGAAAGCACCCACACTGAAAGCGCCTGGAGGGAACATTGGGGCTTCTTCTCAGTGTCTCTGACATAGGGTTTCACTGTCCCGGGAAAGTCTCTGCTAACACCGTGCAGAGCGCTGTGCCCAATATACAGAAACGTCTTGCGGTATCTCCTACAGGGAAAGTGCCAGGAGGGAATTGCGGAGCTTGTTCTCAGTGTCTCTGAGAATTGCTCTGATTATCTGTGTGACCTCTTTGCTAAGACTCTCCAGAGAGCCGTCCTCAAAACCAACACACATCTTGACATATCTCCCACATTGATCGCAGTGTCTCCAGAAACGGCATTCAAGGAGCCAGAAGGTTTTCTCCCTACACTGTCCATTGAGTTGTCCTCAAAACCAATATACATCCTGCTATATCTCCCACATGGAAAGTGCCAGGAGGGAGAAGTGGGGATTATGTTTAGACTTTCTCGGAACTGCTTCAAATCAACTAGATATCTTTGTGCTGTAAATCTCCCAACAGCCAAACGCAAAAGCAGCAAACATCTCGCTGTATGTCCCACATCCAAAGTGCCAAGAGAGAGCTTGCTCTCCCTGTCTTTGAGTACTGTTTTCACTGTCCCGGTTACCTCTTTGCTAACATTCTCTTCAGAGCTGCAGTGAAACCAGGAACCACGTGGAGAAAGCACCCACACTGAAAGTGCCTGGAGGGAACATTGGGGCTTCTTCTCAGTGTCTCTGCCATAGGGTTTCACTGTCCCGGGAAAGTCTCTGCTAACACCGTGCAGAGCGCTGTGCCCAATATACAGAAACGTCTTGCGGTATCTCCTACAGGGAAAGTGCCAGGAGGGAATTGCGGAGCTTGTTCTCAGTGTCTCTGAGAATTGCTCTGATTATCTGTGTGACCTCTTTGCTAAGACTCTCCAGAGAGCCGTCCTCAAAACCAACACACATCTTGACATATCTCCCACATTGATCGCAGTGTCTCCAGAAACGGCATTCAAGGAGCCAGGACCTTTTCTCCCTACACTGTCCGTTGAGTTGTCCTCAAAACCAATATACATCCTGCTATATCTCCCACATGGAAAGTGCCAGGAGGGAGAAGTGGGGATTATGTTTAGACTTTCTCGGAACTGCTTCAAATCAACTAGATATCTTTGTGCTGTAAATCTCCCAACAGCCAAACGCAAAAGCAGCAAACATCTCGCTGTATGTCCCACATCCAAAGTGCCAAGAGAGAGCTTGCTCTCCCTGTCTTTGAGTACTGTTTTCACTGTCCCGGTTACCTCTTTGCTAACATTCTCTTCAGAGCTGCAGTGAAACCAGGAACCACGTGGAGAAAGCACCCACACTGAAAGTGCCTGGAGGGAACATTGGGGCTTCTTCTCAGTGTCTCTGACATAGGGTTTCACTGTCCCGGGAAAGTCTCTGCTAACACCGTGCAGAGCGCTGTGCCCAATATACAGAAACGTCTTGCGGTATCTCCTACACGGAAAGTGCCAGGAGGGAATTGCGGAGCTTGTTCTCAGTGTCTCTGAGAATTGCTCTGATTATCTGTGTGACCTCTTTGCTAAGACTCTCCAGAGAGCCGTCCTCAAAACAAACACACATCTTGACATATCTCCCACATTGATCGCAGTGTCTCCAGAAACGGCATTCAAGGAGCCAGGAGGTTTTCTCCCTACACTGTCCATTGAGTTGTCCTCAAAACCAATATACATCCTGCTATATCTCCCACATGGAAAGTGCCAGGAGGGAGAAGTGGGGATTATGTTTAGACTTTCTCGGAACTGCTTCAAATCAACTAGATATCTTTGTGCTGTAAATCTCCCAACAGCCAAACGCAAAAGCAGCAAACATCTCGCTGTATGTCCCACATCCAAAGTGCCAAGAGAGAGCTTGCTCTCCCTGTCTTTGAGTACTGTTTTCACTGTCCCGGTTACCTCTTTGCTAACATTCTCTTCAGAGCTGCAGTGAAACCAGGAACCACGTGGAGAAAGCACCCACACTGAAAGCGCCTGGAGGGAACATTGGGGCTTCTTCTCAGTGTCTCTGACATAGGGTTTCACTGTCCCGGGAAAGTCTCTGCTAACACGCTGCAGAGCGCTGTGCCCAATATACAGAAACGTCTTGCGGTATCTCCTACAGGGAAAGTGCCAGGAGGGAATTGCGGAGCTTGTTCTCAGTGTCTCTGAGAATTGCTCTGATTATCTGTGTGACCTCTTTGCTAAGACTCTCCAGAGAGCCGTCCTCAAAACCAACACACATCTTGACATATCTCCCACATTGATCGCAGTGTCTCCAGAAACGGCATTCAAGGAGCCAGGACCTTTTCTCCCTACACTGTCCATTGAGTTGTCCTCAAAACCAATATACATCCTGCTATATCTCCCACATGGAAAGTGCCAGGAGGGAGAAGTGGGGATTATGTTTAGACTTTCTCGGAACTGCTTCAAATCAACTAGATATCTTTGTGCTGTAAATCTCCCAACAGCCAAACGCAAAAGCAGCAAACATCTCGCTGTATGTCCCACATCCAAAGTGCCAAGAGAGAGCTTGCTCTCCCTGTCTTTGAGTACTGTTTTCACTGTCCCGGTTACCTCTTTGCTAACATTCTCTTCAGAGCTGCAGTGAAACCAGGAACCACGTGGAGAAAGCACCCACACTGAAAGTGCCTGGAGGGAACATTGGGGCTTCTTCTCAGTGTCTCTGACATAGGGTTTCACTGTCCCGGGAAAGTCTCTGCTAACACCGTGCAGAGCGCTGTGCCCAATATACAGAAACGTCTTGCGGTATCTCCTACAGGGAAAGTGCCAGGAGGGAATTGCGGAGCTTGTTCTCAGTGTCTCTGAGAATTGCTCTGATTATCTGTGTGACCTCTTTGCTAAGACTCTCCAGAGAGCCGTCCTCAAAACAAACACACATCTTGACATATCTCCCACATTGATCGCAGTGTCTCCAGAAACGGCATTCAAGGAGCCAGGAGGTTTTCTCCCTACACTGTCCATTGAGTTGTCCTCAAAACCAATATACATCCTGCTATATCTCCCACATGGAAAGTGCCAGGAGGGAGAAGTGGGGATTATGTTTAGACTTTCTCGGAACTGCTTCAAATCAACTAGATATCTTTGTGCTGTAAATCTCCCAACAGCCAAACGCAAAAGCAGCAAACATCTCGCTGTATGTCCCACATCCAAAGTGCCAAGAGAGAGCTTGCTCTCCCTGTCTTTGAGTACTGTTTTCACTGTCCCGGTTACCTCTTTGCTAACATTCTCTTCAGAGCTGCAGTGAAACCAGGAACCACGTGGAGAAAGCACCCACACTGAAAGCGCCTGGAGGGAACATTGGGGCTTCTTCTCAGTGTCTCTGACATAGGGTTTCACTGTCCCGGGAAAGTCTCTGCTAACACGCTGCAGAGCGCTGTGCCCAATACACAGAAACGTCTTGCGGTATCTCCTACAGGGAAAGTGCCAGGAGGGAATTGCGGAGCTTGTTCTCAGTGTCTCTGAGAATTGCTCTGATTATCTGTGTGACCTCTTTGCTAAGACTCTCCAGAGAGCCGTCCTCAAAACCAACACACATCTTGACATATCTCCCACATTGATCGCAGTGTCTCCAGAAACGGCATTCAAGGAGCCAGGACCTTTTCTCCCTACACTGTCCATTGAGTTGTCCTCAAAACCAATATACATCCTGCTATATCTCCCACATGGAAAGTGCCAGGAGGGAGAAGTGGGGATTATGTTTAGACTTTCTCGGAACTGCTTCAAATCAACTAGATATCTTTGTGCTGTAAATCTCCCAACAGCCAAACGCAAAAGCAGCAAACATCTCGCTGTATGTCCCACATCCAAAGTGCCAAGAGAGAGCTTGCTCTCCCTGTCTTTGAGTACTGTTTTCACTGTCCCGGTTACCTCTTTGCTAACATTCTCTTCAGAGCTGCAGTGAAACCAGGAACCACGTGGAGAAAGCACCCACACTGAAAGTGCCTGGAGGGAACATTGGGGCTTCTTCTCAGTGTCTCTGCCATAGGGTTTCACTGTCCCGGGAAAGTCTCTGCTAACACCCTGCAGAGCGCTGTGCCCAATATACAGAAACGTCTTGCGGTATCTCCTACAGGGAAAGTGCCAGGAGGGAATTGCGGAGCTTGTTCTCAGTGTCTCTGAGAATTGCTCTGATTATCTGTGTGACCTCTTTGCTAAGACTCTCCAGAGAGCCGTCCTCAAAACCAACACACATCTTGACATATCTCCCACATTGATCGCAGTGTCTCCAGAAACGGCATTCAAGGAGCCAGGACCTTTTCTCCCTACACTGTCCATTGAGTTGTCCTCAAAACCAATATACATCCTGCTATATCTCCCACATGGAAAGTGCCAGGAGGGAGAAGTGGGGATTATGTTTAGACTTTCTCGGAACTGCTTCAAATCAACTAGATATCTTTGTGCTGTAAATCTCCCAACAGCCAAACGCAAAAGCAGCAAACATCTCGCTGTATGTCCCACATCCAAAGTGCCAAGAGAGAGCTTGCTCTCCCTGTCTTTGAGTACTGTTTTCACTGTCCCGGTTACCTCTTTGCTAACATTCTCTTCAGAGCTGCAGTGAAACCAGGAACCACGTGGAGAAAGCACCCACACTGAAAGTGCCTGGAGGGAACATTGGGGCTTCTTCTCAGTGTCTCTGACTTAGGGTTTCACTGTCCCGGGAAAGTCTCTGCTAACACCGTGCAGAGCGCTGTGCCCAATATACAGAAACGTCTTGCGGTATCTCCTACAGGGAAAGTGCCAGGAGGGAATTGCGGAGCTTGTTCTCAGTGTCTCTGAGAATTGCTCTGATTATCTGTGTGACCTCTTTGCTAAGACTCTCCAGAGAGCCGTCCTCAAAACCAACACACATCTTGACATATCTCCCACATTGATCGCAGTGTCTCCAGAAACGGCATTCAAGGAGCCAGGACCTTTTCTCCCTACACTGTCCATTGAGTTGTCCTCAAAACCAATATACATCCTGCTATATCTCCCACATGGAAAGTGCCAGGAGGGAGAAGTGGGGATTATGTTTAGACTTTCTCGGAACTGCTTCAAATCAACTAGATATCTTTGTGCTGTAAATCTCCCAACAGCCAAACGCAAAAGCAGCAAACATCTCGCTGTATGTCCCACATCCAAAGTGCCAAGAGAGAGCTTGCTCTCCCTGTCTTTGAGTACTGTTTTCACTGTCCCGGTTACCTCTTTGCTAACATTCTCTTCAGAGCTGCAGTGAAACCAGGAACCACGTGGAGAAAGCACCCACACTGAAAGTGCCTGGAGGGAACATTGGGGCTTCTTCTCAGTGTCTCTGCCATAGGGTTTCACTGTCCCGGGAAAGTCTCTGCTAACACCGTGCAGAGCGCTGTGCCCAATATACAGAAACGTCTTGCGGTATCTCCTACAGGGAAAGTGCCAGGAGGGAATTGCGGAGCTTGTTCTCAGTGTCTCTGAGAATTGCTCTGATTATCTGTGTGACCTCTTTGCTAAGACTCTCCAGAGAGCCGTCCTCAAAACAAACACACATCTTGACATATCTCCCACATTGATCACAGTGTCTCCAGAAACGGCATTCAAGGAGCCAGGAGGTTTTCTCCCTACACTGTCCATTGAGTTGTCCTCAAAACCAATATACATCCTGCTATATCTCCCACATGGAAAGTGCCAGGAGGGAGAAGTGGGGATTATGTTTAGACTTTCTCGGAACTGCTTCAAATCAACTAGATATCTTTGTGCTGTAAATCTCCCAACAGCCAAACGCAAAAGCAGCAAACATCTCGCTGTATGTCCCACATCCAAAGTGCCAAGAGAGAGCTTGCTCTCCCTGTCTTTGAGTACTGTTTTCACTGTCCCGGTTACCTCTTTGCTAACATTCTCTTCAGAGCTGCAGTGAAACCAGGAACCACGTGGAGAAAGCAGCCACACTGAAAGTGCCTGGAGGGAACATTGGGGCTTCTTCTCAGTGTCTCTGCCATAGGGTTTCACTGTCCCGGGAAAGTCTCTGCTAACACGCTGCAGAGCGCTGTGCCCAATATACAGAAACGTCTTGCGGTATCTCCTACAGGGAAAGTGCCAGGAGGGAATTGCGGAGCTTGTTCTCAGTGTCTCTGAGAATTGCTCTGATTATCTGTGTGACCTCTTTGCTAAGACTCTCCAGAGAGCCGTCCTCAAAACCAACACACATCTTGACATATCTCCCACATTGATCGCAGTGTCTCCAGAAACGGCATTCAAGGAGCCAGGACCTTTTCTCCCTACACTGTCCGTTGAGTTGTCCTCAAAACCAATATACATCCTGCTATATCTCCCACATGGAAAGTGCCAGGAGGGAGAAGTGGGGATTATGTTTAGACTTTCTCGGAACTGCTTCAAATCAACTAGATATCTTTGTGCTGTAAATCTCCCAACAGCCAAACGCAAAAGCAGCAAACATCTCGCTGTATGTCCCACATCCAAAGTGCCAAGAGAGAGCTTGCTCTCCCTGTCTTTGAGTACTGTTTTCACTGTCCCGGTTACCTCTTTGCTAACATTCTCTTCAGAGCTGCAGTGAAACCAGGAACCACGTGGAGAAAGCACCCACACTGAAAGTGCCTGGAGGGAACATTGGGGCTTCTTCTCAGTGTCTCTGCCATAGGGTTTCACTGTCCCGGGAAAGTCTCTGCTAACACGCTGCAGAGCGCTGTGCCCAATATACAGAAACGTCTTGCGGTATCTCCTACAGGGAAAGTGCCAGGAGGGAATTGCGGAGCTTGTTCTCAGTGTCTCTGAGAATTGCTCTGATTATCTGTGTGACCTCTTTGCTAAGACTCTCCAGAGAGCCGTCCTCAAAACCAACACACATCTTGACATATCTCCCACATTGATCGCAGTGTCTCCAGAAACGGCATTCAAGGAGCCAGGAGGTTTTCTCCCTACACTGTCCATTGAGTTGTCCTCAAAACCAATATACATCCTGCTATATCTCCCACATGGAAAGTGCCAGGAGGGAGAAGTGGGGATTATGTTTAGACTTTCTCGGAACTGCTTCAAATCAACTAGATATCTTTGTGCTGTAAATCTCCCAACAGCCAAACGCAAAAGCAGCAAACATCTCGCTGTATGTCCCACATCCAAAGTGCCAAGAGAGAGCTTGCTCTCCCTGTCTTTGAGTACTGTTTTCACTGTCCCGGTTACCTCTTTGCTAACATTCTCTTCAGAGCTGTAGTGAAACCAGGAACCACGTGGAGAAAGCACCCACACTGAAAGTGCCTGGAGGGAACATTGGGGCTTCTTCTCAGTGTCTCTGACATAGGGTTTCACTGTCCCGGGAAAGTCTCTGCTAACACCGTGCAGAGCGCTGTGCCCAATATACAGAAACGTCTTGCGGTATCTCCTACAGGGAAAGTGCCAGGAGGGAATTGCGGAGCTTGTTCTCAGTGTCTCTGAGAATTGCTCTGATTATCTGTGTGACCTCTTTGCTAAGACTCTCCAGAGAGCCGTCCTCAAAACAAACACACATCTTGACATATCTCCCACATTGATCACAGTGTCTCCAGAAACGGCATTCAAGGAGCCAGGAGGTTTTCTCCCTACACTGTCCATTGAGTTGTCCTCAAAACCAATATACATCCTGCTATATCTCCCACATGGAAAGTGCCAGGAGGGAGAAGTGGGGATTATGTTTAGACTTTCTCGGAACTGCTTCAAATCAACTAGATATCTTTGTGCTGTAAATCTCCCAACAGCCAAACGCAAAAGCAGCAAACATCTCGCTGTATGTCCCACATCCAAAGTGCCAAGAGAGAGCTTGCTCTCCCTGTCTTTGAGTACTGTTTTCACTGTCCCGGTTACCTCTTTGCTAACATTCTCTTCAGAGCTGCAGTGAAACCAGGAACCACGTGGAGAAAGCACCCACACTGAAAGTGCCTGGAGGGAACATTGGGGCTTCTTCTCAGTGTCTCTGACTTAGGGTTTCACTGTCCCGGGAAAGTCTCTGCTAACACGCTGCAGAGCGCTGTGCCCAATATACAGAAACGTCTTGCGGTATCTCCTACAGGGAAAGTGCCAGGAGGGAATTGCGGAGCTTGTTCTCAGTGTCTCTGAGAATTGCTCTGATTATCTGTGTGACCTCTTTGCTAAGACTCTCCAGAGAGCCGTCCTCAAAACCAACACACATCTTGACATATCTCCCACATTGATCGCAGTGTCTCCAGAAACGGCATTCAAGGAGCCAGGACCTTTTCTCCCTACACTGTCCATTGAGTTGTCCTCAAAACCAATCTACATCCTGCTATATCTCCCACATGGAAAGTGCCAGGAGGGAGAAGTGGGGATTATGTTTAGACTTTCTCGGAACTGCTTCAAATCAACTAGATATCTTTGTGCTGTAAATCTCCCAACAGCCAAACGCAAAAGCAGCAAACATCTCGCTGTATGTCCCACATCCAAAGTGCCAAGAGAGAGCTTGCTCTCCCTGTCTTTGAGTACTGTTTTCACTGTCCCGGTTACCTCTTTGCTAACATTCTCTTCAGAGCTGCAGTGAAACCAGGAACCACGTGGAGAAAGCACCCACACTGAAAGTGCCTGGAGGGAACATTGGGGCTTCTTCTCAGTGTCTCTGCCATAGGGTTTCACTGTCCCGGGAAAGTCTCTGCTAACACGCTGCAGAGCGCTGTGCCCAATATACAGAAACGTCTTGCGGTATCTCCTACAGGGAAAGTGCCAGGAGGGAATTGCGGAGCTTGTTCTCAGTGTCTCTGAGAATTGCTCTGATTATCTGTGTGACCTCTTTGCTAAGACTCTCCAGAGAGCCGTCCTCAAAACCAACACACATCTTGACATATCTCCCACATTGATCGCAGTGTCTCCAGAAACGGCATTCAAGGAGCCAGGACCTTTTCTCCCTACACTGTCCGTTGAGTTGTCCTCAAAACCAATATACATCCTGCTATATCTCCCACATGGAAAGTGCCAGGAGGGAGAAGTGGGGATTATGTTTAGACTTTCTCGGAACTGCTTCAAATCAACTAGATATCTTTGTGCTGTAAATCTCCCAACAGCCAAACGCAAAAGCAGCAAACATCTCGCTGTATGTCCCACATCCAAAGTGCCAAGAGAGAGCTTGCTCTCCCTGTCTTTGAGTACTGTTTTCACTGTCCCGGTTACCTCTTTGCTAACATTCTCTTCAGAGCTGCAGTGAAACCAGGAACCACGTGGAGAAAGCACCCACACTGAAAGTGCCTGGAGGGAACATTGGGGCTTCTTCTCAGTGTCTCTGACATAGGGTTTCACTGTCCCGGGAAAGTCTCTGCTAACACCGTGCAGAGCGCTGTGCCCAATATACAGAAACGTCTTGCGGTATCTCCTACAGGGAAAGTGCCAGGAGGGAATTGCGGAGCTTGTTCTCAGTGTCTCTGAGAATTGCTCTGATTATCTGTGTGACCTCTTTGCTAAGACTCTCCAGAGAGCCGTCCTCAAAACCAACACACATCTTGACATATCTCCCACATTGATCGCAGTGTCTCCAGAAACGGCATTCAAGGAGCCAGGACCTTTTCTCCCTACACTGTCCATTGAGTTGTCCTCAAAACCAATCTACATCCTGCTATATCTCCCACATGGAAAGTGCCAGGAGGGAGAAGTGGGGATTATGTTTAGACTTTCTCGGAACTGCTTCAAATCAACTAGATATCTTTGTGCTGTAAATCTCCCAACAGCCAAACGCAAAAGCAGCAAACATCTCGCTGTATGTCCCACATCCAAAGTGCCAAGAGAGAGCTTGCTCTCCCTGTCTTTGAGTACTGTTTTCACTGTCCCGGTTACCTCTTTGCTAACATTCTCTTCAGAGCTGCAGTGAAACCAGGAACCACGTGGAGAAAGCACCCACACTGAAAGTGCCTGGAGGGAACATTGGGGCTTCTTCTCAGTGTCTCTGCCATAGGGTTTCACTGTCCCGGGAAAGTCTCTGCTAACACGCTGCAGAGCGCTGTGCCCAATATACAGAAACGTCTTGCGGTATCTCCTACAGGGAAAGTGCCAGGAGGGAATTGCGGAGCTTGTTCTCAGTGTCTCTGAGAATTGCTCTGATTATCTGTGTGACCTCTTTGCTAAGACTCTCCAGAGAGCCGTCCTCAAAACCAACACACATCTTGACATATCTCCCACATTGATCGCAGTGTCTCCAGAAACGGCATTCAAGGAGCCAGGACCTTTTCTCCCTACACTGTCCGTTGAGTTGTCCTCAAAACCAATATACATCCTGCTATATCTCCCACATGGAAAGTGCCAGGAGGGAGAAGTGGGGATTATGTTTAGACTTTCTCGGAACTGCTTCAAATCAACTAGATATCTTTGTGCTGTAAATCTCCCAACAGCCAAACGCAAAAGCAGCAAACATCTCGCTGTATGTCCCACATCCAAAGTGCCAAGAGAGAGCTTGCTCTCCCTGTCTTTGAGTACTGTTTTCACTGTCCCGGTTACCTCTTTGCTAACATTCTCTTCAGAGCTGCAGTGAAACCAGGAACCACGTGGAGAAAGCACCCACACTGAAAGTGCCTGGAGGGAACATTGGGGCTTCTTCTCAGTGTCTCTGACATAGGGTTTCACTGTCCCGGGAAAGTCTCTGCTAACACCGTGCAGAGCGCTGTGCCCAATATACAGAAACGTCTTGCGGTATCTCCTACAGGGAAAGTGCCAGGAGGGAATTGCGGAGCTTGTTCTCAGTGTCTCTGAGAATTGCTCTGATTATCTGTGTGACCTCTTTGCTAAGACTCTCCAGAGAGCCGTCCTCAAAACAAACACACATCTTGACATATCTCCCACATTGATCGCAGTGTCTCCAGAAACGGCATTCAAGGAGCCAGGAGGTTTTCTCCCTACACTGTCCATTGAGTTGTCCTCAAAACCAATATACATCCTGCTATATCTCCCACATGGAAAGTGCCAGGAGGGAGAAGTGGGGATTATGTTTAGACTTTCTCGGAACTGCTTCAAATCAACTAGATATCTTTGTGCTGTAAATCTCCCAACAGCCAAACGCAAAAGCAGCAAACATCTCGCTGTATGTCCCACATCCAAAGTGCCAAGAGAGAGCTTGCTCTCCCTGTCTTTGAGTACTGTTTTCACTGTCCCGGTTACCTCTTTGCTAACATTCTCTTCAGAGCTGCAGTGAAACCAGGAACCACGTGGAGAAAGCACCCACACTGAAAGCGCCTGGAGGGAACATTGGGGCTTCTTCTCAGTGTCTCTGACATAGGGTTTCACTGTCCCGGGAAAGTCTCTGCTAACACCGTGCAGAGCGCTGTGCCCAATATACAGAAACGTCTTGCGGTATCTCCTACAGGGAAAGTGCCAGGAGGGAATTGCGGAGCTTGTTCTCAGTGTCTCTGAGAATTGCTCTGATTATCTGTGTGACCTCTTTGCTAAGACTCTCCAGAGAGCCGTCCTCAAAACCAACACACATCTTGACATATCTCCCACATTGATCGCAGTGTCTCCAGAAACGGCATTCAAGGAGCCAGAAGGTTTTCTCCCTACACTGTCCATTGAGTTGTCCTCAAAACCAATATACATCCTGCTATATCTCCCACATGGAAAGTGCCAGGAGGGAGAAGTGGGGATTATGTTTAGACTTTCTCGGAACTGCTTCAAATCAACTAGATATCTTTGTGCTGTAAATCTCCCAACAGCCAAACGCAAAAGCAGCAAACATCTCGCTGTATGTCCCACATCCAAAGTGCCAAGAGAGAGCTTGCTCTCCCTGTCTTTGAGTACTGTTTTCACTGTCCCGGTTACCTCTTTGCTAACATTCTCTTCAGAGCTGCAGTGAAACCAGGAACCACGTGGAGAAAGCACCCACACTGAAAGTGCCTGGAGGGAACATTGGGGCTTCTTCTCAGTGTCTCTGCCATAGGGTTTCACTGTCCCGGGAAAGTCTCTGCTAACACCGTGCAGAGCGCTGTGCCCAATATACAGAAACGTCTTGCGGTATCTCCTACAGGGAAAGTGCCAGGAGGGAATTGCGGAGCTTGTTCTCAGTGTCTCTGAGAATTGCTCTGATTATCTGTGTGACCTCTTTGCTAAGACTCTCCAGAGAGCCGTCCTCAAAACCAACACACATCTTGACATATCTCCCACATTGATCGCAGTGTCTCCAGAAACGGCATTCAAGGAGCCAGGACCTTTTCTCCCTACACTGTCCGTTGAGTTGTCCTCAAAACCAATATACATCCTGCTATATCTCCCACATGGAAAGTGCCAGGAGGGAGAAGTGGGGATTATGTTTAGACTTTCTCGGAACTGCTTCAAATCAACTAGATATCTTTGTGCTGTAAATCTCCCAACAGCCAAACGCAAAAGCAGCAAACATCTCGCTGTATGTCCCACATCCAAAGTGCCAAGAGAGAGCTTGCTCTCCCTGTCTTTGAGTACTGTTTTCACTGTCCCGGTTACCTCTTTGCTAACATTCTCTTCAGAGCTGCAGTGAAACCAGGAACCACGTGGAGAAAGCACCCACACTGAAAGTGCCTGGAGGGAACATTGGGGCTTCTTCTCAGTGTCTCTGACATAGGGTTTCACTGTCCCGGGAAAGTCTCTGCTAACACCGTGCAGAGCGCTGTGCCCAATATACAGAAACGTCTTGCGGTATCTCCTACACGGAAAGTGCCAGGAGGGAATTGCGGAGCTTGTTCTCAGTGTCTCTGAGAATTGCTCTGATTATCTGTGTGACCTCTTTGCTAAGACTCTCCAGAGAGCCGTCCTCAAAACAAACACACATCTTGACATATCTCCCACATTGATCGCAGTGTCTCCAGAAACGGCATTCAAGGAGCCAGGAGGTTTTCTCCCTACACTGTCCATTGAGTTGTCCTCAAAACCAATATACATCCTGCTATATCTCCCACATGGAAAGTGCCAGGAGGGAGAAGTGGGGATTATGTTTAGACTTTCTCGGAACTGCTTCAAATCAACTAGATATCTTTGTGCTGTAAATCTCCCAACAGCCAAACGCAAAAGCAGCAAACATCTCGCTGTATGTCCCACATCCAAAGTGCCAAGAGAGAGCTTGCTCTCCCTGTCTTTGAGTACTGTTTTCACTGTCCCGGTTACCTCTTTGCTAACATTCTCTTCAGAGCTGCAGTGAAACCAGGAACCACGTGGAGAAAGCACCCACACTGAAAGCGCCTGGAGGGAACATTGGGGCTTCTTCTCAGTGTCTCTGACATAGGGTTTCACTGTCCCGGGAAAGTCTCTGCTAACACGCTGCAGAGCGCTGTGCCCAATATACAGAAACGTCTTGCGGTATCTCCTACAGGGAAAGTGCCAGGAGGGAATTGCGGAGCTTGTTCTCAGTGTCTCTGAGAATTGCTCTGATTATCTGTGTGACCTCTTTGCTAAGACTCTCCAGAGAGCCGTCCTCAAAACCAACACACATCTTGACATATCTCCCACATTGATCGCAGTGTCTCCAGAAACGGCATTCAAGGAGCCAGGACCTTTTCTCCCTACACTGTCCATTGAGTTGTCCTCAAAACCAATATACATCCTGCTATATCTCCCACATGGAAAGTGCCAGGAGGGAGAAGTGGGGATTATGTTTAGACTTTCTCGGAACTGCTTCAAATCAACTAGATATCTTTGTGCTGTAAATCTCCCAACAGCCAAACGCAAAAGCAGCAAACATCTCGCTGTATGTCCCACATCCAAAGTGCCAAGAGAGAGCTTGCTCTCCCTGTCTTTGAGTACTGTTTTCACTGTCCCGGTTACCTCTTTGCTAACATTCTCTTCAGAGCTGCAGTGAAACCAGGAACCACGTGGAGAAAGCACCCACACTGAAAGTGCCTGGAGGGAACATTGGGGCTTCTTCTCAGTGTCTCTGACATAGGGTTTCACTGTCCCGGGAAAGTCTCTGCTAACACGCTGCAGAGCGCTGTGCCCAATATACAGAAACGTCTTGCGGTATCTCCTACAGGGAAAGTGCCAGGAGGGAATTGCGGAGCTTGTTCTCAGTGTCTCTGAGAATTGCTCTGATTATCTGTGTGACCTCTTTGCTAAGACTCTCCAGAGAGCCGTCCTCAAAACCAACACACATCTTGACATATCTCCCACATTGATCGCAGTGTCTCCAGAAACGGCATTCAAGGAGCCAGGACCTTTTCTCCCTACACTGTCCATTGAGTTGTCCTCAAAACCAATATACATCCTGCTATATCTCCCACATGGAAAGTGCCAGGAGGGAGAAGTGGGGATTATGTTTAGACTTTCTCGGAACTGCTTCAAATCAACTAGATATCTTTGTGCTGTAAATCTCCCAACAGCCAAACGCAAAAGCAGCAAACATCTCGCTGTATGTCCCACATCCAAAGTGCCAAGAGAGAGCTTGCTCTCCCTGTCTTTGAGTACTGTTTTCACTGTCCCGGTTACCTCTTTGCTAACATTCTCTTCAGAGCTGCAGTGAAACCAGGAACCACGTGGAGAAAGCACCCACACTGAAAGTGCCTGGAGGGAACATTGGGGCTTCTTCTCAGTGTCTCTGACATAGGGTTTCACTGTCCCGGGAAAGTCTCTGCTAACACCGTGCAGAGCGCTGTGCCCAATATACAGAAACGTCTTGCGGTATCTCCTACAGGGAAAGTGCCAGGAGGGAATTGCGGAGCTTGTTCTCAGTGTCTCTGAGAATTGCTCTGATTATCTGTGTGACCTCTTTGCTAAGACTCTCCAGAGAGCCGTCCTCAAAACCAACACACATCTTGACATATCTCCCACATTGATCGCAGTGTCTCCAGAAACGGCATTCAAGGAGCCAGGAGGTTTTCTCCCTACACTGTCCATTGAGTTGTCCTCAAAACCAATATACATCCTGCTATATCTCCCACATGGAAAGTGCCAGGAGGGAGAAGTGGGGATTATGTTTAGACTTTCTCGGAACTGCTTCAAATCAACTAGATATCTTTGTGCTGTAAATCTCCCAACAGCCAAACGCAAAAGCAGCAAACATCTCGCTGTATGTCCCACATCCAAAGTGCCAAGAGAGAGCTTGCTCTCCCTGTCTTTGAGTACTGTTTTCACTGTCCCGGTTACCTCTTTGCTAACATTCTCTTCAGAGCTGCAGTGAAACCAGGAACCACGTGGAGAAAGCACCCACACTGAAAGTGCCTGGAGGGAACATTGGGGCTTCTTCTCAGTGTCTCTGCCATAGGGTTTCACTGTCCCGGGAAAGTCTCTGCTAACACCGTGCAGAGCGCTGTGCCCAATATACAGAAACGTCTTGCGGTATCTCCTACAGGGAAAGTGCCAGGAGGGAATTGCGGAGCTTGTTCTCAGTGTCTCTGAGAATTGCTCTGATTATCTGTGTGACCTCTTTGCTAAGACTCTCCAGAGAGCCGTCCTCAAAACCAACACACATCTTGACATATCTCCCACATTGATCGCAGTGTCTCCAGAAACGGCATTCAAGGAGCCAGAAGGTTTTCTCCCTACACTGTCCATTGAGTTGTCCTCAAAACCAATATACATCCTGCTATATCTCCCACATGGAAAGTGCCAGGAGGGAGAAGTGGGGATTATGTTTAGACTTTCTCGGAACTGCTTCAAATCAACTAGATATCTTTGTGCTGTAAATCTCCCAACAGCCAAACGCAAAAGCAGCAAACATCTCGCTGTATGTCCCACATCCAAAGTGCCAAGAGAGAGCTTGCTCTCCCTGTCTTTGAGTACTGTTTTCACTGTCCCGGTTACCTCTTTGCTAACATTCTCTTCAGAGCTGCAGTGAAACCAGGAACCACGTGGAGAAAGCACCCACACTGAAAGTGCCTGGAGGGAACATTGGGGCTTCTTCTCAGTGTCTCTGCCATAGGGTTTCACTGTCCCGGGAAAGTCTCTGCTAACACCGTGCAGAGCGCTGTGCCCAATATACAGAAACGTCTTGCGGTATCTCCTACAGGGAAAGTGCCAGGAGGGAATTGCGGAGCTTGTTCTCAGTGTCTCTGAGAATTGCTCTGATTATCTGTGTGACCTCTTTGCTAAGACTCTCCAGAGAGCCGTCCTCAAAACCAACACACATCTTGACATATCTCCCACATTGATCGCAGTGTCTCCAGAAACGGCATTCAAGGAGCCAGGACCTTTTCTCCCTACACTGTCCGTTGAGTTGTCCTCAAAACCAATATACATCCTGCTATATCTCCCACATGGAAAGTGCCAGGAGGGAGAAGTGGGGATTATGTTTAGACTTTCTCGGAACTGCTTCAAATCAACTAGATATCTTTGTGCTGTAAATCTCCCAACAGCCAAACGCAAAAGCAGCAAACATCTCGCTGTATGTCCCACATCCAAAGTGCCAAGAGAGAGCTTGCTCTCCCTGTCTTTGAGTACTGTTTTCACTGTCCCGGTTACCTCTTTGCTAACATTCTCTTCAGAGCTGCAGTGAAACCAGGAACCACGTGGAGAAAGCACCCACACTGAAAGTGCCTGGAGGGAACATTGGGGCTTCTTCTCAGTGTCTCTGACATAGGGTTTCACTGTCCCGGGAAAGTCTCTGCTAACACCGTGCAGAGCGCTGTGCCCAATATACAGAAACGTCTTGCGGTATCTCCTACAGGGAAAGTGCCAGGAGGGAATTGCGGAGCTTGTTCTCAGTGTCTCTGAGAATTGCTCTGATTATCTGTGTGACCTCTTTGCTAAGACTCTCCAGAGAGCCGTCCTCAAAACCAACACACATCTTGACATATCTCCCACATTGATCGCAGTGTCTCCAGAAACGGCATTCAAGGAGCCAGGAGGTTTTCTCCCTACACTGTCCATTGAGTTGTCCTCAAAACCAATATACATCCTGCTATATCTCCCACATGGAAAGTGCCAGGAGGGAGAAGTGGGGATTATGTTTAGACTTTCTCGGAACTGCTTCAAATCAACTAGATATCTTTGTGCTGTAAATCTCCCAACAGCCAAACGCAAAAGCAGCAAACATCTCGCTGTATGTCCCACATCCAAAGTGCCAAGAGAGAGCTTGCTCTCCCTGTCTTTGAGTACTGTTTTCACTGTCCCGGTTACCTCTTTGCTAACATTCTCTTCAGAGCTGCAGTGAAACCAGGAACCACGTGGAGAAAGCACCCACACTGAAAGTGCCTGGAGGGAACATTGGGGCTTCTTCTCAGTGTCTCTGCCATAGGGTTTCACTGTCCCGGGAAAGTCTCTGCTAACACCGTGCAGAGCGCTGTGCCCAATATACAGAAACGTCTTGCGGTATCTCCTACAGGGAAAGTGCCAGGAGGGAATTGCGGAGCTTGTTCTCAGTGTCTCTGAGAATTGCTCTGATTATCTGTGTGACCTCTTTGCTAAGACTCTCCAGAGAGCCGTCCTCAAAACAAACACACATCTTGACATATCTCCCACATTGATCACAGTGTCTCCAGAAACGGCATTCAAGGAGCCAGAAGGTTTTCTCCCTACACTGTCCATTGAGTTGTCCTCAAAACCAATATACATCCTGCTATATCTCCCACATGGAAAGTGCCAGGAGGGAGAAGTGGGGATTATGTTTAGACTTTCTCGGAACTGCTTCAAATCAACTAGATATCTTTGTGCTGTAAATCTCCCAACAGCCAAACGCAAAAGCAGCAAACATCTCGCTGTATGTCCCACATCCAAAGTGCCAAGAGAGAGCTTGCTCTCCCTGTCTTTGAGTACTGTTTTCACTGTCCCGGTTACCTCTTTGCTAACATTCTCTTCAGAGCTGCAGTGAAACCAGGAACCACGTGGAGAAAGCACCCACACTGAAAGTGCCTGGAGGGAACATTGGGGCTTCTTCTCAGTGTCTCTGCCATAGGGTTTCACTGTCCCGGGAAAGTCTCTGCTAACACCGTGCAGAGCGCTGTGCCCAATATACAGAAACGTCTTGCGGTATCTCCTACAGGGAAAGTGCCAGGAGGGAATTGCGGAGCTTGTTCTCAGTGTCTCTGAGAATTGCTCTGATTATCTGTGTGACCTCTTTGCTAAGACTCTCCAGAGAGCCGTCCTCAAAACCAACACACATCTTGACATATCTCCCACATTGATCGCAGTGTCTCCAGAAACGGCATTCAAGGAGCCAGGACCTTTTCTCCCTACACTGTCCGTTGAGTTGTCCTCAAAACCAATATACATCCTGCTATATCTCCCACATGGAAAGTGCCAGGAGGGAGAAGTGGGGATTATGTTTAGACTTTCTCGGAACTGCTTCAAATCAACTAGATATCTTTGTGCTGTAAATCTCCCAACAGCCAAACGCAAAAGCAGCAAACATCTCGCTGTATGTCCCACATCCAAAGTGCCAAGAGAGAGCTTGCTCTCCCTGTCTTTGAGTACTGTTTTCACTGTCCCGGTTACCTCTTTGCTAACATTCTCTTCAGAGCCGCAGTGAAACCAGGAACCACGTGGAGAAAGCACCCACACTGAAAGTGCCTGGAGGGAACATTGGGGCTTCTTCTCAGTGTCTCTGACATAGGGTTTCACTGTCCCGGGAAAGTCTCTGCTAACACCGTGCAGAGCGCTGTGCCCAATATACAGAAACGTCTTGCGGTATCTCCTACAGGGAAAGTGCCAGGAGGGAATTGCGGAGCTTGTTCTCAGTGTCTCTGAGAATTGCTCTGATTATCTGTGTGACCTCTTTGCTAAGACTCTCCAGAGAGCCGTCCTCAAAACCAACACACATCTTGACATATCTCCCACATTGATCGCAGTGTCTCCAGAAACGGCATTCAAGGAGCCAGGAGGTTTTCTCCCTACACTGTCCATTGAGTTGTCCTCAAAACCAATATACATCCTGCTATATCTCCCACATGGAAAGTGCCAGGAGGGAGAAGTGGGGATTATGTTTAGACTTTCTCGGAACTGCTTCAAATCAACTAGATATCTTTGTGCTGTAAATCTCCCAACAGCCAAACGCAAAAGCAGCAAACATCTCGCTGTATGTCCCACATCCAAAGTGCCAAGAGAGAGCTTGCTCTCCCTGTCTTTGAGTACTGTTTTCACTGTCCCGGTTACCTCTTTGCTAACATTCTCTTCAGAGCTGCAGTGAAACCAGGAACCACGTGGAGAAAGCACCCACACTGAAAGTGCCTGGAGGGAACATTGGGGCTTCTTCTCAGTGTCTCTGCCATAGGGTTTCACTGTCCCGGGAAAGTCTCTGCTAACACCGTGCAGAGCGCTGTGCCCAATATACAGAAACGTCTTGCGGTATCTCCTACAGGGAAAGTGCCAGGAGGGAATTGCGGAGCTTGTTCTCAGTGTCTCTGAGAATTGCTCTGATTATCTGTGTGACCTCTTTGCTAAGACTCTCCAGAGAGCCGTCCTCAAAACCAACACACATCTTGACATATCTCCCACATTGATCGCAGTGTCTCCAGAAACGGCATTCAAGGAGCCAGAAGGTTTTCTCCCTACACTGTCCATTGAGTTGTCCTCAAAACCAATATACATCCTGCTATATCTCCCACATGGAAAGTGCCAGGAGGGAGAAGTGGGGATTATGTTTAGACTTTCTCGGAACTGCTTCAAATCAACTAGATATCTTTGTGCTGTAAATCTCCCAACAGCCAAACGCAAAAGCAGCAAACATCTCGCTGTATGTCCCACATCCAAAGTGCCAAGAGAGAGCTTGCTCTCCCTGTCTTTGAGTACTGTTTTCACTGTCCCGGTTACCTCTTTGCTAACATTCTCTTCAGAGCTGCAGTGAAACCAGGAACCACGTGGAGAAAGCACCCACACTGAAAGTGCCTGGAGGGAACATTGGGGCTTCTTCTCAGTGTCTCTGCCATAGGGTTTCACTGTCCCGGGAAAGTCTCTGCTAACACCGTGCAGAGCGCTGTGCCCAATATACAGAAACGTCTTGCGGTATCTCCTACAGGGAAAGTGCCAGGAGGGAATTGCGGAGCTTGTTCTCAGTGTCTCTGAGAATTGCTCTGATTATCTGTGTGACCTCTTTGCTAAGACTCTCCAGAGAGCCGTCCTCAAAACCAACACACATCTTGACATATCTCCCACATTGATCGCAGTGTCTCCAGAAACGGCATTCAAGGAGCCAGGACCTTTTCTCCCTACACTGTCCGTTGAGTTGTCCTCAAAACCAATATACATCCTGCTATATCTCCCACATGGAAAGTGCCAGGAGGGAGAAGTGGGGATTATGTTTAGACTTTCTCGGAACTGCTTCAAATCAACTAGATATCTTTGTGCTGTAAATCTCCCAACAGCCAAACGCAAAAGCAGCAAACATCTCGCTGTATGTCCCACATCCAAAGTGCCAAGAGAGAGCTTGCTCTCCCTGTCTTTGAGTACTGTTTTCACTGTCCCGGTTACCTCTTTGCTAACATTCTCTTCAGAGCCGCAGTGAAACCAGGAACCACGTGGAGAAAGCACCCACACTGAAAGTGCCTGGAGGGAACATTGGGGCTTCTTCTCAGTGTCTCTGACATAGGGTTTCACTGTCCCGGGAAAGTCTCTGCTAACACCGTGCAGAGCGCTGTGCCCAATATACAGAAACGTCTTGCGGTATCTCCTACAGGGAAAGTGCCAGGAGGGAATTGCGGAGCTTGTTCTCAGTGTCTCTGAGAATTGCTCTGATTATCTGTGTGACCTCTTTGCTAAGACTCTCCAGAGAGCCGTCCTCAAAACCAACACACATCTTGACATATCTCCCACATTGATCGCAGTGTCTCCAGAAACGGCATTCAAGGAGCCAGGAGGTTTTCTCCCTACACTGTCCATTGAGTTGTCCTCAAAACCAATATACATCCTGCTATATCTCCCACATGGAAAGTGCCAGGAGGGAGAAGTGGGGATTATGTTTAGACTTTCTCGGAACTGCTTCAAATCAACTAGATATCTTTGTGCTGTAAATCTCCCAACAGCCAAACGCAAAAGCAGCAAACATCTCGCTGTATGTCCCACATCCAAAGTGCCAAGAGAGAGCTTGCTCTCCCTGTCTTTGAGTACTGTTTTCACTGTCCCGGTTACCTCTTTGCTAACATTCTCTTCAGAGCTGCAGTGAAACCAGGAACCACGTGGAGAAAGCACCCACACTGAAAGTGCCTGGAGGGAACATTGGGGCTTCTTCTCAGTGTCTCTGCCATAGGGTTTCACTGTCCCGGGAAAGTCTCTGCTAACACGCTGCACAGCGCTGTGCCCAATATACAGAAACGTCTTGCGGTATCTCCTACAGGGAAAGTGCCAGGAGGGAATTGCGGAGCTTGTTCTCAGTGTCTCTGAGAATTGCTCTGATTATCTGTGTGACCTCTTTGCTAAGACTCTCCAGAGAGCCGTCCTCAAAACCAACACACATCTTGACATATCTCCCACATTGATCGCAGTGTCTCCAGAAACGGCATTCAAGGAGCCAGGACCTTTTCTCCCTACACTGTCCGTTGAGTTGTCCTCAAAACCAATCTACATCCTGCTATATCTCCCACATGGAAAGTGCCAGGAGGGAGAAGTGGGGATTATGTTTAGACTTTCTCGGAACTGCTTCAAATCAACTAGATATCTTTGTGCTGTAAATCTCCCAACAGCCAAACGCAAAAGCAGCAAACATCTCGCTGTATGTCCCACATCCAAAGTGCCAAGAGAGAGCTTGCTCTCCCTGTCTTTGAGTACTGTTTTCACTGTCCCGGTTACCTCTTTGCTAACATTCTCTTCAGAGCTGCAGTGAAACCAGGAACCACGTGGAGAAGGCACCCACACTGAAAGTGCCTGGAGGGAACATTGGGGCTTCTTCTCAGTGTCTCTGACATAGGGTTTCACTGTCCCGGGAAAGTCTCTGCTAACACCGTGCAGAGCGCTGTGCCCAATATACAGAAACGTCTTGCGGTATCTCCTACACGGAAAGTGCCAGGAGGGAATTGCGGAGCTTGTTCTCAGTGTCTCTGAGAATTGCTCTGATTATCTGTGTGACCTCTTTGCTAAGACTCTCCAGAGAGCCGTCCTCAAAACAAACACACATCTTGACATATCTCCCACATTGATCGCAGTGTCTCCAGAAACGGCATTCAAGGAGCCAGGAGGTTTTCTCCCTACACTGTCCATTGAGTTGTCCTCAAAACCAATATACATCCTGCTATATCTCCCACATGGAAAGTGCCAGGAGGGAGAAGTGGGGATTATGTTTAGACTTTCTCGGAACTGCTTCAAATCAACTAGATATCTTTGTGCTGTAAATCTCCCAACAGCCAAACGCAAAAGCAGCAAACATCTCGCTGTATGTCCCACATCCAAAGTGCCAAGAGAGAGCTTGCTCTCCCTGTCTTTGAGTACTGTTTTCACTGTCCCGGTTACCTCTTTGCTAACATTCTCTTCAGAGCTGCAGTGAAACCAGGAACCACGTGGAGAAAGCACCCACACTGAAAGTGCCTGGAGGGAACATTGGGGCTTCTTCTCAGTGTCTCTGACTTAGGGTTTCACTGTCCCGGGAAAGTCTCTGCTAACACGCTGCAGAGCGCTGTGCCCAATATACAGAAACGTCTTGCGGTATCTCCTACAGGGAAAGTGCCAGGAGGGAATTGCGGAGCTTGTTCTCAGTGTCTCTGCGAATTGCTCTGATTATCTGTGTGACCTCTTTGCTAAGACTCTCCAGAGAGCCGTCCTCAAAACCAACACACATCTTGACATATCTCCCACATTGATCGCAGTGTCTCCAGAAACGGCATTCAAGGAGCCAGGACCTTTTCTCCCTACACTGTCCATTGAGTTGTCCTCAAAACCAATATACATCCTGCTATATCTCCCACATGGAAAGTGCCAGGAGGGAGAAGTGGGGATTATGTTTAGACTTTCTCGGAACTGCTTCAAATCAACTAGATATCTTTGTGCTGTAAATCTCCCAACAGCCAAACGCAAAAGCAGCAAACATCTCGCTGTATGTCCCACATCCAAAGTGCCAAGAGAGAGCTTGCTCTCCCTGTCTTTGAGTACTGTTTTCACTGTCCCGGTTACCTCTTTGCTAACATTCTCTTCAGAGCTGCAGTGAAACCAGGAACCACGTGGAGAAAGCACCCACACTGAAAGTGCCTGGAGGGAACATTGGGGCTTCTTCTCAGTGTCTCTGACATAGGGTTTCACTGTCCCGGGAAAGTCTCTGCTAACACGCTGCAGAGCGCTGTGCCCAATATACAGAAACGTCTTGCGATATCTCCTACAGGGAAAGTGCCAGGAGGGAATTGCGGAGCTTGTTCTCAGTGTCTCTGAGAATTGCTCTGATTATCTGTGTGACCTCTTTGCTAAGACTCTCCAGAGAGCCGTCCTCAAAACCAACACACATCTTGACATATCTCCCACATTGATCGCAGTGTCTCCAGAAACGGCATTCAAGGAGCCAGGAGGTTTTCTCCCTACACTGTCCATTGAGTTGTCCTCAAAACCAATATACATCCTGCTATATCTCCCACATGGAAAGTGCCAGGAGGGAGAAGTGGGGATTATGTTTAGACTTTCTCGGAACTGCTTCAAATCAACTAGATATCTTTGTGCTGTAAATCTCCCAACAGCCAAACGCAAAAGCAGCAAACATCTCGCTGTATGTCCCACATCCAAAGTGCCAAGAGAGAGCTTGCTCTCCCTGTCTTTGAGTACTGTTTTCACTGTCCCGGTTACCTCTTTGCTAACATTCTCTTCAGAGCTGCAGTGAAACCAGGAACCACGTGGAGAAAGCACCCACACTGAAAGTGCCTGGAGGGAACATTGGGGCTTCTTCTCAGTGTCTCTGACATAGGGTTTCACTGTCCCGGGAAAGTCTCTGCTAACACGCTGCAGAGCGCTGTGCCCAATATACAGAAACGTCTTGCGGTATCTCCTACAGGGAAAGTGCCAGGAGGGAATTGCGGAGCTTGTTCTCAGTGTCTCTGAGAATTGCTCTGATTATCTGTGTGACCTCTTTGCTAAGACTCTCCAGAGAGACGTCCTCAAAACCAACACACATCTTGACATATCTCCCACATTGATCGCAGTGTCTCCAGAAACGGCATTCAAGGAGCCAGGACCTTTTCTCCCTACACTGTCCGTTGAGTTGTCCTCAAAACCAATATACATCCTGCTATATCTCCCACATGGAAAGTGCCAGGAGGGAGAAGTGGGGATTATATTTAGACTTTCTCGGAACTGCTTCAAATCAACTAGATATCTTTGTGCTGTAAATCTCCCAACGGCCAAACGCAAAAGCAGCAAACATCTCGCTGTATGTCCCACATCCAAAGTGCCAAGAGAGAGCTTGCTCTCCCTGTCTTTGAGTACTGTTTTCACTGTCCCGGTTACCTCTTTGCTAACATTCTCTTCAGAGCTGCAGTGAAACCAGGAACCACGTGGAGAAAGCACCCACACTGAAAGTGCCTGGAGGGAACATTGGGGCTTCTTCTCAGTGTCTCTGACATAGGGTTTCACTGTCCCGGGAAAGTCTCTGCTAACACGCTGCAGAGCGCTGTGCCCAATATACAGAAACGTCTTGCGGTATCTCCTACAGGGAAAGTGCCAGGAGGGAATTGCGGAGCTTGTTCTCAGTGTCTCTGAGAATTGCTCTGATTATCTGTGTGACCTCTTTGCTAAGACTCTCCAGAGAGACGTCCTCAAAACCAACACACATCTTGACATATCTCCCACATTGATCGCAGTGTCTCCAGAAACGGCATTCAAGGAGCCAGGACCTTTTCTCCCTACACTGTCCGTTGAGTTGTCCTCAAAACCAATATACATCCTGCTATATCTCCCACATGGAAAGTGCCAGGAGGGAGAAGTGGGGATTATATTTAGACTTTCTCGGAACTGCTTCAAATCAACTAGATATCTTTGTGCTGTAAATCTCCCAACAGCCAAACGCAAAAGCAGCAAACATCTCGCTGTATGTCCCACATCCAAAGTGCCAAGAGAGAGCTTGCTCTCCCTGTCTTTGAGTACTGTTTTCACTGTCCCGGTTACCTCTTTGCTAACATTCTCTTCAGAGCTGCAGTGAAACCAGGAACCACGTGGAGAAGGCACCCACACTGAAAGTGCCTGGAGGGAACATTGGGGCTTCTTCTCAGTGTCTCTGCCATAGGGTTTCACTGTCCCGGGAAAGTCTCTGCTAACACCGTGCAGAGCGCTGTGCCCAATATACAGAAACGTCTTGCGGTATCTCCTACAGGGAAAGTGCCAGGAGGGAATTGCGGAGCTTGTTCTCAGTGTCTCTGAGAATTGCTCTGATTATCTGTGTGACCTCTTTGCTAAGACTCTCCAGAGAGCCGTCCTCAAAACCAACACACATCTTGACATATCTCCCACATTGATCGCAGTGTCTCCAGAAACGGCATTCAAGGAGCCAGGACCTTTTCTCCCTACACTGTCCGTTGAGTTGTCCTCAAAACCAATATACATCCTGCTATATCTCCCACATGGAAAGTGCCAGGAGGGAGAAGTGGGGATTATGTTTAGACTTTCTCGGAACTGCTTCAAATCAACTAGATATCTTTGTGCTGTAAATCTCCCAACAGCCAAACGCAAAAGCAGCAAACATCTCGCTGTATGTCCCACATCCAAAGTGCCAAGAGAGAGCTTGCTCTCCCTGTCTTTGAGTACTGTTTTCACTGTCCCGGTTACCTCTTTGCTAACATTCTCTTCAGAGCTGCAGTGAAACCAGGAACCACGTGGAGAAAGCACCCACACTGAAAGTGCCTGGAGGGAACATTGGGGCTTCTTCTCAGTGTCTCTGACATAGGGTTTCACTGTCCCGGGAAAGTCTCTGCTAACACCGTGCAGAGCGCTGTGCCCAATATACAGAAACGTCTTGCGGTATCTCCTACAGGGAAAGTGCCAGGAGGGAATTGCGGAGCTTGTTCTCAGTGTCTCTGAGAATTGCTCTGATTATCTGTGTGACCTCTTTGCTAAGACTCTCCAGAGAGCCGTCCTCAAAACCAACACACATCTTGACATATCTCCCACATTGATCGCAGTGTCTCCAGAAACGGCATTCAAGGAGCCAGGACCTTTTCTCCCTACACTGTCCATTGAGTTGTCCTCAAAACCAATATACATCCTGCTATATCTCCCACATGGAAAGTGCCAGGAGGGAGAAGTGGGGATTATGTTTAGACTTTCTCGGAACTGCTTCAAATCAACTAGATATCTTTGTGCTGTAAATCTCCCAACAGCCAAACGCAAAAGCAGCAAACATCTCGCTGTATGTCCCACATCCAAAGTGCCAAGAGAGAGCTTGCTCTCCCTGTCTTTGAGTACTGTTTTCACTGTCCCGGTTACCTCTTTGCTAACATTCTCTTCAGAGCTGCAGTGAAACCAGGAACCACGTGGAGAAGGCACCCACACTGAAAGTGCCTGGAGGGAACATTGGGGCTTCTTCTCAGTGTCTCTGCCATAGGGTTTCACTGTGCCGGGAAAGTCTCTGCTAACACCGTGCAGAGCGCTGTGCCCAATATACAGAAACGTCTTGCGGTATCTCCTACAGGGAAAGTGCCAGGAGGGAATTGCGGAGCTTGTTCTCAGTGTCTCTGAGAATTGCTCTGATTATCTGTGTGACCTCTTTGCTAAGACTCTCCAGAGAGCCGTCCTCAAAACAAACACACATCTTGACATATCTCCCACATTGATCGCAGTGTCTCCAGAAACGGCATTCAAGGAGCCAGGAGGTTTTCTCCCTACACTGTCCATTGAGTTGTCCTCAAAACCAATATACATCCTGCTATATCTCCCACATGGAAAGTGCCAGGAGGGAGAAGTGGGGATTATGTTTAGACTTTCTCGGAACTGCTTCAAATCAACTAGATATCTTTGTGCTGTAAATCTCCCAACAGCCAAACGCAAAAGCAGCAAACATCTCGCTGTATGTCCCACATCCAAAGTGCCAAGAGAGAGCTTGCTCTCCCTGTCTTTGAGTACTGTTTTCACTGTCCCGGTTACCTCTTTGCTAACATTCTCTTCAGAGCTGCAGTGAAACCAGGAACCACGTGGAGAAAGCACCCACACTGAAAGTGCCTGGAGGGAACATTGGGGCTTCTTCTCAGTGTCTCTGCCATAGGGTTTCACTGTCCCGGGAAAGTCTCTGCTAACACCGTGCAGAGCGCTGTGCCCAATATACAGAAACGTCTTGCGGTATCTCCTACAGGGAAAGTGCCAGGAGGGAATTGCGGAGCTTGTTCTCAGTGTCTCTGAGAATTGCTCTGATTATCTGTGTGACCTCTTTGCTAAGACTCTCCAGAGAGCCGTCCTCAAAACAAACACACATCTTGACATATCTCCCACATTGATCGCAGTGTCTCCAGAAACGGCATTCAAGGAGCCAGGAGGTTTTCTCCCTACACTGTCCATTGAGTTGTCCTCAAAACCAATATACATCCTGCTATATCTCCCACATGGAAAGTGCCAGGAGGGAGAAGTGGGGATTATGTTTAGACTTTCTCGGAACTGCTTCAAATCAACTAGATATCTTTGTGCTGTAAATCTCCCAACAGCCAAACGCAAAAGCAGCAAACATCTCGCTGTATGTCCCACATCCAAAGTGCCAAGAGAGAGCTTGCTCTCCCTGTCTTTGAGTACTGTTTTCACTGTCCCGGTTACCTCTTTGCTAACATTCTCTTCAGAGCTGCAGTGAAACCAGGAACCACGTGGAGAAAGCAGCCACACTGAAAGTGCCTGGAGGGAACATTGGGGCTTCTTCTCAGTGTCTCTGCCATAGGGTTTCACTGTCCCGGGAAAGTCTCTGCTAACACCGTGCAGAGCGCTGTGCCCAATATACAGAAACGTCTTGCGGTATCTCCTACAGGGAAAGTGCCAGGAGGGAATTGCGGAGCTTGTTCTCAGTGTCTCTGAGAATTGCTCTGATTATCTGTGTGACCTCTTTGCTAAGACTCTCCAGAGAGCCGTCCTCAAAACAAACACACATCTTGACATATCTCCCACATTGATCGCAGTGTCTCCAGAAACGGCATTCAAGGAGCCAGGAGGTTTTCTCCCTACACTGTCCATTGAGTTGTCCTCAAAACCAATATACATCCTGCTATATCTCCCACATGGAAAGTGCCAGGAGGGAGAAGTGGGGATTATGTTTAGACTTTCTCGGAACTGCTTCAAATCAACTAGATATCTTTGTGCTGTAAATCTCCCAACAGCCAAACGCAAAAGCAGCAAACATCTCGCTGTATGTCCCACATCCAAAGTGCCAAGAGAGAGCTTGCTCTCCCTGTCTTTGAGTACTGTTTTCACTGTCCCGGTTACCTCTTTGCTAACATTCTCTTCAGAGCTGCAGTGAAACCAGGAACCACGTGGAGAAAGCACCCACACTGAAAGTGCCTGGAGGGAACATTGGGGCTTCTTCTCAGTGTCTCTGACATAGGGTTTCACTGTCCCGGGAAAGTCTCTGCTAACACCGTGCAGAGCGCTGTGCCCAATATACAGAAACGTCTTGCGATATCTCCTACAGGGAAAGTGCCAGGAGGGAATTGCGGAGCTTGTTCTCAGTGTCTCTGAGAATTGCTCTGATTATCTGTGTGACCTCTTTGCTAAGACTCTCCAGAGAGCCGTCCTCAAAACCAACACACATCTTGACATATCTCCCACATTGATCGCAGTGTCTCCAGAAACGGCATTCAAGGAGCCAGGACCTTTTCTCCCTACACTGTCCATTGAGTTGTCCTCAAAACCAATATACATCCTGCTATATCTCCCACATGGAAAGTGCCAGGAGGGAGAAGTGGGGATTATGTTTAGACTTTCTCGGAACTGCTTCAAATCAACTAGATATCTTTGTGCTGTAAATCTCCCAACAGCCAAACGCAAAAGCAGCAAACATCTCGCTGTATGTCCCACATCCAAAGTGCCAAGAGAGAGCTTGCTCTCCCTGTCTTTGAGTACTGTTTTCACTGTCCCGGTTACCTCTTTGCTAACATTCTCTTCAGAGCTGCAGTGAAACCAGGAACCACGTGGAGAAAGCACCCACACTGAAAGTGCCTGGAGGGAACATTGGGGCTTCTTCTCAGTGTCTCTGACATAGGGTTTCACTGTCCCGGGAAAGTCTCTGCTAACACGCTGCAGAGCGCTGTGCCCAATATACAGAAACGTCTTGCGGTATCTCCTACAGGGAAAGTGCCAGGAGGGAATTGCGGAGCTTGTTCTCAGTGTCTCTGCGAATTGCTCTGATTATCTGTGTGACCTCTTTGCTAAGACTCTCCAGAGAGCCGTCCTCAAAACCAACACACATCTTGACATATCTCCCACATTGATCGCAGTGTCTCCAGAAACGGCATTCAAGGAGCCAGGAGGTTTTCTCCCTACACTGTCTGTTGAGTTGTCCTCAAAACCAATATACATCCTGCTATATCTCCCACATGGAAAGTGCCAGGAGGGAGAAGTGGGGATTATGTTTAGACTTTCTCGGAACTGCTTCAAATCAACTAGATATATTTGTGCTGTAAATCTCCCAACAGCCAAATGCAAAAGCAGCAAACATCTCGCTGTATGTCCCACATCCAAAGTGCCAAGAGAGAGCTTGCTCTCCCTGTCTTTGAGTACTGTTTTCACTGTCCCGGTTACCTCTTTGCTAACATTCTCTTCAGAGCTGCAGTGAAACCAGGAACCACGTGGAGAAAGCACCCACACTGAAAGTGCCTGGAGGGAACATTGGGGCTTCTTCTCAGTGTCTCTGACATAGGGTTTCACTGTCCCGGGAAAGTCTCTGCTAACACGCTGCAGAGCGCTGTGCCCAATATACAGAAACGTCTTGCGGTATCTCCTACAGGGAAAGTGCCAGGAGGGAATTGCGGAGCTTGTTCTCAGTGTCTCTGAGAATTGCTCTGATTATCTGTGTGACCTCTTTGCTAAGACTCTCCAGAGAGACGTCCTCAAAACCAACACACATCTTGACATATCTCCCACATTGATCGCAGTGTCTCCAGAAACGGCATTCAAGGAGCCAGGACCTTTTCTCCCTACACTGTCCGTTGAGTTGTCCTCAAAACCAATATACATCCTGCTATATCTCCCACATGGAAAGTGCCAGGAGGGAGAAGTGGGGATTATATTTAGACTTTCTCGGAACTGCTTCAAATCAACTAGATATCTTTGTGCTGTAAATCTCCCAACGGCCAAACGCAAAAGCAGCAAACATCTCGCTGTATGTCCCACATCCAAAGTGCCAAGAGAGAGCTTGCTCTCCCTGTCTTTGAGTACTGTTTTCACTGTCCCGGTTACCTCTTTGCTAACATTCTCTTCAGAGCTGCAGTGAAACCAGGAACCACGTGGAGAAAGCACCCACACTGAAAGTGCCTGGAGGGAACATTGGGGCTTCTTCTCAGTGTCTCTGACATAGGGTTTCACTGTCCCGGGAAAGTCTCTGCTAACACGCTGCAGAGCGCTGTGCCCAATATACAGAAACGTCTTGCGGTATCTCCTACAGGGAAAGTGCCAGGAGGGAATTGCGGAGCTTGTTCTCAGTGTCTCTGAGAATTGCTCTGATTATCTGTGTGACCTCTTTGCTAAGACTCTCCAGAGAGACGTCCTCAAAACCAACACACATCTTGACATATCTCCCACATTGATCGCAGTGTCTCCAGAAACGGCATTCAAGGAGCCAGGACCTTTTCTCCCTACACTGTCCGTTGAGTTGTCCTCAAAACCAATATACATCCTGCTATATCTCCCACATGGAAAGTGCCAGGAGGGAGAAGTGGGGATTATATTTAGACTTTCTCGGAACTGCTTCAAATCAACTAGATATCTTTGTGCTGTAAATCTCCCAACAGCCAAACGCAAAAGCAGCAAACATCTCGCTGTATGTCCCACATCCAAAGTGCCAAGAGAGAGCTTGCTCTCCCTGTCTTTGAGTACTGTTTTCACTGTCCCGGTTACCTCTTTGCTAACATTCTCTTCAGAGCTGCAGTGAAACCAGGAACCACGTGGAGAAGGCACCCACACTGAAAGTGCCTGGAGGGAACATTGGGGCTTCTTCTCAGTGTCTCTGCCATAGGGTTTCACTGTCCCGGGAAAGTCTCTGCTAACACGCTGCAGAGCGCTGTGCCCAATATACAGAAACGTCTTGCGGTATCTCCTACAGGGAAAGTGCCAGGAGGGAATTGCGGAGCTTGTTCTCAGTGTCTCTGAGAATTGCTCTGATTATCTGTGTGACCTCTTTGCTAAGACTCTCCAGAGAGCCGTCCTCAAAACCAACACACATCTTGACATATCTCCCACATTGATCGCAGTGTCTCCAGAAACGGCATTCAAGGAGCCAGGACCTTTTCTCCCTACACTGTCCGTTGAGTTGTCCTCAAAACCAATATACATCCTGCTATATCTCCCACATGGAAAGTGCCAGGAGGGAGAAGTGGGGATTATGTTTAGACTTTCTCGGAACTGCTTCAAATCAACTAGATATCTTTGTGCTGTAAATCTCCCAACAGCCAAACGCAAAAGCAGCAAACATCTCGCTGTATGTCCCACATCCAAAGTGCCAAGAGAGAGCTTGCTCTCCCTGTCTTTGAGTACTGTTTTCACTGTCCCGGTTACCTCTTTGCTAACATTCTCTTCAGAGCTGCAGTGAAACCAGGAACCACGTGGAGAAAGCACCCACACTGAAAGTGCCTGGAGGGAACATTGGGGCTTCTTCTCAGTGTCTCTGACATAGGGTTTCACTGTCCCGGGAAAGTCTCTGCTAACACCGTGCAGAGCGCTGTGCCCAATATACAGAAACGTCTTGCGGTATCTCCTACAGGGAAAGTGCCAGGAGGGAATTGCGGAGCTTGTTCTCAGTGTCTCTGAGAATTGCTCTGATTATCTGTGTGACCTCTTTGCTAAGACTCTCCAGAGAGCCGTCCTCAAAACCAACACACATCTTGACATATCTCCCACATTGATCGCAGTGTCTCCAGAAACGGCATTCAAGGAGCCAGGACCTTTTCTCCCTACACTGTCCATTGAGTTGTCCTCAAAACCAATATACATCCTGCTATATCTCCCACATGGAAAGTGCCAGGAGGGAGAAGTGGGGATTATGTTTAGACTTTCTCGGAACTGCTTCAAATCAACTAGATATCTTTGTGCTGTAAATCTCCCAACAGCCAAACGCAAAAGCAGCAAACATCTCGCTGTATGTCCCACATCCAAAGTGCCAAGAGAGAGCTTGCTCTCCCTGTCTTTGAGTACTGTTTTCACTGTCCCGGTTACCTCTTTGCTAACATTCTCTTCAGAGCTGCAGTGAAACCAGGAACCACGTGGAGAAAGCACCCACACTGAAAGTGCCTGGAGGGAACATTGGGGCTTCTTCTCAGTGTCTCTGACATAGGGTTTCACTGTCCCGGGAAAGTCTCTGCTAACACGCTGCAGAGCGCTGTGCCCAATATACAGAAACGTCTTGCGGTATCTCCTACAGGGAAAGTGCCAGGAGGGAATTGCGGAGCTTGTTCTCAGTGTCTCTGAGAATTGCTCTGATTATCTGTGTGACCTCTTTGCTAAGACTCTCCAGAGAGACGTCCTCAAAACCAACACACATCTTGACATATCTCCCACATTGATCGCAGTGTCTCCAGAAACGGCATTCAAGGAGCCAGGACCTTTTCTCCCTACACTGTCCGTTGAGTTGTCCTCAAAACCAATATACATCCTGCTATATCTCCCACATGGAAAGTGCCAGGAGGGAGAAGTGGGGATTATATTTAGACTTTCTCGGAACTGCTTCAAATCAACTAGATATCTTTGTGCTGTAAATCTCCCAACGGCCAAACGCAAAAGCAGCAAACATCTCGCTGTATGTCCCACATCCAAAGTGCCAAGAGAGAGCTTGCTCTCCTTGTCTTTGAGTACTGTTTTCACTGTCCCGGTTACCTCTTTGCTAACATTCTCTTCAGAGCTGCAGTGAAACCAGGAACCACGTGGAGAAAGCACCCACACTGAAAGTGCCTGGAGGGAACATTGGGGCTTCTTCTCAGTGTCTCTGACATAGGGTTTCACTGTCCCGGGAAAGTCTCTGCTAACACGCTGCAGAGCGCTGTGCCCAATATACAGAAACGTCTTGCGGTATCTCCTACAGGGAAAGTGCCAGGAGGGAATTGCGGAGCTTGTTCTCAGTGTCTCTGAGAATTGCTCTGATTATCTGTGTGACCTCTTTGCTAAGACTCTCCAGAGAGCCGTCCTCAAAACCAACACACATCTTGACATATCTCCCACATTGATCGCAGTGTCTCCAGAAACGGCATTCAAGGAGCCAGGACCTTTTCTCCCTACACTGTCCGTTGAGTTGTCCTCAAAACCAATATACATCCTGCTATATCTCCCACATGGAAAGTGCCAGGAGGGAGAAGTGGGGATTATATTTAGACTTTCTCGGAACTGCTTCAAATCAACTAGATATCTTTGTGCTGTAAATCTCCCAACAGCCAAACGCAAAAGCAGCAAACATCTCGCTGTATGTCCCACATCCAAAGTGCCAAGAGAGAGCTTGCTCTCCCTGTCTTTGAGTACTGTTTTCACTGTCCCAGTTACCTCTTTGCTAACATTCTCTTCAGAGCTGCAGTGAAACCAGGAACCACGTGGAGAAGGCACCCACACTGAAAGTGCCTGGAGGGAACATTGGGGCTTCTTCTCAGTGTCTCTGCCATAGGGTTTCACTGTCCCGGGAAAGTCTCTGCTAACACCGTGCAGAGCGCTGTGCCCAATATACAGAAACGTCTTGCGGTATCTCCTACAGGGAAAGTGCCAGGAGGGAATTGCGGAGCTTGTTCTCAGTGTCTCTGAGAATTGCTCTGATTATCTGTGTGACCTCTTTGCTAAGACTCTCCAGAGAGCCGTCCTCAAAACCAACACACATCTTGACATATCTCCCACATTGATCGCAGTGTCTCCAGAAACGGCATTCAAGGAGCCAGGACCTTTTCTCCCTACACTGTCCGTTGAGTTGTCCTCAAAACCAATATACATCCTGCTATATCTCCCACATGGAAAGTGCCAGGAGGGAGAAGTGGGGATTATGTTTAGACTTTCTCGGAACTGCTTCAAATCAACTAGATATCTTTGTGCTGTAAATCTCCCAACAGCCAAACGCAAAAGCAGCAAACATCTCGCTGTATGTCCCACATCCAAAGTGCCAAGAGAGAGCTTGCTCTCCCTGTCTTTGAGTACTGTTTTCACTGTCCCGGTTACCTCTTTGCTAACATTCTCTTCAGAGCTGCAGTGAAACCAGGAACCACGTGGAGAAAGCACCCACACTGAAAGTGCCTGGAGGGAACATTGGGGCTTCTTCTCAGTGTCTCTGACATAGGGTTTCACTGTGCCGGGAAAGTCTCTGCTAACACCGTGCAGAGCGCTGTGCCCAATATACAGAAACGTCTTGCGGTATCTCCTACAGGGAAAGTGCCAGGAGGGAATTGCGGAGCTTGTTCTCAGTGTCTCTGAGAATTGCTCTGATTATCTGTGTGACCTCTTTGCTAAGACTCTCCAGAGAGCCGTCCTCAAAACCAACACACATCTTGACATATCTCCCACATTGATCGCAGTGTCTCCAGAAACGGCATTCAAGGAGCCAGGACCTTTTCTCCCTACACTGTCCATTGAGTTGTCCTCAAAACCAATATACATCCTGCTATATCTCCCACATGGAAAGTGCCAGGAGGGAGAAGTGGGGATTATGTTTAGACTTTCTCGGAACTGCTTCAAATCAACTAGATATCTTTGTGCTGTAAATCTCCCAACAGCCAAACGCAAAAGCAGCAAACATCTCGCTGTATGTCCCACATCCAAAGTGCCAAGAGAGAGCTTGCTCTCCCTGTCTTTGAGTACTGTTTTCACTGTCCCGGTTACCTCTTTGCTAACATTCTCTTCAGAGCTGCAGTGAAACCAGGAACCACGTGGAGAAGGCACCCACACTGAAAGTGCCTGGAGGGAACATTGGGGCTTCTTCTCAGTGTCTCTGCCATAGGGTTTCACTGTCCCGGGAAAGTCTCTGCTAACACCGTGCAGAGCGCTGTGCCCAATATACAGAAACGTCTTGCGGTATCTCCTACAGGGAAAGTGCCAGGAGGGAATTGCGGAGCTTGTTCTCAGTGTCTCTGAGAATTGCTCTGATTATCTGTGTGACCTCTTTGCTAAGACTCTCCAGAGAGCCGTCCTCAAAACAAACACACATCTTGACATATCTCCCACATTGATCGCAGTGTCTCCAGAAACGGCATTCAAGGAGCCAGGAGGTTTTCTCCCTACACTGTCCATTGAGTTGTCCTCAAAACCAATATACATCCTGCTATATCTCCCACATGGAAAGTGCCAGGAGGGAGAAGTGGGGATTATGTTTAGACTTTCTCGGAACTGCTTCAAATCAACTAGATATCTTTGTGCTGTAAATCTCCCAACAGCCAAACGCAAAAGCAGCAAACATCTCGCTGTATGTCCCACATCCAAAGTGCCAAGAGAGAGCTTGCTCTCCCTGTCTTTGAGTACTGTTTTCACTGTCCCGGTTACCTCTTTGCTAACATTCTCTTCAGAGCTGCAGTGAAACCAGGAACCACGTGGAGAAAGCAGCCACACTGAAAGTGCCTGGAGGGAACATTGGGGCTTCTTCTCAGTGTCTCTGACATAGGGTTTCACTGTCCCGGGAAAGTCTCTGCTAACACCGTGCAGAGCGCTGTGCCCAATATACAGAAACGTCTTGCGGTATCTCCTACAGGGAAAGTGCCAGGAGGGAATTGCGGAGCTTGTTCTCAGTGTCTCTGAGAATTGCTCTGATTATCTGTGTGACCTCTTTGCTAAGACTCTCCAGAGAGCCGTCCTCAAAACCAACACACATCTTGACATATCTCCCACATTGATCGCAGTGTCTCCAGAAACGGCATTCAAGGAGCCAGGACCTTTTCTCCCTACACTGTCCATTGAGTTGTCCTCAAAACCAATATACCTCCTGCTATATCTCCCACATGGAAAGTGCCAGGAGGGAGAAGTGGGGATTATGTTTAGACTTTCTCGGAACTGCTTCAAATCAACTAGATATCTTTGTGCTGTAAATCTCCCAACAGCCAAACGCAAAAGCAGCAAACATCTCGCTGTATGTCCCACATCCAAAGTGCCAAGAGAGAGCTTGCTCTCCCTGTCTTTGAGTACTGTTTTCACTGTCCCGGTTACCTCTTTGCTAACATTCTCTTCAGAGCTGCAGTGAAACCAGGAACCACGTGGAGAAAGCACCCACACTGAAAGTGCCTGGAGGGAACATTGGGGCTTCTTCTCAGTGTCTCTGCCATAGGGTTTCACTGTCCCGGGAAAGTCTCTGCTAACACCGTGCAGAGCGCTGTGCCCAATATACAGAAACGTCTTGCGGTATCTCCTACAGGGAAAGTGCCAGGAGGGAATTGCGGAGCTTGTTCTCAGTGTCTCTGAGAATTGCTCTGATTATCTGTGTGACCTCTTTGCTAAGACTCTCCAGAGAGCCGTCCTCAAAACCAACACACATCTTGACATATCTCCCACATTGATCGCAGTGTCTCCAGAAACGGCATTCAAGGAGCCAGGACCTTTTCTCCCTACACTGTCCATTGAGTTGTCCTCAAAACCAATATACATCCTGCTATATCTCCCACATGGAAAGTGCCAGGAGGGAGAAGTGGGGATTATGTTTAGACTTTCTCGGAACTGCTTCAAATCAACTAGATATCTTTGTGCTGTAAATCTCCCAACAGCCAAACGCAAAAGCAGCAAACATCTCGCTGTATGTCCCACATCCAAAGTGCCAAGAGAGAGCTTGCTCTCCCTGTCTTTGAGTACTGTTTTCACTGTCCCGGTTACCTCTTTGCTAACATTCTCTTCAGAGCTGCAGTGAAACCAGGAACCACGTGGAGAAAGCACCCACACTGAAAGTGCCTGGAGGGAACATTGGGGCTTCTTCTCAGTGTCTCTGACATAGGGTTTCACTGTCCCGGGAAAGTCTCTGCTAACACGCTGCAGAGCGCTGTGCCCAATATACAGAAACGTCTTGCGGTATCTCCTACAGGGAAAGTGCCAGGAGGGAATTGCGGAGCTTGTTCTCAGTGTCTCTGAGAATTGCTCTGATTATCTGTGTGACCTCTTTGCTAAGACTCTCCAGAGAGACGTCCTCAAAACCAACACACATCTTGACATATCTCCCACATTGATCGCAGTGTCTCCAGAAACGGCATTCAAGGAGCCAGGACCTTTTCTCCCTACACTGTCCGTTGAGTTGTCCTCAAAACCAATATACATCCTGCTATATCTCCCACATGGAAAGTGCCAGGAGGGAGAAGTGGGGATTATATTTAGACTTTCTCGGAACTGCTTCAAATCAACTAGATATCTTTGTGCTGTAAATCTCCCAACGGCCAAACGCAAAAGCAGCAAACATCTCGCTGTATGTCCCACATCCAAAGTGCCAAGAGAGAGCTTGCTCTCCTTGTCTTTGAGTACTGTTTTCACTGTCCCGGTTACCTCTTTGCTAACATTCTCTTCAGAGCTGCAGTGAAACCAGGAACCACGTGGAGAAAGCACCCACACTGAAAGTGCCTGGAGGGAACATTGGGGCTTCTTCTCAGTGTCTCTGACATAGGGTTTCACTGTCCCGGGAAAGTCTCTGCTAACACGCTGCAGAGCGCTGTGCCCAATATACAGAAACGTCTTGCGGTATCTCCTACAGGGAAAGTGCCAGGAGGGAATTGCGGAGCTTGTTCTCAGTGTCTCTGAGAATTGCTCTGATTATCTGTGTGACCTCTTTGCTAAGACTCTCCAGAGAGCCGTCCTCAAAACCAACACACATCTTGACATATCTCCCACATTGATCGCAGTGTCTCCAGAAACGGCATTCAAGGAGCCAGGACCTTTTCTCCCTACACTGTCCGTTGAGTTGTCCTCAAAACCAATATACATCCTGCTATATCTCCCACATGGAAAGTGCCAGGAGGGAGAAGTGGGGATTATATTTAGACTTTCTCGGAACTGCTTCAAATCAACTAGATATCTTTGTGCTGTAAATCTCCCAACAGCCAAACGCAAAAGCAGCAAACATCTCGCTGTATGTCCCACATCCAAAGTGCCAAGAGAGAGCTTGCTCTCCCTGTCTTTGAGTACTGTTTTCACTGTCCCAGTTACCTCTTTGCTAACATTCTCTTCAGAGCTGCAGTGAAACCAGGAACCACGTGGAGAAGGCACCCACACTGAAAGTGCCTGGAGGGAACATTGGGGCTTCTTCTCAGTGTCTCTGCCATAGGGTTTCACTGTCCCGGGAAAGTCTCTGCTAACACCGTGCAGAGCGCTGTGCCCAATATACAGAAACGTCTTGCGGTATCTCCTACAGGGAAAGTGCCAGGAGGGAATTGCGGAGCTTGTTCTCAGTGTCTCTGAGAATTGCTCTGATTATCTGTGTGACCTCTTTGCTAAGACTCTCCAGAGAGCCGTCCTCAAAACCAACACACATCTTGACATATCTCCCACATTGATCGCAGTGTCTCCAGAAACGGCATTCAAGGAGCCAGGACCTTTTCTCCCTACACTGTCCGTTGAGTTGTCCTCAAAACCAATATACATCCTGCTATATCTCCCACATGGAAAGTGCCAGGAGGGAGAAGTGGGGATTATGTTTAGACTTTCTCGGAACTGCTTCAAATCAACTAGATATCTTTGTGCTGTAAATCTCCCAACAGCCAAACGCAAAAGCAGCAAACATCTCGCTGTATGTCCCACATCCAAAGTGCCAAGAGAGAGCTTGCTCTCCCTGTCTTTGAGTACTGTTTTCACTGTCCCGGTTACCTCTTTGCTAACATTCTCTTCAGAGCTGCAGTGAAACCAGGAACCACGTGGAGAAAGCACCCACACTGAAAGTGCCTGGAGGGAACATTGGGGCTTCTTCTCAGTGTCTCTGACATAGGGTTTCACTGTGCCGGGAAAGTCTCTGCTAACACCGTGCAGAGCGCTGTGCCCAATATACAGAAACGTCTTGCGGTATCTCCTACAGGGAAAGTGCCAGGAGGGAATTGCGGAGCTTGTTCTCAGTGTCTCTGAGAATTGCTCTGATTATCTGTGTGACCTCTTTGCTAAGACTCTCCAGAGAGCCGTCCTCAAAACCAACACACATCTTGACATATCTCCCACATTGATCGCAGTGTCTCCAGAAACGGCATTCAAGGAGCCAGGACCTTTTCTCCCTACACTGTCCATTGAGTTGTCCTCAAAACCAATATACATCCTGCTATATCTCCCACATGGAAAGTGCCAGGAGGGAGAAGTGGGGATTATGTTTAGACTTTCTCGGAACTGCTTCAAATCAACTAGATATCTTTGTGCTGTAAATCTCCCAACAGCCAAACGCAAAAGCAGCAAACATCTCGCTGTATGTCCCACATCCAAAGTGCCAAGAGAGAGCTTGCTCTCCCTGTCTTTGAGTACTGTTTTCACTGTCCCGGTTACCTCTTTGCTAACATTCTCTTCAGAGCTGCAGTGAAACCAGGAACCACGTGGAGAAGGCACCCACACTGAAAGTGCCTGGAGGGAACATTGGGGCTTCTTCTCAGTGTCTCTGCCATAGGGTTTCACTGTCCCGGGAAAGTCTCTGCTAACACCGTGCAGAGCGCTGTGCCCAATATACAGAAACGTCTTGCGGTATCTCCTACAGGGAAAGTGCCAGGAGGGAATTGCGGAGCTTGTTCTCAGTGTCTCTGAGAATTGCTCTGATTATCTGTGTGACCTCTTTGCTAAGACTCTCCAGAGAGCCGTCCTCAAAACAAACACACATCTTGACATATCTCCCACATTGATCGCAGTGTCTCCAGAAACGGCATTCAAGGAGCCAGGAGGTTTTCTCCCTACACTGTCCATTGAGTTGTCCTCAAAACCAATATACATCCTGCTATATCTCCCACATGGAAAGTGCCAGGAGGGAGAAGTGGGGATTATGTTTAGACTTTCTCGGAACTGCTTCAAATCAACTAGATATCTTTGTGCTGTAAATCTCCCAACAGCCAAACGCAAAAGCAGCAAACATCTCGCTGTATGTCCCACATCCAAAGTGCCAAGAGAGAGCTTGCTCTCCCTGTCTTTGAGTACTGTTTTCACTGTCCCGGTTACCTCTTTGCTAACATTCTCTTCAGAGCTGCAGTGAAACCAGGAACCACGTGGAGAAAGCAGCCACACTGAAAGTGCCTGGAGGGAACATTGGGGCTTCTTCTCAGTGTCTCTGACATAGGGTTTCACTGTCCCGGGAAAGTCTCTGCTAACACCGTGCAGAGCGCTGTGCCCAATATACAGAAACGTCTTGCGGTATCTCCTACAGGGAAAGTGCCAGGAGGGAATTGCGGAGCTTGTTCTCAGTGTCTCTGAGAATTGCTCTGATTATCTGTGTGACCTCTTTGCTAAGACTCTCCAGAGAGCCGTCCTCAAAACCAACACACATCTTGACATATCTCCCACATTGATCGCAGTGTCTCCAGAAACGGCATTCAAGGAGCCAGGACCTTTTCTCCCTACACTGTCCATTGAGTTGTCCTCAAAACCAATATACCTCCTGCTATATCTCCCACATGGAAAGTGCCAGGAGGGAGAAGTGGGGATTATGTTTAGACTTTCTCGGAACTGCTTCAAATCAACTAGATATCTTTGTGCTGTAAATCTCCCAACAGCCAAACGCAAAAGCAGCAAACATCTCGCTGTATGTCCCACATCCAAAGTGCCAAGAGAGAGCTTGCTCTCCCTGTCTTTGAGTACTGTTTTCACTGTCCCGGTTACCTCTTTGCTAACATTCTCTTCAGAGCTGCAGTGAAACCAGGAACCACGTGGAGAAAGCACCCACACTGAAAGTGCCTGGAGGGAACATTGGGGCTTCTTCTCAGTGTCTCTGCCATAGGGTTTCACTGTCCCGGGAAAGTCTCTGCTAACACCGTGCAGAGCGCTGTGCCCAATATACAGAAACGTCTTGCGGTATCTCCTACAGGGAAAGTGCCAGGAGGGAATTGCGGAGCTTGTTCTCAGTGTCTCTGAGAATTGCTCTGATTATCTGTGTGACCTCTTTGCTAAGACTCTCCAGAGAGACGTCCTCAAAACCAACACACATCTTGACATATCTCCCACATTGATCGCAGTGTCTCCAGAAACGGCATTCAAGGAGCCAGGACCTTTTCTCCCTACACTGTCCATTGAGTTGTCCTCAAAACCAATATACATCCTGCTATATCTCCCACATGGAAAGTGCCAGGAGGGAGAAGTGGGGATTATGTTTAGACTTTCTCGGAACTGCTTCAAATCAACTAGATATCTTTGTGCTGTAAATCTCCCAACGGCCAAACGCAAAAGCAGCAAACATCTCGCTGTATGTCCCACATCCAAAGTGCCAAGAGAGAGCTTGCTCTCCCTGTCTTTGAGTACTGTTTTCACTGTCCCGGTTACCTCTTTGCTAACATTCTCTTCAGAGCTGCAGTGAAACCAGGAACCACGTGGAGAAAGCACCCACACTGAAAGTGCCTGGAGGGAACATTGGGGCTTCTTCTCAGTGTCTCTGACATAGGGTTTCACTGTCCCGGGAAAGTCTCTGCTAACACGCTGCAGAGCGCTGTGCCCAATATACAGAAACGTCTTGCGGTATCTCCTACAGGGAAAGTGCCAGGAGGGAATTGCGGAGCTTGTTCTCAGTGTCTCTGAGAATTGCTCTGATTATCTGTGTGACCTCTTTGCTAAGACTCTCCAGAGAGCCGTCCTCAAAACCAACACACATCTTGACATATCTCCCACATTGATCGCAGTGTCTCCAGAAACGGCATTCAAGGAGCCAGGACCTTTTCTCCCTACACTGTCCGTTGAGTTGTCCTCAAAACCAATATACATCCTGCTATATCTCCCACATGGAAAGTGCCAGGAGGGAGAAGTGGGGATTATATTTAGACTTTCTCGGAACTGCTTCAAATCAACTAGATATCTTTGTGCTGTAAATCTCCCAACAGCCAAACGCAAAAGCAGCAAACATCTCGCTGTATGTCCCACATCCAAAGTGCCAAGAGAGAGCTTGCTCTCCCTGTCTTTGAGTACTGTTTTCACTGTCCCGGTTACCTCTTTGCTAACATTCTCTTCAGAGCTGCAGTGAAACCAGGAACCACGTGGAGAAGGCACCCACACTGAAAGTGCCTGGAGGGAACATTGGGGCTTCTTCTCAGTGTCTCTGCCATAGGGTTTCACTGTCCCGGGAAAGTCTCTGCTAACACCGTGCAGAGCGCTGTGCCCAATATACAGAAACGTCTTGCGGTATCTCCTACAGGGAAAGTGCCAGGAGGGAATTGCGGAGCTTGTTCTCAGTGTCTCTGAGAATTGCTCTGATTATCTGTGTGACCTCTTTGCTAAGACTCTCCAGAGAGCCGTCCTCAAAACCAACACACATCTTGACATATCTCCCACATTGATCGCAGTGTCTCCAGAAACGGCATTCAAGGAGCCAGGACCTTTTCTCCCTACACTGTCCGTTGAGTTGTCCTCAAAACCAATCTACATCCTGCTATATCTCCCACATGGAAAGTGCCAGGAGGGAGAAGTGGGGATTATGTTTAGACTTTCTCGGAACTGCTTCAAATCAACTAGATATCTTTGTGCTGTAAATCTCCCAACAGCCAAACGCAAAAGCAGCAAACATCTCGCTGTATGTCCCACATCCAAAGTGCCAAGAGAGAGCTTGCTCTCCCTGTCTTTGAGTACTGTTTTCACTGTCCCGGTTACCTCTTTGCTAACATTCTCTTCAGAGCTGCAGTGAAACCAGGAACCACGTGGAGAAAGCACCCACACTGAAAGTGCCTGGAGGGAACATTGGGGCTTCTTCTCAGTGTCTCTGACATAGGGTTTCACTGTCCCGGGAAAGTCTCTGCTAACACCGTGCAGAGCGCTGTGCCCAATATACAGAAACGTCTTGCGGTATCTCCTACAGGGAAAGTGCCAGGAGGGAATTGCGGAGCTTGTTCTCAGTGTCTCTGAGAATTGCTCTGATTATCTGTGTGACCTCTTTGCTAAGACTCTCCAGAGAGCCGTCCTCAAAACCAACACACATCTTGACATATCTCCCACATTGATCGCAGTGTCTCCAGAAACGGCATTCAAGGAGCCAGGACCTTTTCTCCCTACACTGTCCATTGAGTTGTCCTCAAAACCAATATACATCCTGCTATATCTCCCACATGGAAAGTGCCAGGAGGGAGAAGTGGGGATTATGTTTAGACTTTCTCGGAACTGCTTCAAATCAACTAGATATCTTTGTGCTGTAAATCTCCCAACAGCCAAACGCAAAAGCAGCAAACATCTCGCTGTATGTCCCACATCCAAAGTGCCAAGAGAGAGCTTGCTCTCCCTGTCTTTGAGTACTGTTTTCACTGTCCCGGTTACCTCTTTGCTAACATTCTCTTCAGAGCTGCAGTGAAACCAGGAACCACGTGGAGAAGGCACCCACACTGAAAGTGCCTGGAGGGAACATTGGGGCTTCTTCTCAGTGTCTCTGCCATAGGGTTTCACTGTCCCGGGAAAGTCTCTGCTAACACCGTGCAGAGCGCTGTGCCCAATATACAGAAACGTCTTGCGGTATCTCCTACAGGGAAAGTGCCAGGAGGGAATTGCGGAGCTTGTTCTCAGTGTCTCTGAGAATTGCTCTGATTATCTGTGTGACCTCTTTGCTAAGACTCTCCAGAGAGACGTCCTCAAAACAAACACACATCTTGACATATCTCCCACATTGATCGCAGTGTCTCCAGAAACGGCATTCAAGGAGCCAGGACCTTTTCTCCCTACACTGTCCATTGAGTTGTCCTCAAAACCAATATACATCCTGCTATATCTCCCACATGGAAAGTGCCAGGAGGGAGAAGTGGGGATTATGTTTAGACTTTCTCGGAACTGCTTCAAATCAACTAGATATCTTTGTGCTGTAAATCTCCCAACAGCCAAACGCAAAAGCAGCAAACATCTCGCTGTATGTCCCACATCCAAAGTGCCAAGAGAGAGCTTGCTCTCCCTGTCTTTGAGTACTGTTTTCACTGTCCCGGTTACCTCTTTGCTAACATTCTCTTCAGAGCTGCAGTGAAACCAGGAACCACGTGGAGAAAGCAGCCACACTGAAAGTGCCTGGAGGGAACATTGGGGCTTCTTCTCAGTGTCTCTGACATAGGGTTTCACTGTCCCGGGAAAGTCTCTGCTAACACCGTGCAGAGCGCTGTGCCCAATATACAGAAACGTCTTGCGGTATCTCCTACAGGGAAAGTGCCAGGAGGGAATTGCGGAGCTTGTTCTCAGTGTCTCTGAGAATTGCTCTGATTATCTGTGTGACCTCTTTGCTAAGACTCTCCAGAGAGCCGTCCTCAAAACCAACACACATCTTGACATATCTCCCACATTGATCGCAGTGTCTCCAGAAACGGCATTCAAGGAGCCAGGACCTTTTCTCCCTACACTGTCCATTGAGTTGTCCTCAAAACCAATATACCTCCTGCTATATCTCCCACATGGAAAGTGCCAGGAGGGAGAAGTGGGGATTATGTTTAGACTTTCTCGGAACTGCTTCAAATCAACTAGATATCTTTGTGCTGTAAATCTCCCAACAGCCAAACGCAAAAGCAGCAAACATCTCGCTGTATGTCCCACATCCAAAGTGCCAAGAGAGAGCTTGCTCTCCCTGTCTTTGAGTACTGTTTTCACTGTCCCGGTTACCTCTTTGCTAACATTCTCTTCAGAGCTGCAGTGAAACCAGGAACCACATGGAGAAAGCAGCCACACTGAAAGTGCCTGGAGGGAACATTGGGGCTTCTTCTCAGTGTCTCTGCCATAGGGTTTCACTGTGCCGGGAAAGTCTCTGCTAACACCGTGCAGAGCGCTGTGCCCAATATACAGAAACGTCTTGCGGTATCTCCTACAGGGAAAGTGCCAGGAGGGAATTGCGGAGCTTGTTCTCAGTGTCTCTGAGAATTGCTCTGATTATCTGTGTGACCTCTTTGCTAAGACTCTCCAGAGAGCCGTCCTCAAAACCAACACACATCTTGACATATCTCCCACATTGATCGCAGTGTCTCCAGAAACGGCATTCAAGGAGCCAGGACCTTTTCTCCCTACACTGTCCATTGAGTTGTCCTCAAAACCAATATACATCCTGCTATATCTCCCACATGGAAAGTGCCAGGAGGGAGAAGTGGGGATTATGTTTAGACTTTCTCGGAACTGCTTCAAATCAACTAGATATCTTTGTGCTGTAAATCTCCCAACAGCCAAACGCAAAAGCAGCAAACATCTCGCTGTATGTCCCACATCCAAAGTGCCAAGAGAGAGCTTGCTCTCCCTGTCTTTGAGTACTGTTTTCACTGTCCCGGTTACCTCTTTGCTAACATTCTCTTCAGAGCTGCAGTGAAACCAGGAACCACGTGGAGAAAGCACCCACACTGAAAGTGCCTGGAGGGAACATTGGGGCTTCTTCTCAGTGTCTCTGCCATAGGGTTTCACTGTCCCGGGAAAGTCTCTGCTAACACCGTGCAGAGCGCTGTGCCCAATATACAGAAACGTCTTGCGGTATCTCCTACAGGGAAAGTGCCAGGAGGGAATTGCGGAGCTTGTTCTCAGTGTCTCTGAGAATTGCTCTGATTATCTGTGTGACCTCTTTGCTAAGACTCTCCAGAGAGCCGTCCTCAAAACAAACACACATCTTGACATATCTCCCACATTGATCGCAGTGTCTCCAGAAACGGCATTCAAGGAGCCAGGAGGTTTTCTCCCTACACTGTCCATTGAGTTGTCCTCAAAACCAATATACATCCTGCTATATCTCCCACATGGAAAGTGCCAGGAGGGAGAAGTGGGGATTATGTTTAGACTTTCTCGGAACTGCTTCAAATCAACTAGATATCTTTGTGCTGTAAATCTCCCAACAGCCAAACGCAAAAGCAGCAAACATCTCGCTGTATGTCCCACATCCAAAGTGCCAAGAGAGAGCTTGCTCTCCCTGTCTTTGAGTACTGTTTTCACTGTCCCGGTTACCTCTTTGCTAACATTCTCTTCAGAGCTGCAGTGAAACCAGGAACCACGTGGAGAAAGCAGCCACACTGAAAGTGCCTGGAGGGAACATTGGGGCTTCTTCTCAGTGTCTCTGACATAGGGTTTCACTGTCCCGGGAAAGTCTCTGCTAACACCGTGCAGAGCGCTGTGCCCAATATACAGAAACGTCTTGCGGTATCTCCTACAGGGAAAGTGCCAGGAGGGAATTGCGGAGCTTGTTCTCAGTGTCTCTGAGAATTGCTCTGATTATCTGTGTGACCTCTTTGCTAAGACTCTCCAGAGAGCCGTCCTCAAAACAAACACACATCTTGACATATCTCCCACATTGATCGCAGTGTCTCCAGAAACGGCATTCAAGGAGCCAGGAGGTTTTCTCCCTACACTGTCCATTGAGTTGTCCTCAAAACCAATATACATCCTGCTATACCTCCCACATGGAAAGTGCCAGGAGGGAGAAGTGGGGATTATGTTTAGACTTTCTCGGAACTGCTTCAAATCAACTAGATATCTTTGTGCTGTAAATCTCCCAACAGCCAAACGCAAAAGCAGCAAACATCTCGCTGTATGTCCCACATCCAAAGTGCCAAGAGAGAGCTTGCTCTCCCTGTCTTTGAGTACTGTTTTCACTGTCCCGGTTACCTCTTTGCTAACATTCTCTTCAGAGCTGCAGTGAAACCAGGAACCACGTGGAGAAAGCAGCCACACTGAAAGTGCCTGGAGGGAACATTGGGGCTTCTTCTCAGTGTCTCTGACATAGGGTTTCACTGTCCCGGGAAAGTCTCTGCTAACACCGTGCAGAGCGCTGTGCCCAATATACAGAAACGTCTTGCGGTATCTCCTACAGGGAAAGTGCCAGGAGGGAATTGCGGAGCTTGTTCTCAGTGTCTCTGAGAATTGCTCTGATTATCTGTGTGACCTCTTTGCTAAGACTCTCCAGAGAGCCGTCCTCAAAACAAACACACATCTTGACATATCTCCCACATTGATCGCAGTGTCTCCAGAAACGGCATTCAAGGAGCCAGGACCTTTTCTCCCTACACTGTCCATTGAGTTGTCCTCAAAACCAATATACATCCTGCTATATCTCCCACATGGAAAGTGCCAGGAGGGAGAAGTGGGGATTATGTTTAGACTTTCTCGGAACTGCTTCAAATCAACTAGATATCTTTGTGCTGTAAATCTCCCAACAGCCAAACGCAAAAGCAGCAAACATCTCGCTGTATGTCCCACATCCAAAGTGCCAAGAGAGAGCTTGCTCTCCCTGTCTTTGAGTACTGTTTTCACTGTCCCGGTTACCTCTTTGCTAACATTCTCTTCAGAGCTGCAGTGAAACCAGGAACCACGTGGAGAAAGCACCCACACTGAAAGTGCCTGGAGGGAACATTGGGGCTTCTTCTCAGTGTCTCTGCCATAGGGTTTCACTGTGCCGGGAAAGTCTCTGCTAACACCGTGCAGAGCGCTGTGCCCAATATACAGAAACGTCTTGCGGTATCTCCTACAGGGAAAGTGCCAGGAGGGAATTGCGGAGCTTGTTCTCAGTGTCTCTGAGAATTGCTCTGATTATCTGTGTGACCTCTTTGCTAAGACTCTCCAGAGAGACGTCCTCAAAACAAACACACATCTTGACATATCTCCCACATTGATCGCAGTGTCTCCAGAAACGGCATTCAAGGAGCCAGGACCTTTTCTCCCTACACTGTCCGTTGAGTTGTCCTCAAAACCAATATACATCCTGCTATATCTCCCACATGGAAAGTGCCAGGAGGGAGAAGTGGGGATTATGTTTAGACTTTCTCGGAACTGCTTCAAATCAACTAGATATCTTTGTGCTGTAAATCTCCCAACAGCCAAACGCAAAAGCAGCAAACATCTCGCTGTATGTCCCACATCCAAAGTGCCAAGAGAGAGCTTGCTCTCCCTGTCTTTGAGTACTGTTTTCACTGTCCCGGTTACCTCTTTGCTAACATTCTCTTCAGAGCTGCAGTGAAACCAGGAACCACGTGGAGAAAGCACCCACACTGAAAGTGCCTGGAGGGAACATTGGGGCTTCTTCTCAGTGTCTCTGCCATAGGGTTTCACTGTGCCGGGAAAGTCTCTGCTAACACGCTGCAGAGCGCTGTGCCCAATATACAGAAACGTCTTGCGGTATCTCCTACAGGGAAAGTGCCAGGAGGGAATTGCGGAGCTTGTTCTCAGTGTCTCTGAGAATTGCTCTGATTATCTGTGTGACCTCTTTGCTAAGACTCTCCAGAGAGACGTCCTCAAAACAAACACACATCTTGACATATCTCCCACATTGATCGCAGTGTCTCCAGAAACGGCATTCAAGGAGCCAGGACCTTTTCTCCCTACACTGTCCGTTGAGTTGTCCTCAAAACCAATATACATCCTGCTATATCTCCCACATGGAAAGTGCCAGGAGGGAGAAGTGGGGATTATGTTTAGACTTTCTCGGAACTGCTTCAAATCAACTAGATATCTTTGTGCTGTAAATCTCCCAACAGCCAAACGCAAAAGCAGCAAACATCTCGCTGTATGTCCCACATCCAAAGTGCCAAGAGAGAGCTTGCTCTCCCTGTCTTTGAGTACTGTTTTCACTGTCCCGGTTACCTCTTTGCTAACATTCTCTTCAGAGCTGCAGTGAAACCAGGAACCACGTGGAGAAAGCACCCACACTGAAAGTGCCTGGAGGGAACATTGGGGCTTCTTCTCAGTGTCTCTGCCATAGGGTTTCACTGTCCCGGGAAAGTCTCTGCTAACACGCTGCAGAGCGCTGTGCCCAATATACAGAAACGTCTTGCGGTATCTCCTACAGGGAAAGTGCCAGGAGGGAATTGCGGAGCTTGTTCTCAGTGTCTCTGAGAATTGCTCTGATTATCTGTGTGACCTCTTTGCTAAGACTCTCCAGAGAGCCGTCCTCAAAACCAACACACATCTTGACATATCTCCCACATTGATCGCAGTGTCTCCAGAAACGGCATTCAAGGAGCCAGGACCTTTTCTCCCTACACTGTCCATTGAGTTGTCCTCAAAACCAATATACATCCTGCTATATCTCCCACATGGAAAGTGCCAGGAGGGAGAAGTGGGGATTATGTTTAGACTTTCTCGGAACTGCTTCAAATCAACTAGATATCTTTGTGCTGTAAATCTCCCAACAGCCAAACGCAAAAGCAGCAAACATCTCGCTGTATGTCCCACATCCAAAGTGCCAAGAGAGAGCTTGCTCTCCCTGTCTTTGAGTACTGTTTTCACTGTCCCGGTTACCTCTTTGCTAACATTCTCTTCAGAGCTGTAGTGAAACCAGGAACCACGTGGAGAAAGCACCCACACTGAAAGTGCCTGGAGGGAACATTGGGGCTTCTTCTCAGTGTCTCTGCCATAGGGTTTCACTGTCCCGGGAAAGTCTCTGCTAACACCGTGCAGAGCGCTGTGCCCAATATACAGAAACGTCTTGCGGTATCTCCTACAGGGAAAGTGCCAGGAGGGAATTGCGGAGCTTGTTCTCAGTGTCTCTGAGAATTGCTCTGATTATCTGTGTGACCTCTTTGCTAAGACTCTCCAGAGAGACGTCCTCAAAACAAACACACATCTTGACATATCTCCCACATTGATCGCAGTGTCTCCAGAAACGGCATTCAAGGAGCCAGGACCTTTTCTCCCTACACTGTCCGTTGAGTTGTCCTCAAAACCAATATACATCCTGCTATATCTCCCACATGGAAAGTGCCAGGAGGGAGAAGTGGGGATTATGTTTAGACTTTCTCGGAACTGCTTCAAATCAACTAGATATCTTTGTGCTGTAAATCTCCCAACAGCCAAACGCAAAAGCAGCAAACATCTCGCTGTATGTCCCACATCCAAAGTGCCAAGAGAGAGCTTGCTCTCCCTGTCTTTGAGTACTGTTTTCACTGTCCCGGTTACCTCTTTGCTAACATTCTCTTCAGAGCTGCAGTGAAACCAGGAACCACGTGGAGAAAGCACCCACACTGAAAGTGCCTGGAGGGAACATTGGGGCTTCTTCTCAGTGTCTCTGCCATAGGGTTTCACTGTCCCGGGAAAGTCTCTGCTAACACCGTGCAGAGCGCTGTGCCCAATATACAGAAACGTCTTGCGGTATCTCCTACAGGGAAAGTGCCAGGAGGGAATTGCGGAGCTTGTTCTCAGTGTCTCTGAGAATTGCTCTGATTATCTGTGTGACCTCTTTGCTAAGACTCTCCAGAGAGCCGTCCTCAAAACAAACACACATCTTGACATATCTCCCACATTGATCGCAGTGTCTCCAGAAACGGCATTCAAGGAGCCAGGACCTTTTCTCCCTACACTGTCCATTGAGTTGTCCTCAAAACCAATATACATCCTGCTATATCTCCCACATGGAAAGTGCCAGGAGGGAGAAGTGGGGATTATGTTTAGACTTTCTCGGAACTGCTTCAAATCAACTAGATATCTTTGTGCTGTAAATCTCCCAACAGCCAAACGCAAAAGCAGCAAACATCTCGCTGTATGTCCCACATCCAAAGTGCCAAGAGAGAGCTTGCTCTCCCTGTCTTTGAGTACTGTTTTCACTGTCCCGGTTACCTCTTTGCTAACATTCTCTTCAGAGCTGCAGTGAAACCAGGAACCACGTGGAGAAAGCACCCACACTGAAAGTGCCTGGAGGGAACATTGGGGCTTCTTCTCAGTGTCTCTGCCATAGGGTTTCACTGTGCCGGGAAAGTCTCTGCTAACACCGTGCAGAGCGCTGTGCCCAATATACAGAAACGTCTTGCGGTATCTCCTACAGGGAAAGTGCCAGGAGGGAATTGCGGAGCTTGTTCTCAGTGTCTCTGAGAATTGCTCTGATTATCTGTGTGACCTCTTTGCTAAGACTCTCCAGAGAGACGTCCTCAAAACAAACACACATCTTGACATATCTCCCACATTGATCGCAGTGTCTCCAGAAACGGCATTCAAGGAGCCAGGACCTTTTCTCCCTACACTGTCCGTTGAGTTGTCCTCAAAACCAATATACATCCTGCTATATCTCCCACATGGAAAGTGCCAGGAGGGAGAAGTGGGGATTATGTTTAGACTTTCTCGGAACTGCTTCAAATCAACTAGATATCTTTGTGCTGTAAATCTCCCAACAGCCAAACGCAAAAGCAGCAAACATCTCGCTGTATGTCCCACATCCAAAGTGCCAAGAGAGAGCTTGCTCTCCCTGTCTTTGAGTACTGTTTTCACTGTCCCGGTTACCTCTTTGCTAACATTCTCTTCAGAGCTGCAGTGAAACCAGGAACCACGTGGAGAAAGCACCCACACTGAAAGTGCCTGGAGGGAACATTGGGGCTTCTTCTCAGTGTCTCTGCCATAGGGTTTCACTGTGCCGGGAAAGTCTCTGCTAACACGCTGCAGAGCGCTGTGCCCAATATACAGAAACGTCTTGCGGTATCTCCTACAGGGAAAGTGCCAGGAGGGAATTGCGGAGCTTGTTCTCAGTGTCTCTGAGAATTGCTCTGATTATCTGTGTGACCTCTTTGCTAAGACTCTCCAGAGAGACGTCCTCAAAACAAACACACATCTTGACATATCTCCCACATTGATCGCAGTGTCTCCAGAAACGGCATTCAAGGAGCCAGGACCTTTTCTCCCTACACTGTCCGTTGAGTTGTCCTCAAAACCAATATACATCCTGCTATATCTCCCACATGGAAAGTGCCAGGAGGGAGAAGTGGGGATTATGTTTAGACTTTCTCGGAACTGCTTCAAATCAACTAGATATCTTTGTGCTGTAAATCTCCCAACAGCCAAACGCAAAAGCAGCAAACATCTCGCTGTATGTCCCACATCCAAAGTGCCAAGAGAGAGCTTGCTCTCCCTGTCTTTGAGTACTGTTTTCACTGTCCCGGTTACCTCTTTGCTAACATTCTCTTCAGAGCTGCAGTGAAACCAGGAACCACGTGGAGAAAGCACCCACACTGAAAGTGCCTGGAGGGAACATTGGGGCTTCTTCTCAGTGTCTCTGCCATAGGGTTTCACTGTCCCGGGAAAGTCTCTGCTAACACGCTGCAGAGCGCTGTGCCCAATATACAGAAACGTCTTGCGGTATCTCCTACAGGGAAAGTGCCAGGAGGGAATTGCGGAGCTTGTTCTCAGTGTCTCTGAGAATTGCTCTGATTATCTGTGTGACCTCTTTGCTAAGACTCTCCAGAGAGCCGTCCTCAAAACCAACACACATCTTGACATATCTCCCACATTGATCGCAGTGTCTCCAGAAACGGCATTCAAGGAGCCAGGACCTTTTCTCCCTACACTGTCCATTGAGTTGTCCTCAAAACCAATATACATCCTGCTATATCTCCCACATGGAAAGTGCCAGGAGGGAGAAGTGGGGATTATGTTTAGACTTTCTCGGAACTGCTTCAAATCAACTAGATATCTTTGTGCTGTAAATCTCCCAACAGCCAAACGCAAAAGCAGCAAACATCTCGCTGTATGTCCCACATCCAAAGTGCCAAGAGAGAGCTTGCTCTCCCTGTCTTTGAGTACTGTTTTCACTGTCCCGGTTACCTCTTTGCTAACATTCTCTTCAGAGCTGTAGTGAAACCAGGAACCACGTGGAGAAAGCACCCACACTGAAAGTGCCTGGAGGGAACATTGGGGCTTCTTCTCAGTGTCTCTGCCATAGGGTTTCACTGTCCCGGGAAAGTCTCTGCTAACACCGTGCAGAGCGCTGTGCCCAATATACAGAAACGTCTTGCGGTATCTCCTACAGGGAAAGTGCCAGGAGGGAATTGCGGAGCTTGTTCTCAGTGTCTCTGAGAATTGCTCTGATTATCTGTGTGACCTCTTTGCTAAGACTCTCCAGAGAGACGTCCTCAAAACAAACACACATCTTGACATATCTCCCACATTGATCGCAGTGTCTCCAGAAACGGCATTCAAGGAGCCAGGACCTTTTCTCCCTACACTGTCCGTTGAGTTGTCCTCAAAACCAATATACATCCTGCTATATCTCCCACATGGAAAGTGCCAGGAGGGAGAAGTGGGGATTATGTTTAGACTTTCTCGGAACTGCTTCAAATCAACTAGATATCTTTGTGCTGTAAATCTCCCAACAGCCAAACGCAAAAGCAGCAAACATCTCGCTGTATGTCCCACATCCAAAGTGCCAAGAGAGAGCTTGCTCTCCCTGTCTTTGAGTACTGTTTTCACTGTCCCGGTTACCTCTTTGCTAACATTCTCTTCAGAGCTGCAGTGAAACCAGGAACCACGTGGAGAAAGCACCCACACTGAAAGTGCCTGGAGGGAACATTGGGGCTTCTTCTCAGTGTCTCTGCCATAGGGTTTCACTGTCCCGGGAAAGTCTCTGCTAACACCGTGCAGAGCGCTGTGCCCAATATACAGAAACGTCTTGCGGTATCTCCTACAGGGAAAGTGCCAGGAGGGAATTGCGGAGCTTGTTCTCAGTGTCTCTGAGAATTGCTCTGATTATCTGTGTGACCTCTTTGCTAAGACTCTCCAGAGAACCGTCCTCAAAACCAACACACATCTTGACATATCTCCCACATTGATCGCAGTGTCTCCAGAAACGGCATTCAAGGAGCCAGGACCTTTTCTCCCTACACTGTCCATTGAGTTGTCCTCAAAACCAATATACATCCTGCTATATCTCCCACATGGAAAGTGCCAGGAGGGAGAAGTGGGGATTATGTTTAGACTTTCTCGGAACTGCTTCAAATCAACTAGATATCTTTGTGCTGTAAATCTCCCAACAGCCAAACGCAAAAGCAGCAAACATCTCGCTGTATGTCCCACATCCAAAGTGCCAAGAGAGAGCTTGCTCTCCCTGTCTTTGAGTACTGTTTTCACTGTCCCGGTTACCTCTTTGCTAACATTCTCTTCAGAGCTGTAGTGAAACCAGGAACCACGTGGAGAAAGCACCCACACTGAAAGTGCCTGGAGGGAACATTGGGGCTTCTTCTCAGTGTCTCTGCCATAGGGTTTCACTGTCCCGGGAAAGTCTCTGCTAACACCGTGCAGAGCGCTGTGCCCAATATACAGAAACGTCTTGCGGTATCTCCTACAGGGAAAGTGCCAGGAGGGAATTGCGGAGCTTGTTCTCAGTGTCTCTGAGAATTGCTCTGATTATCTGTGTGACCTCTTTGCTAAGACTCTCCAGAGAGACGTCCTCAAAACAAACACACATCTTGACATATCTCCCACATTGATCGCAGTGTCTCCAGAAACGGCATTCAAGGAGCCAGGACCTTTTCTCCCTACACTGTCCGTTGAGTTGTCCTCAAAACCAATATACATCCTGCTATATCTCCCACATGGAAAGTGCCAGGAGGGAGAAGTGGGGATTATGTTTAGACTTTCTCGGAACTGCTTCAAATCAACTAGATATCTTTGTGCTGTAAATCTCCCAACAGCCAAACGCAAAAGCAGCAAACATCTCGCTGTATGTCCCACATCCAAAGTGCCAAGAGAGAGCTTGCTCTCCCTGTCTTTGAGTACTGTTTTCACTGTCCCGGTTACCTCTTTGCTAACATTCTCTTCAGAGCTGCAGTGAAACCAGGAACCACGTGGAGAAAGCACCCACACTGAAAGTGCCTGGAGGGAACATTGGGGCTTCTTCTCAGTGTCTCTGCCATAGGGTTTCACTGTCCCGGGAAAGTCTCTGCTAACACCGTGCAGAGCGCTGTGCCCAATATACAGAAACGTCTTGCGGTATCTCCTACAGGGAAAGTGCCAGGAGGGAATTGCGGAGCTTGTTCTCAGTGTCTCTGAGAATTGCTCTGATTATCTGTGTGACCTCTTTGCTAAGACTCTCCAGAGAGACGTCCTCAAAACAAACACACATCTTGACATATCTCCCACATTGATCGCAGTGTCTCCAGAAACGGCATTCAAGGAGCCAGGACCTTTTCTCCCTACACTGTCCGTTGAGTTGTCCTCAAAACCAATATACATCCTGCTATATCTCCCACATGGAAAGTGCCAGGAGGGAGAAGTGGGGATTATGTTTAGACTTTCTCGGAACTGCTTCAAATCAACTAGATATCTTTGTGCTGTAAATCTCCCAACAGCCAAACGCAAAAGCAGCAAACATCTCGCTGTATGTCCCACATCCAAAGTGCCAAGAGAGAGCTTGCTCTCCCTGTCTTTGAGTACTGTTTTCACTGTCCCGGTTACCTCTTTGCTAACATTCTCTTCAGAGCTGCAGTGAAACCAGGAACCACGTGGAGAAAGCACCCACACTGAAAGTGCCTGGAGGGAACATTGGGGCTTCTTCTCAGTGTCTCTGCCATAGGGTTTCACTGTCCCGGGAAAGTCTCTGCTAACACCGTGCAGAGCGCTGTGCCCAATATACAGAAACGTCTTGCGGTATCTCCTACAGGGAAAGTGCCAGGAGGGAATTGCGGAGCTTGTTCTCAGTGTCTCTGAGAATTGCTCTGATTATCTGTGTGACCTCTTTGCTAAGACTCTCCAGAGAGCCGTCCTCAAAACAAACACACATCTTGACATATCTCCCACATTGATCGCAGTGTCTCCAGAAACGGCATTCAAGGAGCCAGGACCTTTTCTCCCTACACTGTCCGTTGAGTTGTCCTCAAAACCAATATACATCCTGCTATATCTCCCACATGGAAAGTGCCAGGAGGGAGAAGTGGGGATTATGTTTAGACTTTCTCGGAACTGCTTCAAATCAACTAGATATCTTTGTGCTGTAAATCTCCCAACAGCCAAACGCAAAAGCAGCAAACATCTCGCTGTATGTCCCACATCCAAAGTGCCAAGAGAGAGCTTGCTCTCCCTGTCTTTGAGTACTGTTTTCACTGTCCCGGTTACCTCTTTGCTAACATTCTCTTCAGAGCTGTAGTGAAACCAGGAACCACGTGGAGAAAGCACCCACACTGAAAGTGCCTGGAGGGAACATTGGGGCTTCTTCTCAGTGTCTCTGCCATAGGGTTTCACTGTCCCGGGAAAGTCTCTGCTAACACCGTGCAGAGCGCTGTGCCCAATATACAGAAACGTCTTGCGGTATCTCCTACAGGGAAAGTGCCAGCAGGGAATTGCGGAGCTTGTTCTCAGTGTCTCTGAGAATTGCTCTGATTATCTGTGTGACCTCTTTGCTAAGACTCTCCAGAGAGCCGTTCTCAAAACCAACACACATCTTGACATATCTCCCACATTGATCGCAGTGTCTCCAGAAACGGCATTCAAGGAGCCAGGACCTTTTCTCCCTACACTGTCCATTGAGTTGTCCTCAAAACCAATATACATCCTGCTATATCTCCCACATGGAAAGTGCCAGGAGGGAGAAGTGGGGATTATGTTTAGACTTTCTCGGAACTGCTTCAAATCAACTAGATATCTTTGTGCTGTAAATCTCCCAACAGCCAAACGCAAAAGCAGCAAACATCTCGCTGTATGTCCCACATCCAAAGTGCCAAGAGAGAGCTTGCTCTCCCTGTCTTTGAGTACTGTTTTCACTGTCCCGGTTACCTCTTTGCTAACATTCTCTTCAGAGCTGCAGTGAAACCAGGAACCACGTGGAGAAAGCACCCACACTGAAAGTGCCTGGAGGGAACATTGGGGCTTCTTCTCAGTGTCTCTGCCATAGGGTTTCACTGTCCCGGGAAAGTCTCTGCTAACACGCTGCAGAGCGCTGTGCCCAATATACAGAAACGTCTTGCGGTATCTCCTACAGGGAAAGTGCCAGGAGGGAATTGCGGAGCTTGTTCTCAGTGTCTCTGAGAATTGCTCTGATTATCTGTGTGACCTCTTTGCTAAGACTCTCCAGAGAGCCGTCCTCAAAACAAACACACATCTTGACATATCTCCCACATTGATCGCAGTGTCTCCAGAAACGGCATTCAAGGAGCCAGGACCTTTTCTCCCTACACTGTCCGTTGAGTTGTCCTCAAAACCAATCTACATCCTGCTATATCTCCCACATGGAAAGTGCCAGGAGGGAGAAGTGGGGATTATGTTTAGACTTTCTCGGAACTGCTTCAAATCAACTAGATATCTTTGTGCTGTAAATCTCCCAACAGCCAAATGCAAAAGCAGCAAACATCTCGCTGTATGTCCCACATCCAAAGTGCCAAGAGAGAGCTTGCTCTCCCTGTCTTTGAGTACTGTTTTCACTGTCCCGGTTACCTCTTTGCTAACATTCTCTTCAGAGCCGCAGTGAAACCAGGAACCACGTGGAGAAGGCACCCACACTGAAAGTGCCTGGAGGGAACATTGGGGCTTCTTCTCAGTGTCTCTGACATAGGGTTTCACTGTCCCGGGAAAGTCTCTGCTAACACCGTGCAGAGCGCTGTGCCCAATATACAGAAACGTCTTGCGGTATCTCCTACAGGGAAAGTGCCAGGAGGGAATTGCGGAGCTTATTCTCAGTGTCTCTGAGAATTGCTCTGATTATCTGTGTGACCTCTTTGCTAAGACTCTCCAGAGAGCCGTCCTCAAAACAAACACACATCTTGACATATCTCCCACATTGATCGCAGTGTCTCCAGAAACGGCATTCAAGGAGCCAGGACCTTTTCTCCCTACACTGTCCGTTGAGTTGTCCTCAAAACCAATCTACATCCTGCTATATCTCCCACATGGAAAGTGCCAGGAGGGAGAAGTGGGGATTATGTTTAGACTTTCTCGGAACTGCTTCAAATCAACTAGATATCTTTGTGCTGTAAATCTCCCAACAGCCAAATGCAAAAGCAGCAAACATCTCGCTGTATGTCCCACATCCAAAGTGCCAAGAGAGAGCTTGCTCTCCCTGTCTTTGAGTACTGTTTTCACTGTCCCGGTTACCTCTTTGCTAACATTCTCTTCAGAGCCGCAGTGAAACCAGGAACCACGTGGAGAAGGCACCCACACTGAAAGTGCCTGGAGGGAACATTGGGGCTTCTTCTCAGTGTCTCTGACATAGGGTTTCACTGTCCCGGGAAAGTCTCTGCTAACACCGTGCAGAGCGCTGTGCCCAATATACAGAAACGTCTTGCGGTATCTCCTACAGGGAAAGTGCCAGGAGGGAATTGCGGAGCTTGTTCTCAGTGTCTCTGAGAATTGCTCTGATTATCTGTGTGACCTCTTTGCTAAGACTCTCCAGAGAGCCGTCCTCAAAACAAACACACATCTTGACATATCTCCCACATTGATCGCAGTGTCTCCAGAAACGGCATTCAAGGAGCCAGGAGGTTTTCTCCCTACACTGTCCATTGAGTTGTCCTCAAAACCAATATACATCCTGCTATATCTCCCACATGGAAAGTGCCAGGAGGGAGAAGTGGGGATTATGTTTAGACTTTCTCGGAACTGCTTCAAATCAACTAGATATCTTTGTGCTGTAAATCTCCCAACAGCCAAACGCAAAAGCAGCAAACATCTCGCTGTATGTCCCACATCCAAAGTGCCAAGAGAGAGCTTGCTCTCCCTGTCTTTGAGTACTGTTTTCACTGTCCCGGTTACCTCTTTGCTAACATTCTCTTCAGAGCCGCAGTGAAACCAGGAACCACGTGGAGAAGGCACCCACACTGAAAGTGCCTGGAGGGAACATTGGGGCTTCTTCTCAGTGTCTCTGACATAGGGTTTCACTGTCCCGGGAAAGTCTCTGCTAACACCGTGCAGAGCGCTGTGCCCAATATACAGAAACGTCTTGCGGTATCTCCTACAGGGAAAGTGCCAGGAGGGAATTGCGGAGCTTGTTCTCAGTGTCTCTGAGAATTGCTCTGATTATCTGTGTGACCTCTTTGCTAAGACTCTCCAGAGAGCCGTCCTCAAAACCAACACACATCTTGACATATCTCCCACATTGATCGCAGTGTCTCCAGAAACGGCATTCAAGGAGCCAGGACCTTTTCTCCCTACACTGTCCATTGAGTTGTCCTCAAAACCAATATACATCCTGCTATATCTCCCACATGGAAAGTGCCAGGAGGGAGAAGTGGGGATTATGTTTAGACTTTCTCGGAACTGCTTCAAATCAACTAGATATCTTTGTGCTGTAAATCTCCCAACAGCCAAACGCAAAAGCAGCAAACATCTCGCTGTATGTCCCACATCCAAAGTGCCAAGAGAGAGCTTGCTCTCCCTGTCTTTGAGTACTGTTTTCACTGTCCCGGTTACCTCTTTGCTAACATTCTCTTCAGAGCTGCAGTGAAACCAGGAACCACGTGGAGAAAGCACCCACACTGAAAGTGCCTGGAGGGAACATTGGGGCTTCTTCTCAGTGTCTCTGACATAGGGTTTCACTGTCCCGGGAAAGTCTCTGCTAACACGCTGCAGAGCGCTGTGCCCAATATACAGAAACGTCTTGCGGTATCTCCTACAGGGAAAGTGCCAGGAGGGAATTGCGGAGCTTGTTCTCAGTGTCTCTGAGAATTGCTCTGATTATCTGTGTGACCTCTTTGCTAAGACTCTCCAGAGAGCCGTCCTCAAAACCAACACACATCTTGACATATCTCCCACATTGATCGCAGTGTCTCCAGAAACGGCATTCAAGGAGCCAGGACCTTTTCTCCCTACACTGTCCGTTGAGTTGTCCTCAAAACCAATATACATCCTGCTATATCTCCCACATGGAAAGTGCCAGGAGGGAGAAGTGGGGATTATGTTTAGACTTTCTCGGAACTGCTTCAAATCAACTAGATATCTTTGTGCTGTAAATCTCCCAACAGCCAAACGCAAAAGCAGCAAACATCTCGCTGTATGTCCCACATCCAAAGTGCCAAGAGAGAGCTTGCTCTCCCTGTCTTTGAGTACTGTTTTCACTGTCCCGGTTACCTCTTTGCTAACATTCTCTTCAGAGCTGTAGTGAAACCAGGAACCACGTGGAGAAGGCACCCACACTGAAAGTGCCTGGAGGGAACATTGGGGCTTCTTCTCAGTGTCTCTGCCATAGGGTTTCACTGTGCCGGGAAAGTCTCTGCTAACACCGTGCAGAGCGCTGTGCCCAATATACAGAAACGTCTTGCGGTATCTCCTACAGGGAAAGTGCCAGGAGGGAATTGCGGAGCTTGTTCTCAGTGTCTCTGAGAATTGCTCTGATTATCTGTGTGACCTCTTTGCTAAGACTCTCCAGAGAGCCGTCCTCAAAACCAACACACATCTTGACATATCTCCCACATTGATCGCAGTGTCTCCAGAAACGGCATTCAAGGAGCCAGGACCTTTTCTCCCTACACTGTCCGTTGAGTTGTCCTCAAAACCAATATACATCCTGCTATATCTCCCACATGGAAAGTGCCAGGAGGGAGAAGTGGGGATTATATTTAGACTTTCTCGGAACTGCTTCAAATCAACTAGATATCTTTGTGCTGTAAATCTCCCAACAGCCAAACGCAAAAGCAGCAAACATCTCGCTGTATGTCCCACATCCAAAGTGCCAAGAGAGAGCTTGCTCTCCCTGTCTTTGAGTACTGTTTTCACTGTCCCGGTTACCTCTTTGCTAACATTCTCTTCAGAGCTGCAGTGAAACCAGGAACCACGTGGAGAAGGCACCCACACTGAAAGTGCCTGGAGGGAACATTGGGGCTTCTTCTCAGTGTCTCTGCCATAGGGTTTCATTGTCCCGGGAAAGTCTCTGCTAACACCGTGCAGAGCGCTGTGCCCAATATACAGAAACGTCTTGCGGTATCTCCTACAGGGAAAGTGCCAGGAGGGAATTGCGGAGCTTGTTCTCAGTGTCTCTGAGAATTGCTCTGATTATCTGTGTGACCTCTTTGCTAAGACTCTCCAGAGAGCCGTCCTCAAAACAAACACACATCTTGACATATCTCCCACATTGATCGCAGTGTCTCCAGAAACGGCATTCAAGGAGCCAGGAGGTTTTCTCCCTACACTGTCCATTGAGTTGTCCTCAAAACCAATATACATCCTGCTATATCTCCCACATGGAAAGTGCCAGGAGGGAGAAGTGGGGATTATGTTTAGACTTTCTCGGAACTGCTTCAAATCAACTAGATATCTTTGTGCTGTAAATCTCCCAACAGCCAAACGCAAAAGCAGCAAACATCTCGCTGTATGTCCCACATCCAAAGTGCCAAGAGAGAGCTTGCTCTCCCTGTCTTTGAGTACTGTTTTCACTGTCCCGGTTACCTCTTTGCTAACATTCTCTTCAGAGCCGCAGTGAAACCAGGAACCACGTGGAGAAGGCACCCACACTGAAAGTGCCTGGAGGGAACATTGGGGCTTCTTCTCAGTGTCTCTGACATAGGGTTTCACTGTCCCGGGAAAGTCTCTGCTAACACCGTGCAGAGCGCTGTGCCCAATATACAGAAACGTCTTGCGGTATCTCCTACAGGGAAAGTGCCAGGAGGGAATTGCGGAGCTTGTTCTCAGTGTCTCTGAGAATTGCTCTGATTATCTGTGTGACCTCTTTGCTAAGACTCTCCAGAGAGCCGTCCTCAAAACCAACACACATCTTGACATATCTCCCACATTGATCGCAGTGTCTCCAGAAACGGCATTCAAGGAGCCAGGACCTTTTCTCCCTACACTGTCCATTGAGTTGTCCTCAAAACCAATATACATCCTGCTATATCTCCCACATGGAAAGTGCCAGGAGGGAGAAGTGGGGATTATGTTTAGACTTTCTCGGAACTGCTTCAAATCAACTAGATATCTTTGTGCTGTAAATCTCCCAACAGCCAAACGCAAAAGCAGCAAACATCTCGCTGTATGTCCCACATCCAAAGTGCCAAGAGAGAGCTTGCTCTCCCTGTCTTTGAGTACTGTTTTCACTGTCCCGGTTACCTCTTTGCTAACATTCTCTTCAGAGCTGCAGTGAAACCAGGAACCACGTGGAGAAAGCACCCACACTGAAAGTGCCTGGAGGGAACATTGGGGCTTCTTCTCAGTGTCTCTGCCATAGGGTTTCACTGTCCCGGGAAAGTCTCTGCTAACACGCTGCAGAGCGCTGTGCCCAATATACAGAAACGTCTTGCGGTATCTCCTACAGGGAAAGTGCCAGGAGGGAATTGCGGAGCTTGTTCTCAGTGTCTCTGAGAATTGCTCTGATTATCTGTGTGACCTCTTTGCTAAGACTCTCCAGAGAGCCGTCCTCAAAACCAACACACATCTTGACATATCTCCCACATTGATCGCAGTGTCTCCAGAAACGGCATTCAAGGAGCCAGGACCTTTTCTCCCTACACTGTCCGTTGAGTTGTCCTCAAAACCAATATACATCCTGCTATATCTCCCACATGGAAAGTGCCAGGAGGGAGAAGTGGGGATTATATTTAGACTTTCTCGGAACTGCTTCAAATCAACTAGATATCTTTGTGCTGTAAATCTCCCAACAGCCAAACGCAAAAGCAGCAAACATCTCGCTGTATGTCCCACATCCAAAGTGCCAAGAGAGAGCTTGCTCTCCCTGTCTTTGAGTACTGTTTTCACTGTCCCGGTTACCTCTTTGCTAACATTCTCTTCAGAGCTGTAGTGAAACCAGGAACCACGTGGAGAAGGCACCCACACTGAAAGTGCCTGGAGGGAACATTGGGGCTTCTTCTCAGTGTCTCTGCCATAGGGTTTCATTGTCCCGGGAAAGTCTCTGCTAACACCGTGCAGAGCGCTGTGCCCAATATACAGAAACGTCTTGCGGTATCTCCTACAGGGAAAGTGCCAGGAGGGAATTGCGGAGCTTGTTCTCAGTGTCTCTGAGAATTGCTCTGATTATCTGTGTGACCTCTTTGCTAAGACTCTCCAGAGAGCCGTCCTCAAAACAAACACACATCTTGACATATCTCCCACATTGATCGCAGTGTCTCCAGAAACGGCATTCAAGGAGCCAGGAGGTTTTCTCCCTACACTGTCCATTGAGTTGTCCTCAAAACCAATATACATCCTGCTATATCTCCCACATGGAAAGTGCCAGGAGGGAGAAGTGGGGATTATGTTTAGACTTTCTCGGAACTGCTTCAAATCAACTAGATATCTTTGTGCTGTAAATCTCCCAACAGCCAAACGCAAAAGCAGCAAACATCTCGCTGTATGTCCCACATCCAAAGTGCCAAGAGAGAGCTTGCTCTCCCTGTCTTTGAGTACTGTTTTCACTGTCCTGGTTACCTCTTTGCTAACATTCTCTTCAGAGCTGCAGTGAAACCAGGAACCACGTGGAGAAAGCACCCACACTGAAAGTGCCTGGAGGGAACATTGGGGCTTCTTCTCAGTGTCTCTGCCATAGGGTTTCACTGTCCCGGGAAAGTCTCTGCTAACACGCTGCACAGCGCTGTGCCCAATATACAGAAACGTCTTGCGGTATCTCCTACAGGGAAAGTGCCAGGAGGGAATTGCGGAGCTTGTTCTCAGTGTCTCTGAGAATTGCTCTGATTATCTGTGTGACCTCTTTGCTAAGACTCTCCAGAGAGCCGTCCTCAAAACAAACACACATCTTGACATATCTCCCACATTGATCGCAGTGTCTCCAGAAACGGCATTCAAGGAGCCAGGAGGTTTTCTCCCTACACTGTCCATTAAGTTGTCCTCAAAACCAATATACATCCTGCTATATCTCCCACATGGAAAGTGCCAGGAGGGAGAAGTGGGGATTATGTTTAGACTTTCTCGGAACTGCTTCAAATCAACTAGATATCTTTGTGCTGTAAATCTCCCAACAGCCAAACGCAAAAGCAGCAAACATCTCGCTGTATGTCCCACATCCAAAGTGCCAAGAGAGAGCTTGCTCTCCCTGTCTTTGAGTACTGTTTTCACTGTCCCGGTTACCTCTTTGCTAACATTCTCTTCAGAGCTGTAGTGAAACCAGGAACCACGTGGAGAAAGCACCCACACTGAAAGTGCCTGGAGGGAACATTGGGGCTTCTTCTCAGTGTCTCTGACATAGGGTTTCACTGTGCCGGGAAAGTCTCTGCTAACACGCTGCAGAGCGCTGTGCCCAATATACAGAAACGTCTTGCGGTATCTCCTACAGGGAAAGTGCCAGGAGGGAATTGCGGAGCTTGTTCTCAGTGTCTCTGAGAATTGCTCTGATTATCTGTGTGACCTCTTTGCTAAGACTCTCCAGAGAGCCGTCCTCAAAACAAACACACATCTTGACATATCTCCCACATTGATCGCAGTGTCTCCAGAAACGGCATTCAAGGAGCCAGGACCTTTTCTCCCTACACTGTCCGTTGAGTTGTCCTCAAAACCAATATACCTCCTGCTATATCTCCCACATGGAAAGTGCCAGGAGGGAGAAGTGGGGATTATGTTTAGACTTTCTCGGAACTGCTTCAAATCAACTAGATATCTTTGTGCTGTAAATCTCCCAACAGCCAAACGCAAAAGCAGCAAACATCTCGCTGTATGTCCCACATCCAAAGTGCCAAGAGAGAGCTTGCTCTCCCTGTCTTTGAGTACTGTTTTCACTGTCCCGGTTACCTCTTTGCTAACATTCTCTTCAGAGCTGCAGTGAAACCAGGAACCACGTGGAGAAAGCACCCACACTGAAAGTGCCTGGAGGGAACATTGGGGCTTCTTCTCAGTGTCTCTGACATAGGGTTTCACTGTCCCGGGAAAGTCTCTGCTAACACCGTGCAGAGCGCTGTGCCCAATATACAGAAACGTCTTGCGGTATCTCCTACAGGGAAAGTGCCAGGAGGGAATTGCGGAGCTTGTTCTCAGTGTCTCTGAGAATTGCTCTGATTATCTGTGTGACCTCTTTGCTAAGACTCTCCAGAGAGCCGTCCTCAAAACAAACACACATCTTGACATATCTCCCACATTGATCGCAGTGTCTCCAGAAACGGCATTCAAGGAGCCAGGAGGTTTTCTCCCTACACTGTCCATTGAGTTGTCCTCAAAACCAATATACATCCTGCTATATCTCCCACATGGAAAGTGCCAGGAGGGAGACGTGGGGATTATGTTTAGACTTTCTCGGAACTGCTTCAAATCAACTAGATATCTTTGTGCTGTAAATCTCCCAACAGCCAAACGCAAAAGCAGCAAACATCTCGCTGTATGTCCCACATCCAAAGTGCCAAGAGAGAGCTTGCTCTCCCTGTCTTTGAGTACTGTTTTCACTGTCCCGGTTACCTCTTTGCTAACATTCTCTTCAGAGCCGCAGTGAAACCAGGAACCACGTGGAGAAGGCACCCACACTGAAAGTGCCTGGAGGGAACATTGGGGCTTCTTCTCAGTGTCTCTGACATAGGGTTTCACTGTCCCGGGAAAGTCTCTGCTAACACCGTGCAGAGCGCTGTGCCCAATATACAGAAACGTCTTGCGGTATCTCCTACAGGGAAAGTGCCAGGAGGGAATTGCGGAGCTTGTTCTCAGTGTCTCTGAGAATTGCTCTGATTATCTGTGTGACCTCTTTGCTAAGACTCTCCAGAGAGCCGTCCTCAAAACCAACACACATCTTGACATATCTCCCACATTGATCGCAGTGTCTCCAGAAACGGCATTCAAGGAGCCAGGACCTTTTCTCCCTACACTGTCCATTGAGTTGTCCTCAAAACCAATATACATCCTGCTATATCTCCCACATGGAAAGTGCCAGGAGGGAGAAGTGGGGATTATGTTTAGACTTTCTCGGAACTGCTTCAAATCAACTAGATATCTTTGTGCTGTAAATCTCCCAACAGCCAAACGCAAAAGCAGCAAACATCTCGCTGTATGTCCCACATCCAAAGTGCCAAGAGAGAGCTTGCTCTCCCTGTCTTTGAGTACTGTTTTCACTGTCCCGGTTACCTCTTTGCTAACATTCTCTTCAGAGCTGCAGTGAAACCAGGAACCACGTGGAGAAAGCACCCACACTGAAAGTGCCTGGAGGGAACATTGGGGCTTCTTCTCAGTGTCTCTGACATAGGGTTTCACTGTCCCGGGAAAGTCTCTGCTAACACGCTGCAGAGCGCTGTGCCCAATATACAGAAACGTCTTGCGGTATCTCCTACAGGGAAAGTGCCAGGAGGGAATTGCGGAGCTTGTTCTCAGTGTCTCTGCGAATTGCTCTGATTATCTGTGTGACCTCTTTGCTAAGACTCTCCAGAGAGCCGTCCTCAAAACCAACACACATCTTGACATATCTCCCACATTGATCGCAGTGTCTCCAGAAACGGCATTCAAGGAGCCAGGACCTTTTCTCCCTACACTGTCCGTTGAGTTGTCCTCAAAACCAATATACATCCTGCTATATCTCCCACATGGAAAGTGCCAGGAGGGAGAAGTGGGGATTATATTTAGACTTTCTCGGAACTGCTTCAAATCAACTAGATATCTTTGTGCTGTAAATCTCCCAACAGCCAAACGCAAAAGCAGCAAACATCTCGCTGTATGTCCCACATCCAAAGTGCCAAGAGAGAGCTTGCTCTCCCTGTCTTTGAGTACTGTTTTCACTGTCCCGGTTACCTCTTTGCTAACATTCTCTTCAGAGCTGCAGTGAAACCAGGAACCACGTGGAGAAGGCACCCACACTGAAAGTGCCTGGAGGGAACATTGGGGCTTCTTCTCAGTGTCTCTGCCATAGGGTTTCATTGTCCCGGGAAAGTCTCTGCTAACACCGTGCAGAGCGCTGTGCCCAATATACAGAAACGTCTTGCGGTATCTCCTACAGGGAAAGTGCCAGGAGGGAATTGCGGAGCTTGTTCTCAGTGTCTCTGAGAATTGCTCTGATTATCTGTGTGACCTCTTTGCTAAGACTCTCCAGAGAGCCGTCCTCAAAACAAACACACATCTTGACATATCTCCCACATTGATCGCAGTGTCTCCAGAAACGGCATTCAAGGAGCCAGGAGGTTTTCTCCCTACACTGTCCATTGAGTTGTCCTCAAAACCAATATACATCCTGCTATATCTCCCACATGGAAAGTGCCAGGAGGGAGAAGTGGGGATTATGTTTAGACTTTCTCGGAACTGCTTCAAATCAACTAGATATCTTTGTGCTGTAAATCTCCCAACAGCCAAACGCAAAAGCAGCAAACATCTCGCTGTATGTCCCACATCCAAAGTGCCAAGAGAGAGCTTGCTCTCCCTGTCTTTGAGTACTGTTTTCACTGTCCCGGTTACCTCTTTGCTAACATTCTCTTCAGAGCTGCAGTGAAACCAGGAACCACGTGGAGAAAGCACCCACACTGAAAGTGCCTGGAGGGAACATTGGGGCTTCTTCTCAGTGTCTCTGCCATAGGGTTTCACTGTCCCGGGAAAGTCTCTGCTAACACGCTGCACAGCGCTGTGCCCAATATACAGAAACGTCTTGCGGTATCTCCTACAGGGAAAGTGCCAGGAGGGAATTGCGGAGCTTGTTCTCAGTGTCTCTGAGAATTGCTCTGATTATCTGTGTGACCTCTTTGCTAAGACTCTCCAGAGAGCCGTCCTCAAAACAAACACACATCTTGACATATCTCCCACATTGATCGCAGTGTCTCCAGAAACGGCATTCAAGGAGCCAGGAGGTTTTCTCCCTACACTGTCCATTAAGTTGTCCTCAAAACCAATATACATCCTGCTATATCTCCCACATGGAAAGTGCCAGGAGGGAGAAGTGGGGATTATGTTTAGACTTTCTCGGAACTGCTTCAAATCAACTAGATATCTTTGTGCTGTAAATCTCCCAACAGCCAAACGCAAAAGCAGCAAACATCTCGCTGTATGTCCCACATCCAAAGTGCCAAGAGAGAGCTTGCTCTCCCTGTCTTTGAGTACTGTTTTCACTGTCCCGGTTACCTCTTTGCTAACATTCTCTTCAGAGCTGTAGTGAAACCAGGAACCACGTGGAGAAAGCACCCACACTGAAAGTGCCTGGAGGGAACATTGGGGCTTCTTCTCAGTGTCTCTGACATAGGGTTTCACTGTGCCGGGAAAGTCTCTGCTAACACGCTGCAGAGCGCTGTGCCCAATATACAGAAACGTCTTGCGGTATCTCCTACAGGGAAAGTGCCAGGAGGGAATTGCGGAGCTTGTTCTCAGTGTCTCTGAGAATTGCTCTGATTATCTGTGTGACCTCTTTGCTAAGACTCTCCAGAGAGCCGTCCTCAAAACAAACACACATCTTGACATATCTCCCACATTGATCGCAGTGTCTCCAGAAACGGCATTCAAGGAGCCAGGACCTTTTCTCCCTACACTGTCCGTTGAGTTGTCCTCAAAACCAATATACCTCCTGCTATATCTCCCACATGGAAAGTGCCAGGAGGGAGAAGTGGGGATTATGTTTAGACTTTCTCGGAACTGCTTCAAATCAACTAGATATCTTTGTGCTGTAAATCTCCCAACAGCCAAACGCAAAAGCAGCAAACATCTCGCTGTATGTCCCACATCCAAAGTGCCAAGAGAGAGCTTGCTCTCCCTGTCTTTGAGTACTGTTTTCACTGTCCCGGTTACCTCTTTGCTAACATTCTCTTCAGAGCTGCAGTGAAACCAGGAACCACGTGGAGAAAGCACCCACACTGAAAGTGCCTGGAGGGAACATTGGGGCTTCTTCTCAGTGTCTCTGACATAGGGTTTCACTGTCCCGGGAAAGTCTCTGCTAACACCGTGCAGAGCGCTGTGCCCAATATACAGAAACGTCTTGCGGTATCTCCTACAGGGAAAGTGCCAGGAGGGAATTGCGGAGCTTGTTCTCAGTGTCTCTGAGAATTGCTCTGATTATCTGTGTGACCTCTTTGCTAAGACTCTCCAGAGAGCCGTCCTCAAAACAAACACACATCTTGACATATCTCCCACATTGATCGCAGTGTCTCCAGAAACGGCATTCAAGGAGCCAGGAGGTTTTCTCCCTACACTGTCCATTGAGTTGTCCTCAAAACCAATATACATCCTGCTATATCTCCCACATGGAAAGTGCCAGGAGGGAGAAGTGGGGATTATGTTTAGACTTTCTCGGAACTGCTTCAAATCAACTAGATATCTTTGTGCTGTAAATCTCCCAACAGCCAAACGCAAAAGCAGCAAACATCTCGCTGTATGTCCCACATCCAAAGTGCCAAGAGAGAGCTTGCTCTCCCTGTCTTTGAGTACTGTTTTCACTGTCCCGGTTACCTCTTTGCTAACATTCTCTTCAGAGCTGCAGTGAAACCAGGAACCACGTGGAGAAAGCACCCACACTGAAAGTGCCTGGAGGGAACATTGGGGCTTCTTCTCAGTGTCTCTGACATAGGGTTTCACTGTCCCGGGAAAGTCTCTGCTAACACCGTGCAGAGCGCTGTGCCCAATATACAGAAACGTCTTGCGGTATCTCCTACAGGGAAAGTGCCAGGAGGGAATTGCGGAGCTTGTTCTCAGTGTCTCTGAGAATTGCTCTGATTATCTGTGTGACCTCTTTGCTAAGACTCTCCAGAGAGCCGTCCTCAAAACAAACACACATCTTGACATATCTCCCACATTGATCGCAGTGTCTCCAGAAACGGCATTCAAGGAGCCAGGAGGTTTTCTCCCTACACTGTCCATTGAGTTGTCCTCAAAACCAATATACATCCTGCTATATCTCCCACATGGAAAGTGCCAGGAGGGAGAAGTGGGGATTATGTTTAGACTTTCTCGGAACTGCTTCAAATCAACTAGATATCTTTGTGCTGTAAATCTCCCAACAGCCAAACGCAAAAACAGCAAACATCTCGCTGTATGTCCCACATCCAAAGTGCCAAGAGAGAGCTTGCTCTCCCTGTCTTTGAGTACTGTTTTCACTGTCCCGGTTACCTCTTTGCTAACATTCTCTTCAGAGCTGCAGTGAAACCAGGAACCACGTGGAGAAAGCACCCACACTGAAAGTGCCTGGAGGGAACATTGGGGCTTCTTCTCAGTGTCTCTGACATAGGGTTTCACTGTCCCGGGAAAGTCTCTGCTAACACGCTGCAGAGCGCTGTGCCCAATATACAGAAACGTCTTGCGGTATCTCCTACAGGGAAAGTGCCAGGAGGGAATTGCGGAGCTTGTTCTCAGTGTCTCTGAGAATTGCTCTGATTATCTGTGTGACCTCTTTGCTAAGACTCTCCAGAGAGACGTCCTCAAAACCAACACACATCTTGACATATCTCCCACATTGATCGCAGTGTCTCCAGAAACGGCATTCAAGGAGCCAGGACCTTTTCTCCCTACACTGTCCGTTGAGTTGTCCTCAAAACCAATATACATCCTGCTATATCTCCCACATGGAAAGTGCCAGGAGGGAGAAGTGGGGATTATATTTAGACTTTCTCGGAACTGCTTCAAATCAACTAGATATCTTTGTGCTGTAAATCTCCCAACGGCCAAACGCAAAAGCAGCAAACATCTCGCTGTATGTCCCACATCCAAAGTGCCAAGAGAGAGCTTGCTCTCCCTGTCTTTGAGTACTGTTTTCACTGTCCCGGTTACCTCTTTGCTAACATTCTCTTCAGAGCTGCAGTGAAACCAGGAACCACGTGGAGAAAGCACCCACACTGAAAGTGCCTGGAGGGAACATTGGGGCTTCTTCTCAGTGTCTCTGACATAGGGTTTCACTGTCCCGGGAAAGTCTCTGCTAACACGCTGCAGAGCGCTGTGCCCAATATACAGAAACGTCTTGCGGTATCTCCTACAGGGAAAGTGCCAGGAGGGAATTGCGGAGCTTGTTCTCAGTGTCTCTGAGAATTGCTCTGATTATCTGTGTGACCTCTTTGCTAAGACTCTCCAGAGAGCCGTCCTCAAAACCAACACACATCTTGACATATCTCCCACATTGATCGCAGTGTCTCCAGAAACGGCATTCAAGGAGCCAGGACCTTTTCTCCCTACACTGTCCGTTGAGTTGTCCTCAAAACCAATATACATCCTGCTATATCTCCCACATGGAAAGTGCCAGGAGGGAGAAGTGGGGATTATATTTAGACTTTCTCGGAACTGCTTCAAATCAACTAGATATCTTTGTGCTGTAAATCTCCCAACAGCCAAACGCAAAAGCAGCAAACATCTCGCTGTATGTCCCACATCCAAAGTGCCAAGAGAGAGCTTGCTCTCCCTGTCTTTGAGTACTGTTTTCACTGTCCCGGTTACCTCTTTGCTAACATTCTCTTCAGAGCTGCAGTGAAACCAGGAACCACGTGGAGAAGGCACCCACACTGAAAGTGCCTGGAGGGAACATTGGGGCTTCTTCTCAGTGTCTCTGCCATAGGGTTTCACTGTCCCGGGAAAGTCTCTGCTAACACCGTGCAGAGCGCTGTGCCCAATATACAGAAACGTCTTGCGGTATCTCCTACAGGGAAAGTGCCAGGAGGGAATTGCGGAGCTTGTTCTCAGTGTCTCTGAGAATTGCTCTGATTATCTGTGTGACCTCTTTGCTAAGACTCTCCAGAGAGCCGTCCTCAAAACCAACACACATCTTGACATATCTCCCACATTGATCGCAGTGTCTCCAGAAACGGCATTCAAGGAGCCAGGACCTTTTCTCCCTACACTGTCCGTTGAGTTGTCCTCAAAACCAATATACATCCTGCTATATCTCCCACATGGAAAGTGCCAGGAGGGAGAAGTGGGGATTATGTTTAGACTTTCTCGGAACTGCTTCAAATCAACTAGATATCTTTGTGCTGTAAATCTCCCAACAGCCAAACGCAAAAGCAGCAAACATCTCGCTGTATGTCCCACATCCAAAGTGCCAAGAGAGAGCTTGCTCTCCCTGTCTTTGAGTACTGTTTTCACTGTCCCGGTTACCTCTTTGCTAACATTCTCTTCAGAGCTGCAGTGAAACCAGGAACCACGTGGAGAAAGCACCCACACTGAAAGTGCCTGGAGGGAACATTGGGGCTTCTTCTCAGTGTCTCTGACATAGGGTTTCACTGTCCCGGGAAAGTCTCTGCTAACACCGTGCAGAGCGCTGTGCCCAATATACAGAAACGTCTTGCGGTATCTCCTACAGGGAAAGTGCCAGGAGGGAATTGCGGAGCTTGTTCTCAGTGTCTCTGAGAATTGCTCTGATTATCTGTGTGACCTCTTTGCTAAGACTCTCCAGAGAGCCGTCCTCAAAACCAACACACATCTTGACATATCTCCCACATTGATCGCAGTGTCTCCAGAAACGGCATTCAAGGAGCCAGGACCTTTTCTCCCTACACTGTCCATTGAGTTGTCCTCAAAACCAATATACATCCTGCTATATCTCCCACATGGAAAGTGCCAGGAGGGAGAAGTGGGGATTATGTTTAGACTTTCTCGGAACTGCTTCAAATCAACTAGATATCTTTGTGCTGTAAATCTCCCAACAGCCAAACGCAAAAGCAGCAAACATCTCGCTGTATGTCCCACATCCAAAGTGCCAAGAGAGAGCTTGCTCTCCCTGTCTTTGAGTACTGTTTTCACTGTCCCGGTTACCTCTTTGCTAACATTCTCTTCAGAGCTGCAGTGAAACCAGGAACCACGTGGAGAAGGCACCCACACTGAAAGTGCCTGGAGGGAACATTGGGGCTTCTTCTCAGTGTCTCTGCCATAGGGTTTCACTGTCCCGGGAAAGTCTCTGCTAACACCGTGCAGAGCGCTGTGCCCAATATACAGAAACGTCTTGCGGTATCTCCTACAGGGAAAGTGCCAGGAGGGAATTGCGGAGCTTGTTCTCAGTGTCTCTGAGAATTGCTCTGATTATCTGTGTGACCTCTTTGCTAAGACTCTCCAGAGAGCCGTCCTCAAAACAAACACACATCTTGACATATCTCCCACATTGATCGCAGTGTCTCCAGAAACGGCATTCAAGGAGCCAGGAGGTTTTCTCCCTACACTGTCCATTGAGTTGTCCTCAAAACCAATATACATCCTGCTATATCTCCCACATGGAAAGTGCCAGGAGGGAGAAGTGGGGATTATGTTTAGACTTTCTCGGAACTGCTTCAAATCAACTAGATATCTTTGTGCTGTAAATCTCCCAACAGCCAAACGCAAAAGCAGCAAACATCTCGCTGTATGTCCCACATCCAAAGTGCCAAGAGAGAGCTTGCTCTCCCTGTCTTTGAGTACTGTTTTCACTGTCCCGGTTACCTCTTTGCTAACATTCTCTTCAGAGCTGCAGTGAAACCAGGAACCACGTGGAGAAAGCAGCCACACTGAAAGTGCCTGGAGGGAACATTGGGGCTTCTTCTCAGTGTCTCTGCCATAGGGTTTCACTGTCCCGGGAAAGTCTCTGCTAACACCGTGCAGAGCGCTGTGCCCAATATACAGAAACGTCTTGCGGTATCTCCTACAGGGAAAGTGCCAGGAGGGAATTGCGGAGCTTGTTCTCAGTGTCTCTGAGAATTGCTCTGATTATCTGTGTGACCTCTTTGCTAAGACTCTCCAGAGAGCCGTCCTCAAAACCAACACACATCTTGACATATCTCCCACATTGATCGCAGTGTCTCCAGAAACGGCATTCAAGGAGCCAGGACCTTTTCTCCCTACACTGTCCATTGAGTTGTCCTCAAAACCAATATACCTCCTGCTATATCTCCCACATGGAAAGTGCCAGGAGGGAGAAGTGGGGATTATGTTTAGACTTTCTCGGAACTGCTTCAAATCAACTAGATATCTTTGTGCTGTAAATCTCCCAACAGCCAAACGCAAAAGCAGCAAACATCTCGCTGTATGTCCCACATCCAAAGTGCCAAGAGAGAGCTTGCTCTCCCTGTCTTTGAGTACTGTTTTCACTGTCCCGGTTACCTCTTTGCTAACATTCTCTTCAGAGCTGCGGTGAAACCAGGAACCACATGGAGAAAGCACCCACACTGAAAGTGCCTGGAGGGAACATTGGGGCTTCTTCTCAGTGTCTCTGCCATAGGGTTTCACTGTGCCGGGAAAGTCTCTGCTAACACCGTGCAGAGCGCTGTGCCCAATATACAGAAACGTCTTGCGGTATCTCCTACAGGGAAAGTGCCAGGAGGGAATTGCGGAGCTTGTTCTCAGTGTCTCTGAGAATTGCTCTGATTATCTGTGTGACCTCTTTGCTAAGACTCTCCAGAGAGCCGTCCTCAAAACCAACACACATCTTGACATATCTCCCACATTGATCGCAGTGTCTCCAGAAACGGCATTCAAGGAGCCAGGACCTTTTCTCCCTACACTGTCCATTGAGTTGTCCTCAAAACCAATATACATCCTGCTATATCTCCCACATGGAAAGTGCCAGGAGGGAGAAGTGGGGATTATGTTTAGACTTTCTCGGAACTGCTTCAAATCAACTAGATATCTTTGTGCTGTAAATCTCCCAACAGCCAAACGCAAAAGCAGCAAACATCTCGCTGTATGTCCCACATCCAAAGTGCCAAGAGAGAGCTTGCTCTCCCTGTCTTTGAGTACTGTTTTCACTGTCCCGGTTACCTCTTTGCTAACATTCTCTTCAGAGCTGCAGTGAAACCAGGAACCACGTGGAGAAAGCAGCCACACTGAAAGTGCCTGGAGGGAACATTGGGGCTTCTTCTCAGTGTCTCTGCCATAGGGTTTCACTGTCCCGGGAAAGTCTCTGCTAACACCGTGCAGAGCGCTGTGCCCAATATACAGAAACGTCTTGCGGTATCTCCTACAGGGAAAGTGCCAGGAGGGAATTGCGGAGCTTGTTCTCAGTGTCTCTGAGAATTGCTCTGATTATCTGTGTGACCTCTTTGCTAAGACTCTCCAGAGAGCCGTCCTCAAAACAAACACACATCTTGACATATCTCCCACATTGATCGCAGTGTCTCCAGAAACGGCATTCAAGGAGCCAGGAGGTTTTCTCCCTACACTGTCCATTGAGTTGTCCTCAAAACCAATATACATCCTGCTATATCTCCCACATGGAAAGTGCCAGGAGGGAGAAGTGGGGATTATGTTTAGACTTTCTCGGAACTGCTTCAAATCAACTAGATATCTTTGTGCTGTAAATCTCCCAACAGCCAAACGCAAAAGCAGCAAACATCTCGCTGTATGTCCCACATCCAAAGTGCCAAGAGAGAGCTTGCTCTCCCTGTCTTTGAGTACTGTTTTCACTGTCCCGGTTACCTCTTTGCTAACATTCTCTTCAGAGCTGCAGTGAAACCAGGAACCACGTGGAGAAAGCAGCCACACTGAAAGTGCCTGGAGGGAACATTGGGGCTTCTTCTCAGTGTCTCTGACATAGGGTTTCACTGTCCCGGGAAAGTCTCTGCTAACACCGTGCAGAGCGCTGTGCCCAATATACAGAAACGTCTTGCGGTATCTCCTACAGGGAAAGTGCCAGGAGGGAATTGCGGAGCTTGTTCTCAGTGTCTCTGAGAATTGCTCTGATTATCTGTGTGACCTCTTTGCTAAGACTCTCCAGAGAGCCGTCCTCAAAACCAACACACATCTTGACATATCTCCCACATTGATCGCAGTGTCTCCAGAAACGGCATTCAAGGAGCCAGGACCTTTTCTCCCTACACTGTCCATTGAGTTGTCCTCAAAACCAATATACATCCTGCTATATCTCCCACATGGAAAGTGCCAGGAGGGAGAAGTGGGGATTATGTTTAGACTTTCTCGGAACTGCTTCAAATCAACTAGATATCTTTGTGCTGTAAATCTCCCAACAGCCAAACGCAAAAGCAGCAAACATCTCGCTGTATGTCCCACATCCAAAGTGCCAAGAGAGAGCTTGCTCTCCCTGTCTTTGAGTACTGTTTTCACTGTCCCGGTTACCTCTTTGCTAACATTCTCTTCAGAGCTGCAGTGAAACCAGGAACCACGTGGAGAAGGCACCCACACTGAAAGTGCCTGGAGGGAACATTGGGGCTTCTTCTCAGTGTCTCTGCCATAGGGTTTCACTGTCCCGGGAAAGTCTCTGCTAACACCGTGCAGAGCGCTGTGCCCAATATACAGAAACGTCTTGCGGTATCTCCTACAGGGAAAGTGCCAGGAGGGAATTGCGGAGCTTGTTCTCAGTGTCTCTGAGAATTGCTCTGATTATCTGTGTGACCTCTTTGCTAAGACTCTCCAGAGAGCCGTCCTCAAAACAAACACACATCTTGACATATCTCCCACATTGATCGCAGTGTCTCCAGAAACGGCATTCAAGGAGCCAGGAGGTTTTCTCCCTACACTGTCCATTGAGTTGTCCTCAAAACCAATATACATCCTGCTATATCTCCCACATGGAAAGTGCCAGGAGGGAGAAGTGGGGATTATGTTTAGACTTTCTCGGAACTGCTTCAAATCAACTAGATATCTTTGTGCTGTAAATCTCCCAACAGCCAAACGCAAAAGCAGCAAACATCTCGCTGTATGTCCCACATCCAAAGTGCCAAGAGAGAGCTTGCTCTCCCTGTCTTTGAGTACTGTTTTCACTGTCCCGGTTACCTCTTTGCTAACATTCTCTTCAGAGCTGCAGTGAAACCAGGAACCACGTGGAGAAAGCAGCCACACTGAAAGTGCCTGGAGGGAACATTGGGGCTTCTTCTCAGTGTCTCTGCCATAGGGTTTCACTGTCCCGGGAAAGTCTCTGCTAACACCGTGCAGAGCGCTGTGCCCAATATACAGAAACGTCTTGCGGTATCTCCTACAGGGAAAGTGCCAGGAGGGAATTGCGGAGCTTGTTCTCAGTGTCTCTGAGAATTGCTCTGATTATCTGTGTGACCTCTTTGCTAAGACTCTCCAGAGAGCCGTCCTCAAAACCAACACACATCTTGACATATCTCCCACATTGATCGCAGTGTCTCCAGAAACGGCATTCAAGGAGCCAGGACCTTTTCTCCCTACACTGTCCATTGAGTTGTCCTCAAAACCAATATACCTCCTGCTATATCTCCCACATGGAAAGTGCCAGGAGGGAGAAGTGGGGATTATGTTTAGACTTTCTCGGAACTGCTTCAAATCAACTAGATATCTTTGTGCTGTAAATCTCCCAACAGCCAAACGCAAAAGCAGCAAACATCTCGCTGTATGTCCCACATCCAAAGTGCCAAGAGAGAGCTTGCTCTCCCTGTCTTTGAGTACTGTTTTCACTGTCCCGGTTACCTCTTTGCTAACATTCTCTTCAGAGCTGCGGTGAAACCAGGAACCACATGGAGAAAGCACCCACACTGAAAGTGCCTGGAGGGAACATTGGGGCTTCTTCTCAGTGTCTCTGCCATAGGGTTTCACTGTGCCGGGAAAGTCTCTGCTAACACCGTGCAGAGCGCTGTGCCCAATATACAGAAACGTCTTGCGGTATCTCCTACAGGGAAAGTGCCAGGAGGGAATTGCGGAGCTTGTTCTCAGTGTCTCTGAGAATTGCTCTGATTATCTGTGTGACCTCTTTGCTAAGACTCTCCAGAGAGCCGTCCTCAAAACCAACACACATCTTGACATATCTCCCACATTGATCGCAGTGTCTCCAGAAACGGCATTCAAGGAGCCAGGACCTTTTCTCCCTACACTGTCCATTGAGTTGTCCTCAAAACCAATATACATCCTGCTATATCTCCCACATGGAAAGTGCCAGGAGGGAGAAGTGGGGATTATGTTTAGACTTTCTCGGAACTGCTTCAAATCAACTAGATATCTTTGTGCTGTAAATCTCCCAACAGCCAAACGCAAAAGCAGCAAACATCTCGCTGTATGTCCCACATCCAAAGTGCCAAGAGAGAGCTTGCTCTCCCTGTCTTTGAGTACTGTTTTCACTGTCCCGGTTACCTCTTTGCTAACATTCTCTTCAGAGCTGCAGTGAAACCAGGAACCACGTGGAGAAAGCAGCCACACTGAAAGTGCCTGGAGGGAACATTGGGGCTTCTTCTCAGTGTCTCTGCCATAGGGTTTCACTGTCCCGGGAAAGTCTCTGCTAACACCGTGCAGAGCGCTGTGCCCAATATACAGAAACGTCTTGCGGTATCTCCTACAGGGAAAGTGCCAGGAGGGAATTGCGGAGCTTGTTCTCAGTGTCTCTGAGAATTGCTCTGATTATCTGTGTGACCTCTTTGCTAAGACTCTCCAGAGAGCCGTCCTCAAAACAAACACACATCTTGACATATCTCCCACATTGATCGCAGTGTCTCCAGAAACGGCATTCAAGGAGCCAGGAGGTTTTCTCCCTACACTGTCCATTGAGTTGTCCTCAAAACCAATATACATCCTGCTATATCTCCCACATGGAAAGTGCCAGGAGGGAGAAGTGGGGATTATGTTTAGACTTTCTCGGAACTGCTTCAAATCAACTAGATATCTTTGTGCTGTAAATCTCCCAACAGCCAAACGCAAAAGCAGCAAACATCTCGCTGTATGTCCCACATCCAAAGTGCCAAGAGAGAGCTTGCTCTCCCTGTCTTTGAGTACTGTTTTCACTGTCCCGGTTACCTCTTTGCTAACATTCTCTTCAGAGCTGCAGTGAAACCAGGAACCACGTGGAGAAAGCAGCCACACTGAAAGTGCCTGGAGGGAACATTGGGGCTTCTTCTCAGTGTCTCTGACATAGGGTTTCACTGTCCCGGGAAAGTCTCTGCTAACACCGTGCAGAGCGCTGTGCCCAATATACAGAAACGTCTTGCGGTATCTCCTACAGGGAAAGTGCCAGGAGGGAATTGCGGAGCTTGTTCTCAGTGTCTCTGAGAATTGCTCTGATTATCTGTGTGACCTCTTTGCTAAGACTCTCCAGAGAGCCGTCCTCAAAACAAACACACATCTTGACATATCTCCCACATTGATCGCAGTGTCTCCAGAAACGGCATTCAAGGAGCCAGGAGGTTTTCTCCCTACACTGTCCATTGAGTTGTCCTCAAAACCAATATACATCCTGCTATACCTCCCACATGGAAAGTGCCAGGAGGGAGAAGTGGGGATTATGTTTAGACTTTCTCGGAACTGCTTCAAATCAACTAGATATCTTTGTGCTGTAAATCTCCCAACAGCCAAACGCAAAAGCAGCAAACATCTCGCTGTATGTCCCACATCCAAAGTGCCAAGAGAGAGCTTGCTCTCCCTGTCTTTGAGTACTGTTTTCACTGTCCCGGTTACCTCTTTGCTAACATTCTCTTCAGAGCTGCAGTGAAACCAGGAACCACGTGGAGAAAGCAGCCACACTGAAAGTGCCTGGAGGGAACATTGGGGCTTCTTCTCAGTGTCTCTGACATAGGGTTTCACTGTCCCGGGAAAGTCTCTGCTAACACCGTGCAGAGCGCTGTGCCCAATATACAGAAACGTCTTGCGGTATCTCCTACAGGGAAAGTGCCAGGAGGGAATTGCGGAGCTTGTTCTCAGTGTCTCTGAGAATTGCTCTGATTATCTGTGTGACCTCTTTGCTAAGACTCTCCAGAGAGCCGTCCTCAAAACAAACACACATCTTGACATATCTCCCACATTGATCGCAGTGTCTCCAGAAACGGCATTCAAGGAGCCAGGAGGTTTTCTCCCTACACTGTCCATTGAGTTGTCCTCAAAACCAATATACATCCTGCTATATCTCCCACATGGAAAGTGCCAGGAGGGAGAAGTGGGGATTATGTTTAGACTTTCTCGGAACTGCTTCAAATCAACTAGATATCTTTGTGCTGTAAATCTCCCAACAGCCAAACGCAAAAGCAGCAAACATCTCGCTGTATGTCCCACATCCAAAGTGCCAAGAGAGAGCTTGCTCTCCCTGTCTTTGAGTACTGTTTTCACTGTCCCGGTTACCTCTTTGCTAACATTCTCTTCAGAGCTGCAGTGAAACCAGGAACCACGTGGAGAAAGCACCCACACTGAAAGTGCCTGGAGGGAACATTGGGGCTTCTTCTCAGTGTCTCTGCCATAGGGTTTCACTGTGCCGGGAAAGTCTCTGCTAACACCGTGCAGAGCGCTGTGCCCAATATACAGAAACGTCTTGCGGTATCTCCTACAGGGAAAGTGCCAGGAGGGAATTGCGGAGCTTGTTCTCAGTGTCTCTGAGAATTGCTCTGATTATCTGTGTGACCTCTTTGCTAAGACTCTCCAGAGAGACGTCCTCAAAACAAACACACATCTTGACATATCTCCCACATTGATCGCAGTGTCTCCAGAAACGGCATTCAAGGAGCCAGGACCTTTTCTCCCTACACTGTCCGTTGAGTTGTCCTCAAAACCAATATACATCCTGCTATATCTCCCACATGGAAAGTGCCAGGAGGGAGAAGTGGGGATTATGTTTAGACTTTCTCGGAACTGCTTCAAATCAACTAGATATCTTTGTGCTGTAAATCTCCCAACAGCCAAACGCAAAAGCAGCAAACATCTCGCTGTATGTCCCACATCCAAAGTGCCAAGAGAGAGCTTGCTCTCCCTGTCTTTGAGTACTGTTTTCACTGTCCCGGTTACCTCTTTGCTAACATTCTCTTCAGAGCTGCAGTGAAACCAGGAACCACGTGGAGAAAGCACCCACACTGAAAGTGCCTGGAGGGAACATTGGGGCTTCTTCTCAGTGTCTCTGCCATAGGGTTTCACTGTGCCGGGAAAGTCTCTGCTAACACGCTGCAGAGCGCTGTGCCCAATATACAGAAACGTCTTGCGGTATCTCCTACAGGGAAAGTGCCAGGAGGGAATTGCGGAGCTTGTTCTCAGTGTCTCTGAGAATTGCTCTGATTATCTGTGTGACCTCTTTGCTAAGACTCTCCAGAGAGACGTCCTCAAAACAAACACACATCTTGACATATCTCCCACATTGATCGCAGTGTCTCCAGAAACGGCATTCAAGGAGCCAGGACCTTTTCTCCCTACACTGTCCGTTGAGTTGTCCTCAAAACCAATATACATCCTGCTATATCTCCCACATGGAAAGTGCCAGGAGGGAGAAGTGGGGATTATGTTTAGACTTTCTCGGAACTGCTTCAAATCAACTAGATATCTTTGTGCTGTAAATCTCCCAACAGCCAAACGCAAAAGCAGCAAACATCTCGCTGTATGTCCCACATCCAAAGTGCCAAGAGAGAGCTTGCTCTCCCTGTCTTTGAGTACTGTTTTCACTGTCCCGGTTACCTCTTTGCTAACATTCTCTTCAGAGCTGCAGTGAAACCAGGAACCACGTGGAGAAAGCACCCACACTGAAAGTGCCTGGAGGGAACATTGGGGCTTCTTCTCAGTGTCTCTGCCATAGGGTTTCACTGTCCCGGGAAAGTCTCTGCTAACACGCTGCAGAGCGCTGTGCCCAATATACAGAAACGTCTTGCGGTATCTCCTACAGGGAAAGTGCCAGGAGGGAATTGCGGAGCTTGTTCTCAGTGTCTCTGAGAATTGCTCTGATTATCTGTGTGACCTCTTTGCTAAGACTCTCCAGAGAACCGTCCTCAAAACCAACACACATCTTGACATATCTCCCACATTGATCGCAGTGTCTCCAGAAACGGCATTCAAGGAGCCAGGACCTTTTCTCCCTACACTGTCCATTGAGTTGTCCTCAAAACCAATATACATCCTGCTATATCTCCCACATGGAAAGTGCCAGGAGGGAGAAGTGGGGATTATGTTTAGACTTTCTCGGAACTGCTTCAAATCAACTAGATATCTTTGTGCTGTAAATCTCCCAACAGCCAAACGCAAAAGCAGCAAACATCTCGCTGTATGTCCCACATCCAAAGTGCCAAGAGAGAGCTTGCTCTCCCTGTCTTTGAGTACTGTTTTCACTGTCCCGGTTACCTCTTTGCTAACATTCTCTTCAGAGCTGTAGTGAAACCAGGAACCACGTGGAGAAAGCACCCACACTGAAAGTGCCTGGAGGGAACATTGGGGCTTCTTCTCAGTGTCTCTGCCATAGGGTTTCACTGTCCCGGGAAAGTCTCTGCTAACACCGTGCAGAGCGCTGTGCCCAATATACAGAAACGTCTTGCGGTATCTCCTACAGGGAAAGTGCCAGGAGGGAATTGCGGAGCTTGTTCTCAGTGTCTCTGAGAATTGCTCTGATTATCTGTGTGACCTCTTTGCTAAGACTCTCCAGAGAGACGTCCTCAAAACAAACACACATCTTGACATATCTCCCACATTGATCGCAGTGTCTCCAGAAACGGCATTCAAGGAGCCAGGACCTTTTCTCCCTACACTGTCCGTTGAGTTGTCCTCAAAACCAATATACATCCTGCTATATCTCCCACATGGAAAGTGCCAGGAGGGAGAAGTGGGGATTATGTTTAGACTTTCTCGGAACTGCTTCAAATCAACTAGATATCTTTGTGCTGTAAATCTCCCAACAGCCAAACGCAAAAGCAGCAAACATCTCGCTGTATGTCCCACATCCAAAGTGCCAAGAGAGAGCTTGCTCTCCCTGTCTTTGAGTACTGTTTTCACTGTCCCGGTTACCTCTTTGCTAACATTCTCTTCAGAGCTGCAGTGAAACCAGGAACCACGTGGAGAAAGCACCCACACTGAAAGTGCCTGGAGGGAACATTGGGGCTTCTTCTCAGTGTCTCTGCCATAGGGTTTCACTGTCCCGGGAAAGTCTCTGCTAACACCGTGCAGAGCGCTGTGCCCAATATACAGAAACGTCTTGCGGTATCTCCTACAGGGAAAGTGCCAGGAGGGAATTGCGGAGCTTGTTCTCAGTGTCTCTGAGAATTGCTCTGATTATCTGTGTGACCTCTTTGCTAAGACTCTCCAGAGAACCGTCCTCAAAACCAACACACATCTTGACATATCTCCCACATTGATCGCAGTGTCTCCAGAAACGGCATTCAAGGAGCCAGGACCTTTTCTCCCTACACTGTCCATTGAGTTGTCCTCAAAACCAATATACATCCTGCTATATCTCCCACATGGAAAGTGCCAGGAGGGAGAAGTGGGGATTATGTTTAGACTTTCTCGGAACTGCTTCAAATCAACTAGATATCTTTGTGCTGTAAATCTCCCAACAGCCAAACGCAAAAGCAGCAAACATCTCGCTGTATGTCCCACATCCAAAGTGCCAAGAGAGAGCTTGCTCTCCCTGTCTTTGAGTACTGTTTTCACTGTCCCGGTTACCTCTTTGCTAACATTCTCTTCAGAGCTGTAGTGAAACCAGGAACCACGTGGAGAAAGCACCCACACTGAAAGTGCCTGGAGGGAACATTGGGGCTTCTTCTCAGTGTCTCTGCCATAGGGTTTCACTGTCCCGGGAAAGTCTCTGCTAACACCGTGCAGAGCGCTGTGCCCAATATACAGAAACGTCTTGCGGTATCTCCTACAGGGAAAGTGCCAGGAGGGAATTGCGGAGCTTGTTCTCAGTGTCTCTGAGAATTGCTCTGATTATCTGTGTGACCTCTTTGCTAAGACTCTCCAGAGAGACGTCCTCAAAACAAACACACATCTTGACATATCTCCCACATTGATCGCAGTGTCTCCAGAAACGGCATTCAAGGAGCCAGGACCTTTTCTCCCTACACTGTCCGTTGAGTTGTCCTCAAAACCAATATACATCCTGCTATATCTCCCACATGGAAAGTGCCAGGAGGGAGAAGTGGGGATTATGTTTAGACTTTCTCGGAACTGCTTCAAATCAACTAGATATCTTTGTGCTGTAAATCTCCCAACAGCCAAACGCAAAAGCAGCAAACATCTCGCTGTATGTCCCACATCCAAAGTGCCAAGAGAGAGCTTGCTCTCCCTGTCTTTGAGTACTGTTTTCACTGTCCCGGTTACCTCTTTGCTAACATTCTCTTCAGAGCTGCAGTGAAACCAGGAACCACGTGGAGAAAGCACCCACACTGAAAGTGCCTGGAGGGAACATTGGGGCTTCTTCTCAGTGTCTCTGCCATAGGGTTTCACTGTCCCGGGAAAGTCTCTGCTAACACCGTGCAGAGCGCTGTGCCCAATATACAGAAACGTCTTGCGGTATCTCCTACAGGGAAAGTGCCAGGAGGGAATTGCGGAGCTTGTTCTCAGTGTCTCTGAGAATTGCTCTGATTATCTGTGTGACCTCTTTGCTAAGACTCTCCAGAGAGCCGTCCTCAAAACAAACACACATCTTGACATATCTCCCACATTGATCGCAGTGTCTCCAGAAACGGCATTCAAGGAGCCAGGACCTTTTCTCCCTACACTGTCCATTGAGTTGTCCTCAAAACCAATATACATCCTGCTATATCTCCCACATGGAAAGTGCCAGGAGGGAGAAGTGGGGATTATGTTTAGACTTTCTCGGAACTGCTTCAAATCAACTAGATATCTTTGTGCTGTAAATCTCCCAACAGCCAAACGCAAAAGCAGCAAACATCTCGCTGTATGTCCCACATCCAAAGTGCCAAGAGAGAGCTTGCTCTCCCTGTCTTTGAGTACTGTTTTCACTGTCCCGGTTACCTCTTTGCTAACATTCTCTTCAGAGCTGCAGTGAAACCAGGAACCACGTGGAGAAAGCACCCACACTGAAAGTGCCTGGAGGGAACATTGGGGCTTCTTCTCAGTGTCTCTGCCATAGGGTTTCACTGTCCCGGGAAAGTCTCTGCTAACACCGTGCAGAGCGCTGTGCCCAATATACAGAAACGTCTTGCGGTATCTCCTACAGGGAAAGTGCCAGGAGGGAATTGCGGAGCTTGTTCTCAGTGTCTCTGAGAATTGCTCTGATTATCTGTGTGACCTCTTTGCTAAGACTCTCCAGAGAGCCGTCCTCAAAACAAACACACATCTTGACATATCTCCCACATTGATCGCAGTGTCTCCAGAAACGGCATTCAAGGAGCCAGGACCTTTTCTCCCTACACTGTCCGTTGAGTTGTCCTCAAAACCAATATACATCCTGCTATATCTCCCACATGGAAAGTGCCAGGAGGGAGAAGTGGGGATTATGTTTAGACTTTCTCGGAACTGCTTCAAATCAACTAGATATCTTTGTGCTGTAAATCTCCCAACAGCCAAACGCAAAAGCAGCAGACATCTCGCTGTATGTCCCACATCCAAAGTGCCAAGAGAGAGCTTGCTCTCCCTGTCTTTGAGTACTGTTTTCACTGTCCCGGTTACCTCTTTGCTAACATTCTCTTCAGAGCTGCAGTGAAACCAGGAACCACGTGGAGAAAGCACCCACACTGAAAGTGCCTGGAGGGAACATTGGGGCTTCTTCTCAGTGTCTCTGCCATAGGGTTTCACTGTCCCGGGAAAGTCTCTGCTAACACCGTGCAGAGCGCTGTGCCCAATATACAGAAACGTCTTGCGGTATCTCCTACAGGGAAAGTGCCAGGAGGGAATTGCGGAGCTTGTTCTCAGTGTCTCTGAGAATTGCTCTGATTATCTGTGTGACCTCTTTGCTAAGACTCTCCAGAGAGCCGTTCTCAAAACCAACACACATCTTGACATATCTCCCACATTGATCGCAGTGTCTCCAGAAACGGCATTCAAGGAGCCAGGACCTTTTCTCCCTACACTGTCCATTGAGTTGTCCTCAAAACCAATATACATCCTGCTATATCTCCCACATGGAAAGTGCCAGGAGGGAGAAGTGGGGATTATGTTTAGACTTTCTCGGAACTGCTTCAAATCAACTAGATATCTTTGTGCTGTAAATCTCCCAACAGCCAAACGCAAAAGCAGCAAACATCTCGCTGTATGTCCCACATCCAAAGTGCCAAGAGAGAGCTTGCTCTCCCTGTCTTTGAGTACTGTTTTCACTGTCCCGGTTACCTCTTTGCTAACATTCTCTTCAGAGCTGCAGTGAAACCAGGAACCACGTGGAGAAAGCACCCACACTGAAAGTGCCTGGAGGGAACATTGGGGCTTCTTCTCAGTGTCTCTGCCATAGGGTTTCACTGTCCCGGGAAAGTCTCTGCTAACACGCTGCAGAGCGCTGTGCCCAATATACAGAAACGTCTTGCGGTATCTCCTACAGGGAAAGTGCCAGGAGGGAATTGCGGAGCTTGTTCTCAGTGTCTCTGAGAATTGCTCTGATTATCTGTGTGACCTCTTTGCTAAGACTCTCCAGAGAGCCGTCCTCAAAACAAACACACATCTTGACATATCTCCCACATTGATCGCAGTGTCTCCAGAAACGGCATTCAAGGAGCCAGGACCTTTTCTCCCTACACTGTCCGTTGAGTTGTCCTCAAAACCAATCTACATCCTGCTATATCTCCCACATGGAAAGTGCCAGGAGGGAGAAGTGGGGATTATGTTTAGACTTTCTCGGAACTGCTTCAAATCAACTAGATATCTTTGTGCTGTAAATCTCCCAACAGCCAAATGCAAAAGCAGCAAACATCTCGCTGTATGTCCCACATCCAAAGTGCCAAGAGAGAGCTTGCTCTCCCTGTCTTTGAGTACTGTTTTCACTGTCCCGGTTACCTCTTTGCTAACGTTCTCTTCAGAGCCGCAGTGAAACCAGGAACCACGTGGAGAAAGCACCCACACTGAAAGTGCCTGGAGGGAACATTGGGGCTTCTTCTCAGTGTCTCTGACATAGGGTTTCACTGTCCCGGGAAAGTCTCTGCTAACACCGTGCAGAGCGCTGTGCCCAATATACAGAAACGTCTTGCGGTATCTCCTACAGGGAAAGTGCCAGGAGGGAATTGCGGAGCTTGTTCTCAGTGTCTCTGAGAATTGCTCTGATTATCTGTGTGACCTCTTTGCTAAGACTCTCCAGAGAGCCGTCCTCAAAACCAACACACATCTTGACATATCTCCCACATTGATCGCAGTGTCTCCAGAAACGGCATTCAAGGAGCCAGGACCTTTTCTCCCTACACTGTCCATTGAGTTGTCCTCAAAACCAATATACATCCTGCTATATCTCCCACATGGAAAGTGCCAGGAGGGAGAAGTGGGGATTATGTTTAGACTTTCTCGGAACTGCTTCAAATCAACTAGATATCTTTGTGCTGTAAATCTCCCAACAGCCAAACGCAAAAGCAGCAAACATCTCGCTGTATGTCCCACATCCAAAGTGCCAAGAGAGAGCTTGCTCTCCCTGTCTTTGAGTACTGTTTTCACTGTCCCGGTTACCTCTTTGCTAACATTCTCTTCAGAGCTGCAGTGAAACCAGGAACCACGTGGAGAAAGCACCCACACTGAAAGTGCCTGGAGGGAACATTGGGGCTTCTTCTCAGTGTCTCTGACATAGGGTTTCACTGTCCCGGGAAAGTCTCTGCTAACACGCTGCAGAGCGCTGTGCCCAATATACAGAAACGTCTTGCGGTATCTCCTACAGGGAAAGTGCCAGGAGGGAATTGCGGAGCTTGTTCTCAGTGTCTCTGAGAATTGCTCTGATTATCTGTGTGACCTCTTTGCTAAGACTCTCCAGAGAGCCGTCCTCAAAACCAACACACATCTTGACATATCTCCCACATTGATCGCAGTGTCTCCAGAAACGGCATTCAAGGAGCCAGGACCTTTTCTCCCTACACTGTCCGTTGAGTTGTCCTCAAAACCAATATACATCCTGCTATATCTCCCACATGGAAAGTGCCAGGAGGGAGAAGTGGGGATTATGTTTAGACTTTCTCGGAACTGCTTCAAATCAACTAGATATCTTTGTGCTGTAAATCTCCCAACAGCCAAACGCAAAAGCAGCAAACATCTCGCTGTATGTCCCACATCCAAAGTGCCAAGAGAGAGCTTGCTCTCCCTGTCTTTGAGTACTGTTTTCACTGTCCCGGTTACCTCTTTGCTAACATTCTCTTCAGAGCTGCAGTGAAACCAGGAACCACGTGGAGAAGGCACCCACACTGAAAGTGCCTGGAGGGAACATTGGGGCTTCTTCTCAGTGTCTCTGCCATAGGGTTTCATTGTCCCGGGAAAGTCTCTGCTAACACCGTGCAGAGCGCTGTGCCCAATATACAGAAACGTCTTGCGGTATCTCCTACAGGGAAAGTGCCAGGAGGGAATTGCGGAGCTTGTTCTCAGTGTCTCTGAGAATTGCTCTGATTATCTGTGTGACCTCTTTGCTAAGACTCTCCAGAGAGCCGTCCTCAAAACAAACACACATCTTGACATATCTCCCACATTGATCGCAGTGTCTCCAGAAACGGCATTCAAGGAGCCAGGAGGTTTTCTCCCTACACTGTCCATTGAGTTGTCCTCAAAACCAATATACATCCTGCTATATCTCCCACATGGAAAGTGCCAGGAGGGAGACGTGGGGATTATGTTTAGACTTTCTCGGAACTGCTTCAAATCAACTAGATATCTTTGTGCTGTAAATCTCCCAACAGCCAAACGCAAAAGCAGCAAACATCTCGCTGTATGTCCCACATCCAAAGTGCCAAGAGAGAGCTTGCTCTCCCTGTCTTTGAGTACTGTTTTCACTGTCCCGGTTACCTCTTTGCTAACATTCTCTTCAGAGCCGCAGTGAAACCAGGAACCACGTGGAGAAGGCACCCACACTGAAAGTGCCTGGAGGGAACATTGGGGCTTCTTCTCAGTGTCTCTGACATAGGGTTTCACTGTCCCGGGAAAGTCTCTGCTAACACCGTGCAGAGCGCTGTGCCCAATATACAGAAACGTCTTGCGGTATCTCCTACAGGGAAAGTGCCAGGAGGGAATTGCGGAGCTTGTTCTCAGTGTCTCTGAGAATTGCTCTGATTATCTGTGTGACCTCTTTGCTAAGACTCTCCAGAGAGCCGTCCTCAAAACCAACACACATCTTGACATATCTCCCACATTGATCGCAGTGTCTCCAGAAACGGCATTCAAGGAGCCAGGACCTTTTCTCCCTACACTGTCCATTGAGTTGTCCTCAAAACCAATATACATCCTGCTATATCTCCCACATGGAAAGTGCCAGGAGGGAGAAGTGGGGATTATGTTTAGACTTTCTCGGAACTGCTTCAAATCAACTAGATATCTTTGTGCTGTAAATCTCCCAACAGCCAAACGCAAAAGCAGCAAACATCTCGCTGTATGTCCCACATCCAAAGTGCCAAGAGAGAGCTTGCTCTCCCTGTCTTTGAGTACTGTTTTCACTGTCCCGGTTACCTCTTTGCTAACATTCTCTTCAGAGCTGCAGTGAAACCAGGAACCACGTGGAGAAAGCACCCACACTGAAAGTGCCTGGAGGGAACATTGGGGCTTCTTCTCAGTGTCTCTGACATAGGGTTTCACTGTCCCGGGAAAGTCTCTGCTAACACGCTGCAGAGCGCTGTGCCCAATATACAGAAACGTCTTGCGGTATCTCCTACAGGGAAAGTGCCAGGAGGGAATTGCGGAGCTTGTTCTCAGTGTCTCTGAGAATTGCTCTGATTATCTGTGTGACCTCTTTGCTAAGACTCTCCAGAGAGCCGTCCTCAAAACCAACACACATCTTGACATATCTCCCACATTGATCGCAGTGTCTCCAGAAACGGCATTCAAGGAGCCAGGACCTTTTCTCCCTACACTGTCCGTTGAGTTGTCCTCAAAACCAATATACATCCTGCTATATCTCCCACATGGAAAGTGCCAGGAGGGAGAAGTGGGGATTATATTTAGACTTTCTCGGAACTGCTTCAAATCAACTAGATATCTTTGTGCTGTAAATCTCCCAACAGCCAAACGCAAAAGCAGCAAACATCTCGCTGTATGTCCCACATCCAAAGTGCCAAGAGAGAGCTTGCTCTCCCTGTCTTTGAGTACTGTTTTCACTGTCCCGGTTACCTCTTTGCTAACATTCTCTTCAGAGCTGTAGTGAAACCAGGAACCACGTGGAGAAGGCACCCACACTGAAAGTGCCTGGAGGGAACATTGGGGCTTCTTCTCAGTGTCTCTGCCATAGGGTTTCATTGTCCCGGGAAAGTCTCTGCTAACACCGTGCAGAGCGCTGTGCCCAATATACAGAAACGTCTTGCGGTATCTCCTACAGGGAAAGTGCCAGGAGGGAATTGCGGAGCTTGTTCTCAGTGTCTCTGAGAATTGCTCTGATTATCTGTGTGACCTCTTTGCTAAGACTCTCCAGAGAGCCGTCCTCAAAACAAACACACATCTTGACATATCTCCCACATTGATCGCAGTGTCTCCAGAAACGGCATTCAAGGAGCCAGGAGGTTTTCTCCCTACACTGTCCATTGAGTTGTCCTCAAAACCAATATACATCCTGCTATATCTCCCACATGGAAAGTGCCAGGAGGGAGAAGTGGGGATTATGTTTAGACTTTCTCGGAACTGCTTCAAATCAACTAGATATCTTTGTGCTGTAAATCTCCCAACAGCCAAACGCAAAAGCAGCAAACATCTCGCTGTATGTCCCACATCCAAAGTGCCAAGAGAGAGCTTGCTCTCCCTGTCTTTGAGTACTGTTTTCACTGTCCTGGTTACCTCTTTGCTAACATTCTCTTCAGAGCTGCAGTGAAACCAGGAACCACGTGGAGAAAGCACCCACACTGAAAGTGCCTGGAGGGAACATTGGGGCTTCTTCTCAGTGTCTCTGCCATAGGGTTTCACTGTCCCGGGAAAGTCTCTGCTAACACGCTGCACAGCGCTGTGCCCAATATACAGAAACGTCTTGCGGTATCTCCTACAGGGAAAGTGCCAGGAGGGAATTGCGGAGCTTGTTCTCAGTGTCTCTGAGAATTGCTCTGATTATCTGTGTGACCTCTTTGCTAAGACTCTCCAGAGAGCCGTCCTCAAAACAAACACACATCTTGACATATCTCCCACATTGATCGCAGTGTCTCCAGAAACGGCATTCAAGGAGCCAGGACCTTTTCTCCCTACACTGTCCGTTGAGTTGTCCTCAAAACCAATATACCTCCTGCTATATCTCCCACATGGAAAGTGCCAGGAGGGAGAAGTGGGGATTATGTTTAGACTTTCTCGGAACTGCTTCAAATCAACTAGATATCTTTGTGCTGTAAATCTCCCAACAGCCAAACGCAAAAGCAGCAAACATCTCGCTGTATGTCCCACATCCAAAGTGCCAAGAGAGAGCTTGCTCTCCCTGTCTTTGAGTACTGTTTTCACTGTCCCGGTTACCTCTTTGCTAACATTCTCTTCAGAGCTGCAGTGAAACCAGGAACCACGTGGAGAAAGCACCCACACTGAAAGTGCCTGGAGGGAACATTGGGGCTTCTTCTCAGTGTCTCTGACATAGGGTTTCACTGTCCCGGGAAAGTCTCTGCTAACACCGTGCAGAGCGCTGTGCCCAATATACAGAAACGTCTTGCGGTATCTCCTACAGGGAAAGTGCCAGGAGGGAATTGCGGAGCTTGTTCTCAGTGTCTCTGAGAATTGCTCTGATTATCTGTGTGACCTCTTTGCTAAGACTCTCCAGAGAGCCGTCCTCAAAACAAACACACATCTTGACATATCTCCCACATTGATCGCAGTGTCTCCAGAAACGGCATTCAAGGAGCCAGGAGGTTTTCTCCCTACACTGTCCATTGAGTTGTCCTCAAAACCAATATACATCCTGCTATATCTCCCACATGGAAAGTGCCAGGAGGGAGACGTGGGGATTATGTTTAGACTTTCTCGGAACTGCTTCAAATCAACTAGATATCTTTGTGCTGTAAATCTCCCAACAGCCAAACGCAAAAGCAGCAAACATCTCGCTGTATGTCCCACATCCAAAGTGCCAAGAGAGAGCTTGCTCTCCCTGTCTTTGAGTACTGTTTTCACTGTCCCGGTTACCTCTTTGCTAACATTCTCTTCAGAGCTGCAGTGAAACCAGGAACCACGTGGAGAAAGCACCCACACTGAAAGTGCCTGGAGGGAACATTGGGGCTTCTTCTCAGTGTCTCTGACATAGGGTTTCACTGTCCCGGGAAAGTCTCTGCTAACACCGTGCAGAGCGCTGTGCCCAATATACAGAAACGTCTTGCGGTATCTCCTACAGGGAAAGTGCCAGGAGGGAATTGCGGAGCTTGTTCTCAGTGTCTCTGAGAATTGCTCTGATTATCTGTGTGACCTCTTTGCTAAGACTCTCCAGAGAGCCGTCCTCAAAACAAACACACATCTTGACATATCTCCCACATTGATCGCAGTGTCTCCAGAAACGGCATTCAAGGAGCCAGGAGGTTTTCTCCCTACACTGTCCATTGAGTTGTCCTCAAAACCAATATACATCCTGCTATATCTCCCACATGGAAAGTGCCAGGAGGGAGAAGTGGGGATTATGTTTAGACTTTCTCGGAACTGCTTCAAATCAACTAGATATCTTTGTGCTGTAAATCTCCCAACAGCCAAACGCAAAAGCAGCAAACATCTCGCTGTATGTCCCACATCCAAAGTGCCAAGAGAGAGCTTGCTCTCCCTGTCTTTGAGTACTGTTTTCACTGTCCCGGTTACCTCTTTGCTAACATTCTCTTCAGAGCTGCAGTGAAACCAGGAACCACGTGGAGAAAGCACCCACACTGAAAGTGCCTGGAGGGAACATTGGGGCTTCTTCTCAGTGTCTCTGACATAGGGTTTCACTGTCCCGGGAAAGTCTCTGCTAACACCGTGCAGAGCGCTGTGCCCAATATACAGAAACGTCTTGCGGTATCTCCTACAGGGAAAGTGCCAGGAGGGAATTGCGGAGCTTGTTCTCAGTGTCTCTGAGAATTGCTCTGATTATCTGTGTGACCTCTTTGCTAAGACTCTCCAGAGAGCCGTCCTCAAAACAAACACACATCTTGACATATCTCCCACATTGATCGCAGTGTCTCCAGAAACGGCATTCAAGGAGCCAGGAGGTTTTCTCCCTACACTGTCCATTGAGTTGTCCTCAAAACCAATATACATCCTGCTATATCTCCCACATGGAAAGTGCCAGGAGGGAGAAGTGGGGATTATGTTTAGACTTTCTCGGAACTGCTTCAAATCAACTAGATATCTTTGTGCTGTAAATCTCCCAACAGCCAAACGCAAAAGCAGCAAACATCTCGCTGTATGTCCCACATCCAAAGTGCCAAGAGAGAGCTTGCTCTCCCTGTCTTTGAGTACTGTTTTCACTGTCCCGGTTACCTCTTTGCTAACATTCTCTTCAGAGCTGCAGTGAAACCAGGAACCACGTGGAGAAAGCACCCACACTGAAAGTGCCTGGAGGGAACATTGGGGCTTCTTCTCAGTGTCTCTGACATAGGGTTTCACTGTCCCGGGAAAGTCTCTGCTAACACGCTGCAGAGCGCTGTGCCCAATATACAGAAACGTCTTGCGGTATCTCCTACAGGGAAAGTGCCAGGAGGGAATTGCGGAGCTTGTTCTCAGTGTCTCTGAGAATTGCTCTGATTATCTGTGTGACCTCTTTGCTAAGACTCTCCAGAGAGCCGTCCTCAAAACAAACACACATCTTGACATATCTCCCACATTGATCGCAGTGTCTCCAGAAACGGCATTCAAGGAGCCAGGACCTTTTCTCCCTACACTGTCCATTGAGTTGTCCTCAAAACCAATATACATCCTGCTATATCTCCCACATGGAAAGTGCCAGGAGGGAGAAGTGGGGATTATGTTTAGACTTTCTCGGAACTGCTTCAAATCAACTAGATATCTTTGTGCTGTAAATCTCCCAACAGCCAAACGCAAAAGCAGCAAACATCTCGCTGTATGTCCCACATCCAAAGTGCCAAGAGAGAGCTTGCTCTCCCTGTCTTTGAGTACTGTTTTCACTGTCCCGGTTACCTCTTTGCTAACATTCTCTTCAGAGCTGCAGTGAAACCAGGAACCACGTGGAGAAAGCACCCACACTGAAAGTGCCTGGAGGGAACATTGGGGCTTCTTCTCAGTGTCTCTGACATAGGGTTTCACTGTGCCGGGAAAGTCTCTGCTAACACGCTGCAGAGCGCTGTGCCCAATATACAGAAACGTCTTGCGGTATCTCCTACAGGGAAAGTGCCAGGAGGGAATTGCGGAGCTTGTTCTCAGTGTCTCTGAGAATTGCTCTGATTATCTGTGTGACCTCTTTGCTAAGACTCTCCAGAGAGCCGTCCTCAAAACAAACACACATCTTGACATATCTCCCACATTGATCGCAGTGTCTCCAGAAACGGCATTCAAGGAGCCAGGACCTTTTCTCCCTACACTGTCCGTTGAGTTGTCCTCAAAACCAATATACCTCCTGCTATATCTCCCACATGGAAAGTGCCAGGAGGGAGAAGTGGGGATTATGTTTAGACTTTCTCGGAACTGCTTCAAATCAACTAGATATCTTTGTGCTGTAAATCTCCCAACAGCCAAACGCAAAAGCAGCAAACATCTCGCTGTATGTCCCACATCCAAAGTGCCAAGAGAGAGCTTGCTCTCCCTGTCTTTGAGTACTGTTTTCACTGTCCCGGTTACCTCTTTGCTAACATTCTCTTCAGAGCTGCAGTGAAACCAGGAACCACGTGGAGAAAGCACCCACACTGAAAGTGCCTGGAGGGAACATTGGGGCTTCTTCTCAGTGTCTCTGACATAGGGTTTCACTGTCCCGGGAAAGTCTCTGCTAACACCGTGCAGAGCGCTGTGCCCAATATACAGAAACGTCTTGCGGTATCTCCTACAGGGAAAGTGCCAGGAGGGAATTGCGGAGCTTGTTCTCAGTGTCTCTGAGAATTGCTCTGATTATCTGTGTGACCTCTTTGCTAAGACTCTCCAGAGAGCCGTCCTCAAAACAAACACACATCTTGACATATCTCCCACATTGATCGCAGTGTCTCCAGAAACGGCATTCAAGGAGCCAGGAGGTTTTCTCCCTACACTGTCCATTGAGTTGTCCTCAAAACCAATATACATCCTGCTATATCTCCCACATGGAAAGTGCCAGGAGGGAGACGTGGGGATTATGTTTAGACTTTCTCGGAACTGCTTCAAATCAACTAGATATCTTTGTGCTGTAAATCTCCCAACAGCCAAACGCAAAAGCAGCAAACATCTCGCTGTATGTCCCACATCCAAAGTGCCAAGAGAGAGCTTGCTCTCCCTGTCTTTGAGTACTGTTTTCACTGTCCCGGTTACCTCTTTGCTAACATTCTCTTCAGAGCCGCAGTGAAACCAGGAACCACGTGGAGAAGGCACCCACACTGAAAGTGCCTGGAGGGAACATTGGGGCTTCTTCTCAGTGTCTCTGACATAGGGTTTCACTGTCCCGGGAAAGTCTCTGCTAACACCGTGCAGAGCGCTGTGCCCAATATACAGAAACGTCTTGCGGTATCTCCTACAGGGAAAGTGCCAGGAGGGAATTGCGGAGCTTGTTCTCAGTGTCTCTGAGAATTGCTCTGATTATCTGTGTGACCTCTTTGCTAAGACTCTCCAGAGAGCCGTCCTCAAAACCAACACACATCTTGACATATCTCCCACATTGATCGCAGTGTCTCCAGAAACGGCATTCAAGGAGCCAGGACCTTTTCTCCCTACACTGTCCATTGAGTTGTCCTCAAAACCAATATACATCCTGCTATATCTCCCACATGGAAAGTGCCAGGAGGGAGAAGTGGGGATTATGTTTAGACTTTCTCGGAACTGCTTCAAATCAACTAGATATCTTTGTGCTGTAAATCTCCCAACAGCCAAACGCAAAAGCAGCAAACATCTCGCTGTATGTCCCACATCCAAAGTGCCAAGAGAGAGCTTGCTCTCCCTGTCTTTGAGTACTGTTTTCACTGTCCCGGTTACCTCTTTGCTAACATTCTCTTCAGAGCTGCAGTGAAACCAGGAACCACGTGGAGAAAGCACCCACACTGAAAGTGCCTGGAGGGAACATTGGGGCTTCTTCTCAGTGTCTCTGACATAGGGTTTCACTGTCCCGGGAAAGTCTCTGCTAACACGCTGCAGAGCGCTGTGCCCAATATACAGAAACGTCTTGCGGTATCTCCTACAGGGAAAGTGCCAGGAGGGAATTGCGGAGCTTGTTCTCAGTGTCTCTGAGAATTGCTCTGATTATCTGTGTGACCTCTTTGCTAAGACTCTCCAGAGAGCCGTCCTCAAAACCAACACACATCTTGACATATCTCCCACATTGATCGCAGTGTCTCCAGAAACGGCATTCAAGGAGCCAGGACCTTTTCTCCCTACACTGTCCGTTGAGTTGTCCTCAAAACCAATATACATCCTGCTATATCTCCCACATGGAAAGTGCCAGGAGGGAGAAGTGGGGATTATATTTAGACTTTCTCGGAACTGCTTCAAATCAACTAGATATCTTTGTGCTGTAAATCTCCCAACAGCCAAACGCAAAAGCAGCAAACATCTCGCTGTATGTCCCACATCCAAAGTGCCAAGAGAGAGCTTGCTCTCCCTGTCTTTGAGTACTGTTTTCACTGTCCCGGTTACCTCTTTGCTAACATTCTCTTCAGAGCTGTAGTGAAACCAGGAACCACGTGGAGAAGGCACCCACACTGAAAGTGCCTGGAGGGAACATTGGGGCTTCTTCTCAGTGTCTCTGCCATAGGGTTTCATTGTCCCGGGAAAGTCTCTGCTAACACCGTGCAGAGCGCTGTGCCCAATATACAGAAACGTCTTGCGGTATCTCCTACAGGGAAAGTGCCAGGAGGGAATTGCGGAGCTTGTTCTCAGTGTCTCTGAGAATTGCTCTGATTATCTGTGTGACCTCTTTGCTAAGACTCTCCAGAGAGCCGTCCTCAAAACAAACACACATCTTGACATATCTCCCACATTGATCGCAGTGTCTCCAGAAACGGCATTCAAGGAGCCAGGAGGTTTTCTCCCTACACTGTCCATTGAGTTGTCCTCAAAACCAATATACATCCTGCTATATCTCCCACATGGAAAGTGCCAGGAGGGAGAAGTGGGGATTATGTTTAGACTTTCTCGGAACTGCTTCAAATCAACTAGATATCTTTGTGCTGTAAATCTCCCAACAGCCAAACGCAAAAGCAGCAAACATCTCGCTGTATGTCCCACATCCAAAGTGCCAAGAGAGAGCTTGCTCTCCCTGTCTTTGAGTACTGTTTTCACTGTCCCGGTTACCTCTTTGCTAACATTCTCTTCAGAGCTGCAGTGAAACCAGGAACCACGTGGAGAAAGCACCCACACTGAAAGTGCCTGGAGGGAACATTGGGGCTTCTTCTCAGTGTCTCTGCCATAGGGTTTCACTGTCCCGGGAAAGTCTCTGCTAACACGCTGCACAGCGCTGTGCCCAATATACAGAAACGTCTTGCGGTATCTCCTACAGGGAAAGTGCCAGGAGGGAATTGCGGAGCTTGTTCTCAGTGTCTCTGAGAATTGCTCTGATTATCTGTGTGACCTCTTTGCTAAGACTCTCCAGAGAGCCGTCCTCAAAACAAACACACATCTTGACATATCTCCCACATTGATCGCAGTGTCTCCAGAAACGGCATTCAAGGAGCCAGGAGGTTTTCTCCCTACACTGTCCATTAAGTTGTCCTCAAAACCAATATACATCCTGCTATATCTCCCACATGGAAAGTGCCAGGAGGGAGAAGTGGGGATTATGTTTAGACTTTCTCGGAACTGCTTCAAATCAACTAGATATCTTTGTGCTGTAAATCTCCCAACAGCCAAATGCAAAAGCAGCAAACATCTCGCTGTATGTCCCACATCCAAAGTGCCAAGAGAGAGCTTGCTCTCCCTGTCTTTGAGTACTGTTTTCACTGTCCCGGTTACCTCTTTGCTAACATTCTCTTCAGAGCTGTAGTGAAACCAGGAACCACGTGGAGAAAGCACCCACACTGAAAGTGCCTGGAGGGAACATTGGGGCTTCTTCTCAGTGTCTCTGACATAGGGTTTCACTGTGCCGGGAAAGTCTCTGCTAACACGCTGCAGAGCGCTGTGCCCAATATACAGAAACGTCTTGCGGTATCTCCTACAGGGAAAGTGCCAGGAGGGAATTGCGGAGCTTGTTCTCAGTGTCTCTGAGAATTGCTCTGATTATCTGTGTGACCTCTTTGCTAAGACTCTCCAGAGAGCCGTCCTCAAAACAAACACACATCTTGACATATCTCCCACATTGATCGCAGTGTCTCCAGAAACGGCATTCAAGGAGCCAGGACCTTTTCTCCCTACACTGTCCGTTGAGTTGTCCTCAAAACCAATATACCTCCTGCTATATCTCCCACATGGAAAGTGCCAGGAGGGAGAAGTGGGGATTATGTTTAGACTTTCTCGGAACTGCTTCAAATCAACTAGATATCTTTGTGCTGTAAATCTCCCAACAGCCAAACGCAAAAGCAGCAAACATCTCGCTGTATGTCCCACATCCAAAGTGCCAAGAGAGAGCTTGCTCTCCCTGTCTTTGAGTACTGTTTTCACTGTCCCGGTTACCTCTTTGCTAACATTCTCTTCAGAGCTGCAGTGAAACCAGGAACCACGTGGAGAAAGCACCCACACTGAAAGTGCCTGGAGGGAACATTGGGGCTTCTTCTCAGTGTCTCTGACATAGGGTTTCACTGTCCCGGGAAAGTCTCTGCTAACACCGTGCAGAGCGCTGTGCCCAATATACAGAAACGTCTTGCGGTATCTCCTACAGGGAAAGTGCCAGGAGGGAATTGCGGAGCTTGTTCTCAGTGTCTCTGAGAATTGCTCTGATTATCTGTGTGACCTCTTTGCTAAGACTCTCCAGAGAGCCGTCCTCAAAACCAACACACATCTTGACATATCTCCCACATTGATCGCAGTGTCTCCAGAAACGGCATTCAAGGAGCCAGGAGGTTTTCTCCCTACACTGTCCATTGAGTTGTCCTCAAAACCAATATACATCCTGCTATATCTCCCACATGGAAAGTGCCAGGAGGGAGAAGTGGGGATTATGTTTAGACTTTCTCGGAACTGCTTCAAATCAACTAGATATCTTTGTGCTGTAAATCTCCCAACAGCCAAACGCAAAAGCAGCAAACATCTCGCTGTATGTCCCACATCCAAAGTGCCAAGAGAGAGCTTGCTCTCCCTGTCTTTGAGTACTGTTTTCACTGTCCCGGTTACCTCTTTGCTAACATTCTCTTCAGAGCTGCAGTGAAACCAGGAACCACGTGGAGAAAGCACCCACACTGAAAGTGCCTGGAGGGAACATTGGGGCTTCTTCTCAGTGTCTCTGACATAGGGTTTCACTGTCCCGGGAAAGTCTCTGCTAACACCGTGCAGAGCGCTGTGCCCAATATACAGAAACGTCTTGCGGTATCTCCTACAGGGAAAGTGCCAGGAGGGAATTGCGGAGCTTGTTCTCAGTGTCTCTGAGAATTGCTCTGATTATCTGTGTGACCTCTTTGCTAAGACTCTCCAGAGAGCCGTCCTCAAAACAAACACACATCTTGACATATCTCCCACATTGATCGCAGTGTCTCCAGAAACGGCATTCAAGGAGCCAGGAGGTTTTCTCCCTACACTGTCCATTGAGTTGTCCTCAAAACCAATATACATCCTGCTATATCTCCCACATGGAAAGTGCCAGGAGGGAGAAGTGGGGATTATGTTTAGACTTTCTCGGAACTGCTTCAAATCAACTAGATATCTTTGTGCTGTAAATCTCCCAACAGCCAAACGCAAAAGCAGCAAACATCTCGCTGTATGTCCCACATCCAAAGTGCCAAGAGAGAGCTTGCTCTCCCTGTCTTTGAGTACTGTTTTCACTGTCCCGGTTACCTCTTTGCTAACATTCTCTTCAGAGCTGCAGTGAAACCAGGAACCACGTGGAGAAAGCACCCACACTGAAAGTGCCTGGAGGGAACATTGGGGCTTCTTCTCAGTGTCTCTGACATAGGGTTTCACTGTGCCGGGAAAGTCTCTGCTAACACGCTGCAGAGCGCTGTGCCCAATATACAGAAACGTCTTGCGGTATCTCCTACAGGGAAAGTGCCAGGAGGGAATTGCGGAGCTTGTTCTCAGTGTCTCTGAGAATTGCTCTGATTATCTGTGTGACCTCTTTGCTAAGACTCTCCAGAGAGCCGTCCTCAAAACAAACACACATCTTGACATATCTCCCACATTGATCGCAGTGTCTCCAGAAACGGCATTCAAGGAGCCAGGACCTTTTCTCCCTACACTGTCCGTTGAGTTGTCCTCAAAACCAATATACATCCTGCTATATCTCCCACATGGAAAGTGCCAGGAGGGAGAAGTGGGGATTATGTTTAGACTTTCTCGGAACTGCTTCAAATCAACTAGATATCTTTGTGCTGTAAATCTCCCAACAGCCAAACGCAAAAGCAGCAAACATCTCGCTGTATGTCCCACATCCAAAGTGCCAAGAGAGAGCTTGCTCTCCCTGTCTTTGAGTACTGTTTTCACTGTCCCGGTTACCTCTTTGCTAACATTCTCTTCAGAGCTGCAGTGAAACCAGGAACCACGTGGAGAAAGCACCCACACTGAAAGTGCCTGGAGGGAACATTGGGGCTTCTTCTCAGTGTCTCTGACATAGGGTTTCACTGTGCCGGGAAAGTCTCTGCTAACACGCTGCAGAGCGCTGTGCCCAATATACAGAAACGTCTTGCGGTATCTCCTACAGGGAAAGTGCCAGGAGGGAATTGCGGAGCTTGTTCTCAGTGTCTCTGAGAATTGCTCTGATTATCTGTGTGACCTCTTTGCTAAGACTCTCCAGAGAGCCGTCCTCAAAACAAACACACATCTTGACATATCTCCCACATTGATCGCAGTGTCTCCAGAAACGGCATTCAAGGAGCCAGGACCTTTTCTCCCTACACTGTCCGTTGAGTTGTCCTCAAAACCAATATACCTCCTGCTATATCTCCCACATGGAAAGTGCCAGGAGGGAGAAGTGGGGATTATGTTTAGACTTTCTCGGAACTGCTTCAAATCAACTAGATATCTTTGTGCTGTAAATCTCCCAACAGCCAAACGCAAAAGCAGCAAACATCTCGCTGTATGTCCCACATCCAAAGTGCCAAGAGAGAGCTTGCTCTCCCTGTCTTTGAGTACTGTTTTCACTGTCCCGGTTACCTCTTTGCTAACATTCTCTTCAGAGCTGCAGTGAAACCAGGAACCACGTGGAGAAAGCACCCACACTGAAAGTGCCTGGAGGGAACATTGGGGCTTCTTCTCAGTGTCTCTGCCATAGGGTTTCACTGTCCCGGGAAAGTCTCTGCTAACACGCTGCAGAGCGCTGTGCCCAATATACAGAAACGTCTTGCGGTATCTCCTACAGGGAAAGTGCCAGGAGGGAATTGCGGAGCTTGTTCTCAGTGTCTCTGAGAATTGCTCTGATTATCTGTGTGACCTCTTTGCTAAGACTCTCCAGAGAGCCGTCCTCAAAACAAACACACATCTTGACATATCTCCCACATTGATCGCAGTGTCTCCAGAAACGGCATTCAAGGAGCCAGGAGGTTTTCTCCCTACACTGTCCATTGAGTTGTCCTCAAAACCAATATACATCCTGCTATATCTCCCACATGGAAAGTGCCAGGAGGGAGAAGTGGGGATTATGTTTAGACTTTCTCGGAACTGCTTCAAATCAACTAGATATCTTTGTGCTGTAAATCTCCCAACAGCCAAACGCAAAAGCAGCAAACATCTCGCTGTATGTCCCACATCCAAAGTGCCAAGAGAGAGCTTGCTCTCCCTGTCTTTGAGTACTGTTTTCACTGTCCCGGTTACCTCTTTGCTAACATTCTCTTCAGAGCTGCGGTGAAACCAGGAACCACGTGGAGAAAGCACCCACACTGAAAGTGCCTGGAGGGAACATTGGGGCTTCTTCTCAGTGTCTCTGCCATAGGGTTTCACTGTCCCGGGAAAGTCTCTGCTAACACCGTGCAGAGCGCTGTGCCCAATATACAGAAACGTCTTGCGGTATCTCCTACAGGGAAAGTGCCAGGAGGGAATTGCGGAGCTTGTTCTCAGTGTCTCTGAGAATTGCTCTGATTATCTGTGTGACCTCTTTGCTAAGACTCTCCAGAGAGCCGTCCTCAAAACAAACACACATCTTGACATATCTCCCACATTGATCGCAGTGTCTCCAGAAACGGCATTCAAGGAGCCAGGACCTTTTCTCCCTACACTGTCCATTGAGTTGTCCTCAAAACCAATATACATCCTGCTATATCTCCCACATGGAAAGTGCCAGGAGGGAGAAGTGGGGATTATGTTTAGACTTTCTCGGAACTGCTTCAAATCAACTAGATATCTTTGTGCTGTAAATCTCCCAACAGCCAAACGCAAAAGCAGCAAACATCTCGCTGTATGTCCCACATCCAAAGTGCCAAGAGAGAGCTTGCTCTCCCTGTCTTTGAGTACTGTTTTCACTGTCCCGGTTACCTCTTTGCTAACATTCTCTTCAGAGCTGCGGTGAAACCAGGAACCACGTGGAGAAAGCACCCACACTGAAAGTGCCTGGAGGGAACATTGGGGCTTCTTCTCAGTGTCTCTGCCATAGGGTTTCACTGTGCCGGGAAAGTCTCTGCTAACACGCTGCAGAGCGCTGTGCCCAATATACAGAAACGTCTTGCGGTATCTCCTACAGGGAAAGTGCCAGGAGGGAATTGCGGAGCTTGTTCTCAGTGTCTCTGAGAATTGCTCTGATTATCTGTGTGACCTCTTTGCTAAGACTCTCCAGAGAGCCGTCCTCAAAACAAACACACATCTTGACATATCTCCCACATTGATCGCAGTGTCTCCAGAAACGGCATTCAAGGAGCCAGGACCTTTTCTCCCTACACTGTCCGTTGAGTTGTCCTCAAAACCAATATACATCCTGCTATATCTCCCACATGGAAAGTGCCAGGAGGGAGAAGTGGGGATTATGTTTAGACTTTCTCGGAACTGCTTCAAATCAACTAGATATCTTTGTGCTGTAAATCTCCCAACAGCCAAACGCAAAAGCAGCAAACATCTCGCTGTATGTCCCACATCCAAAGTGCCAAGAGAGAGCTTGCTCTCCCTGTCTTTGAGTACTGTTTTCACTGTCCCGGTTACCTCTTTGCTAACATTCTCTTCAGAGCTGCAGTGAAACCAGGAACCACGTGGAGAAAGCACCCACACTGAAAGTGCCTGGAGGGAACATTGGGGCTTCTTCTCAGTGTCTCTGCCATAGGGTTTCACTGTCCCGGGAAAGTCTCTGCTAACACGCTGCAGAGCGCTGTGCCCAATATACAGAAACGTCTTGCGGTATCTCCTACAGGGAAAGTGCCAGGAGGGAATTGCGGAGCTTGTTCTCAGTGTCTCTGAGAATTGCTCTGATTATCTGTGTGACCTCTTTGCTAAGACTCTCCAGAGAGCCGTCCTCAAAACAAACACACATCTTGACATATCTCCCACATTGATCGCAGTGTCTCCAGAAACGGCATTCAAGGAGCCAGGACCTTTTCTCCCTACACTGTCCATTGAGTTGTCCTCAAAACCAATATACATCCTGCTATATCTCCCACATGGAAAGTGCCAGGAGGGAGAAGTGGGGATTATGTTTAGACTTTCTCGGAACTGCTTCAAATCAACTAGATATCTTTGTGCTGTAAATCTCCCAACAGCCAAACGCAAAAGCAGCAAACATCTCGCTGTATGTCCCACATCCAAAGTGCCAAGAGAGAGCTTGCTCTCCCTGTCTTTGAGTACTGTTTTCACTGTCCCGGTTACCTCTTTGCTAACATTCTCTTCAGAGCTGCAGTGAAACCAGGAACCACGTGGAGAAAGCACCCACACTGAAAGTGCCTGGAGGGAACATTGGGGCTTCTTCTCAGTGTCTCTGCCATAGGGTTTCACTGTCCCGGGAAAGTCTCTGCTAACACCGTGCAGAGCGCTGTGCCCAATATACAGAAACGTCTTGCGGTATCTCCTACAGGGAAAGTGCCAGGAGGGAATTGCGGAGCTTGTTCTCAGTGTCTCTGAGAATTGCTCTGATTATCTGTGTGACCTCTTTGCTAAGACTCTCCAGAGAGCCGTCCTCAAAACAAACACACATCTTGACATATCTCCCACATTGATCGCAGTGTCTCCAGAAACGGCATTCAAGGAGCCAGGACCTTTTCTCCCTACACTGTCCATTGAGTTGTCCTCAAAACCAATATACATCCTGCTATATCTCCCACATGGAAAGTGCCAGGAGGGAGAAGTGGGGATTATGTTTAGACTTTCTCGGAACTGCTTCAAATCAACTAGATATCTTTGTGCTGTAAATCTCCCAACAGCCAAACGCAAAAGCAGCAAACATCTCGCTGTATGTCCCACATCCAAAGTGCCAAGAGAGAGCTTGCTCTCCCTGTCTTTGAGTACTGTTTTCACTGTCCCGGTTACCTCTTTGCTAACATTCTCTTCAGAGCTGCAGTGAAACCAGGAACCACGTGGAGAAGGCACCCACACTGAAAGTGCCTGGAGGGAACATTGGGGCTTCTTCTCAGTGTCTCTGCCATAGGGTTTCACTGTCCCGGGAAAGTCTCTGCTAACACCGTGCAGAGCGCTGTGCCCAATATACAGAAACGTCTTGCGGTATCTCCTACAGGGAAAGTGCCAGGAGGGAATTGCGGAGCTTGTTCTCAGTGTCTCTGAGAATTGCTCTGATTATCTGTGTGACCTCTTTGCTAAGACTCTCCAGAGAGCCGTCCTCAAAACAAACACACATCTTGACATATCTCCCACATTGATCGCAGTGTCTCCAGAAACGGCATTCAAGGAGCCAGGACCTTTTCTCCCTACACTGTCCATTGAGTTGTCCTCAAAACCAATATACATCCTGCTATATCTCCCACATGGAAAGTGCCAGGAGGGAGAAGTGGGGATTATGTTTAGACTTTCTCGGAACTGCTTCAAATCAACTAGATATCTTTGTGCTGTAAATCTCCCAACAGCCAAACGCAAAAGCAGCAAACATCTCGCTGTATGTCCCACATCCAAAGTGCCAAGAGAGAGCTTGCTCTCCCTGTCTTTGAGTACTGTTTTCACTGTCCCGGTTACCTCTTTGCTAACATTCTCTTCAGAGCTGCAGTGAAACCAGGAACCACGTGGAGAAAGCACCCACACTGAAAGTGCCTGGAGGGAACATTGGGGCTTCTTCTCAGTGTCTCTGACATAGGGTTTCACTGTCCCGGGAAAGTCTCTGCTAACACCGTGCAGAGCGCTGTGCCCAATATACAGAAACGTCTTGCGGTATCTCCTACAGGGAAAGTGCCAGGAGGGAATTGCGGAGCTTGTTCTCAGTGTCTCTGAGAATTGCTCTGATTATCTGTGTGACCTCTTTGCTAAGACTCTCCAGAGAGACGTCCTCAAAACAAACACACATCTTGACATATCTCCCACATTGATCGCAGTGTCTCCAGAAACGGCATTCAAGGAGCCAGGAGGTTTTCTCCCTACACTGTCCATTAAGTTGTCCTCAAAACCAATATACATCCTGCTATATCTCCCACATGGAAAGTGCCAGGAGGGAGAAGTGGGGATTATGTTTAGACTTTCTCGGAACTGCTTCAAATCAACTAGATATCTTTGTGCTGTAAATCTCCCAACAGCCAAACGCAAAAGCAGCAAACATCTCGCTGTATGTCCCACATCCAAAGTGCCAAGAGAGAGCTTGCTCTCCCTGTCTTTGAGTACTGTTTTCACTGTCCCGGTTACCTCTTTGCTAACATTCTCTTCAGAGCTGTAGTGAAACCAGGAACCACGTGGAGAAAGCACCCACACTGAAAGTGCCTGGAGGGAACATTGGGGCTTCTTCTCAGTGTCTCTGACATAGGGTTTCACTGTGCCGGGAAAGTCTCTGCTAACACGCTGCAGAGCGCTGTGCCCAATATACAGAAACGTCTTGCGGTATCTCCTACAGGGAAAGTGCCAGGAGGGAATTGCGGAGCTTGTTCTCAGTGTCTCTGAGAATTGCTCTGATTATCTGTGTGACCTCTTTGCTAAGACTCTCCAGAGAGCCGTCCTCAAAACAAACACACATCTTGACATATCTCCCACATTGATCGCAGTGTCTCCAGAAACGGCATTCAAGGAGCCAGGACCTTTTCTCCCTACACTGTCCGTTGAGTTGTCCTCAAAACCAATATACATCCTGCTATATCTCCCACATGGAAAGTGCCAGGAGGGAGAAGTGGGGATTATGTTTAGACTTTCTCGGAACTGCTTCAAATCAACTAGATATCTTTGTGCTGTAAATCTCCCAACAGCCAAACGCAAAAGCAGCAAACATCTCGCTGTATGTCCCACATCCAAAGTGCCAAGAGAGAGCTTGCTCTCCCTGTCTTTGAGTACTGTTTTCACTGTCCCGGTTACCTCTTTGCTAACATTCTCTTCAGAGCTGCAGTGAAACCAGGAACCACGTGGAGAAAGCACCCACACTGAAAGTGCCTGGAGGGAACATTGGGGCTTCTTCTCAGTGTCTCTGCCATAGGGTTTCACTGTCCCGGGAAAGTCTCTGCTAACACGCTGCAGAGCGCTGTGCCCAATATACAGAAACGTCTTGCGGTATCTCCTACAGGGAAAGTGCCAGGAGGGAATTGCGGAGCTTGTTCTCAGTGTCTCTGAGAATTGCTCTGATTATCTGTGTGACCTCTTTGCTAAGACTCTCCAGAGAGCCGTCCTCAAAACAAACACACATCTTGACATATCTCCCACATTGATCGCAGTGTCTCCAGAAACGGCATTCAAGGAGCCAGGACCTTTTCTCCCTACACTGTCCATTGAGTTGTCCTCAAAACCAATATACATCCTGCTATATCTCCCACATGGAAAGTGCCAGGAGGGAGAAGTGGGGATTATGTTTAGACTTTCTCGGAACTGCTTCAAATCAACTAGATATCTTTGTGCTGTAAATCTCCCAACAGCCAAACGCAAAAGCAGCAAACATCTCGCTGTATGTCCCACATCCAAAGTGCCAAGAGAGAGCTTGCTCTCCCTGTCTTTGAGTACTGTTTTCACTGTCCCGGTTACCTCTTTGCTAACATTCTCTTCAGAGCTGCGGTGAAACCAGGAACCACGTGGAGAAAGCACCCACACTGAAAGTGCCTGGAGGGAACATTGGGGCTTCTTCTCAGTGTCTCTGCCATAGGGTTTCACTGTCCCGGGAAAGTCTCTGCTAACACCGTGCAGAGCGCTGTGCCCAATATACAGAAACGTCTTGCGGTATCTCCTACAGGGAAAGTGCCAGGAGGGAATTGCGGAGCTTGTTCTCAGTGTCTCTGAGAATTGCTCTGATTATCTGTGTGACCTCTTTGCTAAGACTCTCCAGAGAGACGTCCTCAAAACAAACACACATCTTGACATATCTCCCACATTGATCGCAGTGTCTCCAGAAACGGCATTCAAGGAGCCAGGACCTTTTCTCCCTACACTGTCCATTGAGTTGTCCTCAAAACCAATCTACATCCTGCTATATCTCCCACATGGAAAGTGCCAGGAGGGAGAAGTGGGGATTATGTTTAGACTTTCTCGGAACTGCTTCAAATCAACTAGGTATCTTTGTGCTGTAAATCTCCCAACAGCCAAACGCAAAAGCAGCAAACATCTCGCTGTATGTCCCACATCCAAAGTGCCAAGAGAGAGCTTGCTCTCCCTGTCTTTGAGTACTGTTTTCACTGTCCCGGTTACCTCTTTGCTAACATTCTCTTCAGAGCTGCAGTGAAACCAGGAACCACGTGGAGAAAGCACCCACACTGAAAGTGCCTGGAGGGAACATTGGGGCTTCTTCTCAGTGTCTCTGCCATAGGGTTTCACTGTCCCGGGAAAGTCTCTGCTAACACCGTGCAGAGCGCTGTGCCCAATATACAGAAACGTCTTGCGGTATCTCCTACAGGGAAAGTGCCAGGAGGGAATTGCGGAGCTTGTTCTCAGTGTCTCTGAGAATTGCTCTGATTATCTGTGTGACCTCTTTGCTAAGACTCTCCAGAGAGCCGTCCTCAAAACAAACACACATCTTGACATATCTCCCACATTGATCGCAGTGTCTCCAGAAACGGCATTCAAGGAGCCAGGACCTTTTCTCCCTACACTGTCCATTGAGTTGTCCTCAAAACCAATATACATCCTGCTATATCTCCCACATGGAAAGTGCCAGGAGGGAGAAGTGGGGATTATGTTTAGACTTTCTCGGAACTGCTTCAAATCAACTAGATATCTTTGTGCTGTAAATCTCCCAACAGCCAAACGCAAAAGCAGCAAACATCTCGCTGTATGTCCCACATCCAAAGTGCCAAGAGAGAGCTTGCTCTCCCTGTCTTTGAGTACTGTTTTCACTGTCCCGGTTACCTCTTTGCTAACATTCTCTTCAGAGCTGCAGTGAAACCAGGAACCACGTGGAGAAAGCACCCACACTGAAAGTGCCTGGAGGGAACATTGGGGCTTCTTCTCAGTGTCTCTGACATAGGGTTTCACTGTCCCGGGAAAGTCTCTGCTAACACCGTGCAGAGCGCTGTGCCCAATATACAGAAACGTCTTGCGGTATCTCCTACAGGGAAAGTGCCAGGAGGGAATTGCGGAGCTTGTTCTCAGTGTCTCTGAGAATTGCTCTGATTATCTGTGTGACCTCTTTGCTAAGACTCTCCAGAGAGCCGTCCTCAAAACCAACACACATCTTGACATATCTCCCACATTGATCGCAGTGTCTCCAGAAACGGCATTCAAGGAGCCAGGACCTTTTCTCCCTACACTGTCCGTTGAGTTGTCCTCAAAACCAATCTACATCCTGCTATATCTCCCACATGGAAAGTGCCAGGAGGGAGAAGTGGGGATTATGTTTAGACTTTCTCGGAACTGCTTCAAATCAACTAGATATCTTTGTGCTGTAAATCTCCCAACAGCCAAACGCAAAAGCAGCAAACATCTCGCTGTATGTCCCACATCCAAAGTGCCAAGAGAGAGCTTGCTCTCCCTGTCTTTGAGTACTGTTTTCACTGTCCCGGTTACCTCTTTGCTAACATTCTCTTCAGAGCTGCAGTGAAACCAGGAACCACGTGGAGAAAGCACCCACACTGAAAGTGCCTGGAGGGAACATTGGGGCTTCTTCTCAGTGTCTCTGACATAGGGTTTCACTGTCCCGGGAAAGTCTCTGCTAACACCGTGCAGAGCGCTGTGCCCAATATACAGAAACGTCTTGCGGTATCTCCTACAGGGAAAGTGCCAGGAGGGAATTGCGGAGCTTGTTCTCAGTGTCTCTGAGAATTGCTCTGATTATCTGTGTGACCTCTTTGCTAAGACTCTCCAGAGAGCCGTCCTCAAAACAAACACACATCTTGACATATCTCCCACATTGATCGCAGTGTCTCCAGAAACGGCATTCAAGGAGCCAGGACCTTTTCTCCCTACACTGTCCATTGAGTTGTCCTCAAAACCAATATACATCCTGCTATATCTCCCACATGGAAAGTGCCAGGAGGGAGAAGTGGGGATTATGTTTAGACTTTCTCGGAACTGCTTCAAATCAACTAGATATCTTTGTGCTGTAAATCTCCCAACAGCCAAACGCAAAAGCAGCAAACATCTCGCTGTATGTCCCACATCCAAAGTGCCAAGAGAGAGCTTGCTCTCCCTGTCTTTGAGTACTGTTTTCACTGTCCCGGTTACCTCTTTGCTAACATTCTCTTCAGAGCTGCAGTGAAACCAGGAACCACGTGGAGAAAGCACCCACACTGAAAGTGCCTGGAGGGAACATTGGGGCTTCTTCTCAGTGTCTCTGACATAGGGTTTCACTGTCCCGGGAAAGTCTCTGCTAACACCGTGCAGAGCGCTGTGCCCAATATACAGAAACGTCTTGCGGTATCTCCTACAGGGAAAGTGCCAGGAGGGAATTGCGGAGCTTGTTCTCAGTGTCTCTGAGAATTGCTCTGATTATCTGTGTGACCTCTTTGCTAAGACTCTCCAGAGAGACGTCCTCAAAACAAACACACATCTTGACATATCTCCCACATTGATCGCAGTGTCTCCAGAAACGGCATTCAAGGAGCCAGGAGGTTTTCTCCCTACACTGTCCATTAAGTTGTCCTCAAAACCAATATACATCCTGCTATATCTCCCACATGGAAAGTGCCAGGAGGGAGAAGTGGGGATTATGTTTAGACTTTCTCGGAACTGCTTCAAATCAACTAGATATCTTTGTGCTGTAAATCTCCCAACAGCCAAACGCAAAAGCAGCAAACATCTCGCTGTATGTCCCACATCCAAAGTGCCAAGAGAGAGCTTGCTCTCCCTGTCTTTGAGTACTGTTTTCACTGTCCCGGTTACCTCTTTGCTAACATTCTCTTCAGAGCTGTAGTGAAACCAGGAACCACGTGGAGAAAGCACCCACACTGAAAGTGCCTGGAGGGAACATTGGGGCTTCTTCTCAGTGTCTCTGACATAGGGTTTCACTGTGCCGGGAAAGTCTCTGCTAACACGCTGCAGAGCGCTGTGCCCAATATACAGAAACGTCTTGCGGTATCTCCTACAGGGAAAGTGCCAGGAGGGAATTGCGGAGCTTGTTCTCAGTGTCTCTGAGAATTGCTCTGATTATCTGTGTGACCTCTTTGCTAAGACTCTCCAGAGAGCCGTCCTCAAAACAAACACACATCTTGACATATCTCCCACATTGATCGCAGTGTCTCCAGAAACGGCATTCAAGGAGCCAGGACCTTTTCTCCCTACACTGTCCGTTGAGTTGTCCTCAAAACCAATATACATCCTGCTATATCTCCCACATGGAAAGTGCCAGGAGGGAGAAGTGGGGATTATGTTTAGACTTTCTCGGAACTGCTTCAAATCAACTAGATATCTTTGTGCTGTAAATCTCCCAACAGCCAAACGCAAAAGCAGCAAACATCTCGCTGTATGTCCCACATCCAAAGTGCCAAGAGAGAGCTTGCTCTCCCTGTCTTTGAGTACTGTTTTCACTGTCCCGGTTACCTCTTTGCTAACATTCTCTTCAGAGCTGCAGTGAAACCAGGAACCACGTGGAGAAAGCACCCACACTGAAAGTGCCTGGAGGGAACATTGGGGCTTCTTCTCAGTGTCTCTGCCATAGGGTTTCACTGTCCCGGGAAAGTCTCTGCTAACACGCTGCAGAGCGCTGTGCCCAATATACAGAAACGTCTTGCGGTATCTCCTACAGGGAAAGTGCCAGGAGGGAATTGCGGAGCTTGTTCTCAGTGTCTCTGAGAATTGCTCTGATTATCTGTGTGACCTCTTTGCTAAGACTCTCCAGAGAGCCGTCCTCAAAACAAACACACATCTTGACATATCTCCCACATTGATCGCAGTGTCTCCAGAAACGGCATTCAAGGAGCCAGGACCTTTTCTCCCTACACTGTCCATTGAGTTGTCCTCAAAACCAATATACATCCTGCTATATCTCCCACATGGAAAGTGCCAGGAGGGAGAAGTGGGGATTATGTTTAGACTTTCTCGGAACTGCTTCAAATCAACTAGATATCTTTGTGCTGTAAATCTCCCAACAGCCAAACGCAAAAGCAGCAAACATCTCGCTGTATGTCCCACATCCAAAGTGCCAAGAGAGAGCTTGCTCTCCCTGTCTTTGAGTACTGTTTTCACTGTCCCGGTTACCTCTTTGCTAACATTCTCTTCAGAGCTGCGGTGAAACCAGGAACCACGTGGAGAAAGCACCCACACTGAAAGTGCCTGGAGGGAACATTGGGGCTTCTTCTCAGTGTCTCTGCCATAGGGTTTCACTGTCCCGGGAAAGTCTCTGCTAACACCGTGCAGAGCGCTGTGCCCAATATACAGAAACGTCTTGCGGTATCTCCTACAGGGAAAGTGCCAGGAGGGAATTGCGGAGCTTGTTCTCAGTGTCTCTGAGAATTGCTCTGATTATCTGTGTGACCTCTTTGCTAAGACTCTCCAGAGAGACGTCCTCAAAACAAACACACATCTTGACATATCTCCCACATTGATCGCAGTGTCTCCAGAAACGGCATTCAAGGAGCCAGGACCTTTTCTCCCTACACTGTCCATTGAGTTGTCCTCAAAACCAATCTACATCCTGCTATATCTCCCACATGGAAAGTGCCAGGAGGGAGAAGTGGGGATTATGTTTAGACTTTCTCGGAACTGCTTCAAATCAACTAGGTATCTTTGTGCTGTAAATCTCCCAACAGCCAAACGCAAAAGCAGCAAACATCTCGCTGTATGTCCCACATCCAAAGTGCCAAGAGAGAGCTTGCTCTCCCTGTCTTTGAGTACTGTTTTCACTGTCCCGGTTACCTCTTTGCTAACATTCTCTTCAGAGCTGCAGTGAAACCAGGAACCACGTGGAGAAAGCACCCACACTGAAAGTGCCTGGAGGGAACATTGGGGCTTCTTCTCAGTGTCTCTGCCATAGGGTTTCACTGTCCCGGGAAAGTCTCTGCTAACACCGTGCAGAGCGCTGTGCCCAATATACAGAAACGTCTTGCGGTATCTCCTACAGGGAAAGTGCCAGGAGGGAATTGCGGAGCTTGTTCTCAGTGTCTCTGAGAATTGCTCTGATTATCTGTGTGACCTCTTTGCTAAGACTCTCCAGAGAGCCGTCCTCAAAACAAACACACATCTTGACATATCTCCCACATTGATCGCAGTGTCTCCAGAAACGGCATTCAAGGAGCCAGGACCTTTTCTCCCTACACTGTCCATTGAGTTGTCCTCAAAACCAATATACATCCTGCTATATCTCCCACATGGAAAGTGCCAGGAGGGAGAAGTGGGGATTATGTTTAGACTTTCTCGGAACTGCTTCAAATCAACTAGATATCTTTGTGCTGTAAATCTCCCAACAGCCAAACGCAAAAGCAGCAAACATCTCGCTGTATGTCCCACATCCAAAGTGCCAAGAGAGAGCTTGCTCTCCCTGTCTTTGAGTACTGTTTTCACTGTCCCGGTTACCTCTTTGCTAACATTCTCTTCAGAGCTGCAGTGAAACCAGGAACCACGTGGAGAAAGCACCCACACTGAAAGTGCCTGGAGGGAACATTGGGGCTTCTTCTCAGTGTCTCTGACATAGGGTTTCACTGTCCCGGGAAAGTCTCTGCTAACACCGTGCAGAGCGCTGTGCCCAATATACAGAAACGTCTTGCGGTATCTCCTACAGGGAAAGTGCCAGGAGGGAATTGCGGAGCTTGTTCTCAGTGTCTCTGAGAATTGCTCTGATTATCTGTGTGACCTCTTTGCTAAGACTCTCCAGAGAGCCGTCCTCAAAACAAACACACATCTTGACATATCTCCCACATTGATCGCAGTGTCTCCAGAAACGGCATTCAAGGAGCCAGGACCTTTTCTCCCTACACTGTCCGTTGAGTTGTCCTCAAAACCAATCTACATCCTGCTATATCTCCCACATGGAAAGTGCCAGGAGGGAGAAGTGGGGATTATGTTTAGACTTTCTCGGAACTGCTTCAAATCAACTAGATATCTTTGTGCTGTAAATCTCCCAACAGCCAAACGCAAAAGCAGCAAACATCTCGCTGTATGTCCCACATCCAAAGTGCCAAGAGAGAGCTTGCTCTCCCTGTCTTTGAGTACTGTTTTCACTGTCCCGGTTACCTCTTTGCTAACATTCTCTTCAGAGCTGCAGTGAAACCAGGAACCACGTGGAGAAAGCACCCACACTGAAAGTGCCTGGAGGGAACATTGGGGCTTCTTCTCAGTGTCTCTGACATAGGGTTTCACTGTCCCGGGAAAGTCTCTGCTAACACCGTGCAGAGCGCTGTGCCCAATATACAGAAACGTCTTGCGGTATCTCCTACAGGGAAAGTGCCAGGAGGGAATTGCGGAGCTTGTTCTCAGTGTCTCTGAGAATTGCTCTGATTATCTGTGTGACCTCTTTGCTAAGACTCTCCAGAGAGCCGTCCTCAAAACAAACACACATCTTGACATATCTCCCACATTGATCGCAGTGTCTCCAGAAACGGCATTCAAGGAGCCAGGACCTTTTCTCCCTACACTGTCCGTTGAGTTGTCCTCAAAACCAATCTACATCCTGCTATATCTCCCACATGGAAAGTGCCAGGAGGGAGAAGTGGGGATTATGTTTAGACTTTCTCGGAACTGCTTCAAATCAACTAGATATCTTTGTGCTGTAAATCTCCCAACAGCCAAACGCAAAAGCAGCAAACATCTCGCTGTATGTCCCACATCCAAAGTGCCAAGAGAGAGCTTGCTCTCCCTGTCTTTGAGTACTGTTTTCACTGTCCCGGTTACCTCTTTGCTAACATTCTCTTCAGAGCTGCAGTGAAACCAGGAACCACGTGGAGAAAGCACCCACACTGAAAGTGCCTGGAGGGAACATTGGGGCTTCTTCTCAGTGTCTCTGACATAGGGTTTCACTGTCCCGGGAAAGTCTCTGCTAACACCGTGCAGAGCGCTGTGCCCAATATACAGAAACGTCTTGCGGTATCTCCTACAGGGAAAGTGCCAGGAGGGAATTGCGGAGCTTGTTCTCAGTGTCTCTGAGAATTGCTCTGATTATCTGTGTGACCTCTTTGCTAAGACTCTCCAGAGAGCCGTCCTCAAAACAAACACACATCTTGACATATCTCCCACATTGATCGCAGTGTCTCCAGAAACGGCATTCAAGGAGCCAGGACCTTTTCTCCCTACACTGTCCGTTGAGTTGTCCTCAAAACCAATATACATCCTGCTATATCTCCCACATGGAAAGTGCCAGGAGGGAGAAGTGGGGATTATGTTTAGACTTTCTCGGAACTGCTTCAAATCAACTAGATATCTTTGTGCTGTAAATCTCCCAACAGCCAAACGCAAAAGCAGCAAACATCTCGCTGTATGTCCCACATCCAAAGTGCCAAGAGAGAGCTTGCTCTCCCTGTCTTTGAGTACTGTTTTCACTGTCCCGGTTACCTCTTTGCTAACATTCTCTTCAGAGCTGCAGTGAAACCAGGAACCACGTGGAGAAAGCACCCACACTGAAAGTGCCTGGAGGGAACATTGGGGCTTCTTCTCAGTGTCTCTGCCATAGGGTTTCACTGTCCCGGGAAAGTCTCTGCTAACACGCTGCAGAGCGCTGTGCCCAATATACAGAAACGTCTTGCGGTATCTCCTACAGGGAAAGTGCCAGGAGGGAATTGCGGAGCTTGTTCTCAGTGTCTCTGAGAATTGCTCTGATTATCTGTGTGACCTCTTTGCTAAGACTCTCCAGAGAGACGTCCTCAAAACAAACACACATCTTGACATATCTCCCACATTGATCGCAGTGTCTCCAGAAACGGCATTCAAGGAGCCAGGACCTTTTCTCCCTACACTGTCCATTGAGTTGTCCTCAAAACCAATATACATCCTGCTATATCTCCCACATGGAAAGTGCCAGGAGGGAGAAGTGGGGATTATGTTTAGACTTTCTCGGAACTGCTTCAAATCAACTAGATATCTTTGTGCTGTAAATCTCCCAACAGCCAAACGCAAAAGCAGCAAACATCTCGCTGTATGTCCCACATCCAAAGTGCCAAGAGAGAGCTTGCTCTCCCTGTCTTTGAGTACTGTTTTCACTGTCCCGGTTACCTCTTTGCTAACATTCTCTTCAGAGCTGCGGTGAAACCAGGAACCACGTGGAGAAAGCAGCCACACTGAAAGTGCCTGGAGGGAACATTGGGGCTTCTTCTCAGTGTCTCTGCCATAGGGTTTCACTGTCCCGGGAAAGTCTCTGCTAACACCGTGCAGAGCGCTGTGCCCAATATACAGAAACGTCTTGCGGTATCTCCTACAGGGAAAGTGCCAGGAGGGAATTGCGGAGCTTGTTCTCAGTGTCTCTGAGAATTGCTCTGATTATCTGTGTGACCTCTTTGCTAAGACTCTCCAGAGAGCCGTCCTCAAAACAAACACACATCTTGACATATCTCCCACATTGATCGCAGTGTCTCCAGAAACGGCATTCAAGGAGCCAGGAGGTTTTCTCCCTACACTGTCCATTGAGTTGTCCTCAAAACCAATATACATCCTGCTATATCTCCCACATGGAAAGTGCCAGGAGGGAGAAGTGGGGATTATGTTTAGACTTTCTCAGAACTGCTTCAAATCAACTAGATATCTTTGTGCTGTAAATCTCCCAACAGCCAAACGCAAAAGCAGCAAACATCTCGCTGTATGTCCCACATCCAAAGTGCCAAGAGAGAGCTTGCTCTCCCTGTCTTTGAGTACTGTTTTCACTGTCCCGGTTACCTCTTTGCTAACATTCTCTTCAGAGCTGTAGTGAAACCAGGAACCACGTGGAGAAAGCACCCACACTGAAAGTGCCTGGAGGGAACATTGGGGCTTCTTCTCAGTGTCTCTGACATAGGGTTTCACTGTCCCGGGAAAGTCTCTGCTAACACCGTGCAGAGCGCTGTGCCCAATATACAGAAACGTCTTGCGGTATCTCCTACAGGGAAAGTGCCAGGAGGGAATTGCGGAGCTTGTTCTCAGTGTCTCTGAGAATTGCTCTGATTATCTGTGTGACCTCTTTGCTAAGACTCTCCAGAGAGCCGTCCTCAAAACAAACACACATCTTGACATATCTCCCACATTGATCGCAGTGTCTCCAGAAACGGCATTCAAGGAGCCAGGACCTTTTCTCCCTACACTGTCCGTTGAGTTGTCCTCAAAACCAATATACATCCTGCTATATCTCCCACATGGAAAGTGCCAGGAGGGAGAAGTGGGGATTATGTTTAGACTTTCTCGGAACTGCTTCAAATCAACTAGATATCTTTGTGCTGTAAATCTCCCAACAGCCAAACGCAAAAGCAGCAAACATCTCGCTGTATGTCCCACATCCAAAGTGCCAAGAGAGAGCTTGCTCTCCCTGTCTTTGAGTACTGTTTTCACTGTCCCGGTTACCTCTTTGCTAACATTCTCTTCAGAGCTGCAGTGAAACCAGGAACCACGTGGAGAAAGCACCCACACTGAAAGTGCCTGGAGGGAACATTGGGGCTTCTTCTCAGTGTCTCTGACATAGGGTTTCACTGTCCCGGGAAAGTCTCTGCTAACACGCTGCAGAGCGCTGTGCCCAATATACAGAAACGTCTTGCGGTATCTCCTACAGGGAAAGTGCCAGGAGGGAATTGCGGAGCTTGTTCTCAGTGTCTCTGAGAATTGCTCTGATTATCTGTGTGACCTCTTTGCTAAGACTCTCCAGAGAGCCGTCCTCAAAACCAACACACATCTTGACATATCTCCCACATTGATCGCAGTGTCTCCAGAAACGGCATTCAAGGAGCCAGGACCTTTTCTCCCTACACTGTCCATTGAGTTGTCCTCAAAACCAATCTACATCCTGCTATATCTCCCACATGGAAAGTGCCAGGAGGGAGAAGTGGGGATTATGTTTAGACTTTCTCGGAACTGCTTCAAATCAACTAGATATCTTTGTGCTGTAAATCTCCCAACAGCCAAACGCAAAAGCAGCAAACATCTCGCTGTATGTCCCACATCCAAAGTGCCAAGAGAGAGCTTGCTCTCCCTGTCTTTGAGTACTGTTTTCACTGTCCCGGTTACCTCTTTGCTAACATTCTCTTCAGAGCTGTAGTGAAACCAGGAACCACGTGGAGAAAGCACCCACACTGAAAGTGCCTGGAGGGAACATTGGGGCTTCTTCTCAGTGTCTCTGACATAGGGTTTCACTGTCCCGGGAAAGTCTCTGCTAACACCGTGCAGAGCGCTGTGCCCAATATACAGAAACGTCTTGCGGTATCTCCTACAGGGAAAGTGCCAGGAGGGAATTGCGGAGCTTGTTCTCAGTGTCTCTGAGAATTGCTCTGATTATCTGTGTGACCTCTTTGCTAAGACTCTCCAGAGAGCCGTCCTCAAAACAAACACACATCTTGACATATCTCCCACATTGATCGCAGTGTCTCCAGAAACGGCATTCAAGGAGCCAGGACCTTTTCTCCCTACACTGTCCGTTGAGTTGTCCTCAAAACCAATATACATCCTGCTATATCTCCCACATGGAAAGTGCCAGGAGGGAGAAGTGGGGATTATGTTTAGACTTTCTCGGAACTGCTTCAAATCAACTAGATATCTTTGTGCTGTAAATCTCCCAACAGCCAAACGCAAAAGCAGCAAACATCTCGCTGTATGTCCCACATCCAAAGTGCCAAGAGAGAGCTTGCTCTCCCTGTCTTTGAGTACTGTTTTCACTGTCCCGGTTACCTCTTTGCTAACATTCTCTTCAGAGCTGCAGTGAAACCAGGAACCACGTGGAGAAAGCACCCACACTGAAAGTGCCTGGAGGGAACATTGGGGCTTCTTCTCAGTGTCTCTGCCATAGGGTTTCACTGTCCCGGGAAAGTCTCTGCTAACACGCTGCAGAGCGCTGTGCCCAATATACAGAAACGTCTTGCGGTATCTCCTACAGGGAAAGTGCCAGGAGGGAATTGCGGAGCTTGTTCTCAGTGTCTCTGAGAATTGCTCTGATTATCTGTGTGACCTCTTTGCTAAGACTCTCCAGAGAGACGTCCTCAAAACAAACACACATCTTGACATATCTCCCACATTGATCGCAGTGTCTCCAGAAACGGCATTCAAGGAGCCAGGACCTTTTCTCCCTACACTGTCCATTGAGTTGTCCTCAAAACCAATCTACATCCTGCTATATCTCCCACATGGAAAGTGCCAGGAGGGAGAAGTGGGGATTATGTTTAGACTTTCTCGGAACTGCTTCAAATCAACTAGATATCTTTGTGCTGTAAATCTCCCAACAGCCAAACGCAAAAGCAGCAAACATCTCGCTGTATGTCCCACATCCAAAGTGCCAAGAGAGAGCTTGCTCTCCCTGTCTTTGAGTACTGTTTTCACTGTCCCGGTTACCTCTTTGCTAACATTCTCTTCAGAGCTGCAGTGAAACCAGGAACCACGTGGAGAAAGCACCCACACTGAAAGTGCCTGGAGGGAACATTGGGGCTTCTTCTCAGTGTCTCTGCCATAGGGTTTCACTGTCCCGGGAAAGTCTCTGCTAACACCGTGCAGAGCGCTGTGCCCAATATACAGAAACGTCTTGCGGTATCTCCTACAGGGAAAGTGCCAGGAGGGAATTGCGGAGCTTGTTCTCAGTGTCTCTGAGAATTGCTCTGATTATCTGTGTGACCTCTTTGCTAAGACTCTCCAGAGAGCCGTCCTCAAAACAAACACACATCTTGACATATCTCCCACATTGATCGCAGTGTCTCCAGAAACGGCATTCAAGGAGCCAGGAGGTTTTCTCCCTACACTGTCCATTGAGTTGTCCTCAAAACCAATATACATCCTGCTATATCTCCCACATGGAAAGTGCCAGGAGGGAGAAGTGGGGATTATGTTTAGACTTTCTCGGAACTGCTTCAAATCAACTAGATATCTTTGTGCTGTAAATCTCCCAACAGCCAAACGCAAAAGCAGCAAACATCTCGCTGTATGTCCCACATCCAAAGTGCCAAGAGAGAGCTTGCTCTCCCTGTCTTTGAGTACTGTTTTCACTGTCCCGGTTACCTCTTTGCTAACATTCTCTTCAGAGCTGTAGTGAAACCAGGAACCACGTGGAGAAAGCACCCACACTGAAAGTGCCTGGAGGGAACATTGGGGCTTCTTCTCAGTGTCTCTGACATAGGGTTTCACTGTGCCGGGAAAGTCTCTGCTAACACGCTGCAGAGCGCTGTGCCCAATATACAGAAACGTCTTGCGGTATCTCCTACAGGGAAAGTGCCAGGAGGGAATTGCGGAGCTTGTTCTCAGTGTCTCTGAGAATTGCTCTGATTATCTGTGTGACCTCTTTGCTAAGACTCTCCAGAGAGCTGTCCTCAAAACAAACACACATCTTGACATATCTCCCACATTGATCGCAGTGTCTCCAGAAACGGCATTCAAGGAGCCAGGACCTTTTCTCCCTACACTGTCCGTTGAGTTGTCCTCAAAACCAATATACATCCTGCTATATCTCCCACATGGAAAGTGCCAGGAGGGAGAAGTGGGGATTATGTTTAGACTTTCTCGGAACTGCTTCAAATCAACTAGATATCTTTGTGCTGTAAATCTCCCAACAGCCAAACGCAAAAGCAGCAAACATCTCGCTGTATGTCCCACATCCAAAGTGCCAAGAGAGAGCTTGCTCTCCCTGTCTTTGAGTACTGTTTTCACTGTCCCGGTTACCTCTTTGCTAACATTCTCTTCAGAGCTGCAGTGAAACCAGGAACCACGTGGAGAAAGCACCCACACTGAAAGTGCCTGGAGGGAACATTGGGGCTTCTTCTCAGTGTCTCTGACATAGGGTTTCACTGTGCCGGGAAAGTCTCTGCTAACACGCTGCAGAGCGCTGTGCCCAATATACAGAAACGTCTTGCGGTATCTCCTACAGGGAAAGTGCCAGGAGGGAATTGCGGAGCTTGTTCTCAGTGTCTCTGAGAATTGCTCTGATTATCTGTGTGACCTCTTTGCTAAGACTCTCCAGAGAGCCGTCCTCAAAACAAACACACATCTTGACATATCTCCCACATTGATCGCAGTGTCTCCAGAAACGGCATTCAAGGAGCCAGGACCTTTTCTCCCTACACTGTCCGTTGAGTTGTCCTCAAAACCAATATACCTCCTGCTATATCTCCCACATGGAAAGTGCCAGGAGGGAGAAGTGGGGATTATGTTTAGACTTTCTCGGAACTGCTTCAAATCAACTAGATATCTTTGTGCTGTAAATCTCCCAACAGCCAAACGCAAAAGCAGCAAACATCTCGCTGTATGTCCCACATCCAAAGTGCCAAGAGAGAGCTTGCTCTCCCTGTCTTTGAGTACTGTTTTCACTGTCCCGGTTACCTCTTTGCTAACATTCTCTTCAGAGCTGCAGTGAAACCAGGAACCACGTGGAGAAAGCACCCACACTGAAAGTGCCTGGAGGGAACATTGGGGCTTCTTCTCAGTGTCTCTGACATAGGGTTTCACTGTCCCGGGAAAGTCTCTGCTAACACGCTGCAGAGCGCTGTGCCCAATATACAGAAACGTCTTGCGGTATCTCCTACAGGGAAAGTGCCAGGAGGGAATTGCGGAGCTTGTTCTCAGTGTCTCTGAGAATTGCTCTGATTATCTGTGTGACCTCTTTGCTAAGACTCTCCAGAGAGCCGTCCTCAAAACAAACACACATCTTGACATATCTCCCACATTGATCGCAGTGTCTCCAGAAACGGCATTCAAGGAGCCAGGACCTTTTCTCCCTACACTGTCCATTGAGTTGTCCTCAAAACCAATATACATCCTGCTATATCTCCCACATGGAAAGTGCCAGGAGGGAGAAGTGGGGATTATGTTTAGACTTTCTCGGAACTGCTTCAAATCAACTAGATATCTTTGTGCTGTAAATCTCCCAACAGCCAAACGCAAAAGCAGCAAACATCTCGCTGTATGTCCCACATCCAAAGTGCCAAGAGAGAGCTTGCTCTCCCTGTCTTTGAGTACTGTTTTCACTGTCCCGGTTACCTCTTTGCTAACATTCTCTTCAGAGCTGCAGTGAAACCAGGAACCACGTGGAGAAAGCACCCACACTGAAAGTGCCTGGAGGGAACATTGGGGCTTCTTCTCAGTGTCTCTGCCATAGGGTTTCACTGTCCCGGGAAAGTCTCTGCTAACACCGTGCAGAGCGCTGTGCCCAATATACAGAAACGTCTTGCGGTATCTCCTACAGGGAAAGTGCCAGGAGGGAATTGCGGAGCTTGTTCTCAGTGTCTCTGAGAATTGCTCTGATTATCTGTGTGACCTCTTTGCTAAGACTCTCCAGAGAGACGTCCTCAAAACAAACACACATCTTGACATATCTCCCACATTGATCGCAGTGTCTCCAGAAACGGCATTCAAGGAGCCAGGACCTTTTCTCCCTACACTGTCCATTGAGTTGTCCTCAAAACCAATCTACATCCTGCTATATCTCCCACATGGAAAGTGCCAGGAGGGAGAAGTGGGGATTATGTTTAGACTTTCTCGGAACTGCTTCAAATCAACTAGGTATCTTTGTGCTGTAAATCTCCCAACAGCCAAACGCAAAAGCAGCAAACATCTCGCTGTATGTCCCACATCCAAAGTGCCAAGAGAGAGCTTGCTCTCCCTGTCTTTGAGTACTGTTTTCACTGTCCCGGTTACCTCTTTGCTAACATTCTCTTCAGAGCTGCAGTGAAACCAGGAACCACGTGGAGAAAGCACCCACACTGAAAGTGCCTGGAGGGAACATTGGGGCTTCTTCTCAGTGTCTCTGCCATAGGGTTTCACTGTCCCGGGAAAGTCTCTGCTAACACCGTGCAGAGCGCTGTGCCCAATATACAGAAACGTCTTGCGGTATCTCCTACAGGGAAAGTGCCAGGAGGGAATTGCGGAGCTTGTTCTCAGTGTCTCTGAGAATTGCTCTGATTATCTGTGTGACCTCTTTGCTAAGACTCTCCAGAGAGCCGTCCTCAAAACAAACACACATCTTGACATATCTCCCACATTGATCGCAGTGTCTCCAGAAACGGCATTCAAGGAGCCAGGAGGTTTTCTCCCTACACTGTCCATTGAGTTGTCCTCAAAACCAATATACATCCTGCTATATCTCCCACATGGAAAGTGCCAGGAGGGAGAAGTGGGGATTATGTTTAGACTTTCTCGGAACTGCTTCAAATCAACTAGATATCTTTGTGCTGTAAATCTCCCAACAGCCAAACACAAAAGCAGCAAACATCTCGCTGTATGTCCCACATCCAAAGTGCCAAGAGAGAGCTTGCTCTCCCTGTCTTTGAGTACTGTTTTCACTGTCCCGGTTACCTCTTTGCTAACATTCTCTTCAGAGCTGTAGTGAAACCAGGAACCACGTGGAGAAAGCACCCACACTGAAAGTGCCTGGAGGGAACATTGGGGCTTCTTCTCAGTGTCTCTGACATAGGGTTTCACTGTCCCGGGAAAGTCTCTGCTAACACCCTGCAGAGCGCTGTGCCCAATATACAGAAACGTCTTGCGGTATCTCCTACAGGGAAAGTGCCAGGAGGGAATTGCGGAGCTTGTTCTCAGTGTCTCTGAGAATTGCTCTGATTATCTGTGTGACCTCTTTGCTAAGACTCTCCAGAGAGCCGTCCTCAAAACAAACACACATCTTGACATATCTCCCACATTGATCGCAGTGTCTCCAGAAACGGCATTCAAGGAGCCAGGACCTTTTCTCCCTACACTGTCCGTTGAGTTGTCCTCAAAACCAATCTACATCCTGCTATATCTCCCACATGGAAAGTGCCAGGAGGGAGAAGTGGGGATTATGTTTAGACTTTCTCGGAACTGCTTCAAATCAACTAGATATCTTTGTGCTGTAAATCTCCCAACAGCCAAACGCAAAAGCAGCAAACATCTCGCTGTATGTCCCACATCCAAAGTGCCAAGAGAGAGCTTGCTCTCCCTGTCTTTGAGTACTGTTTTCACTGTCCCGGTTACCTCTTTGCTAACATTCTCTTCAGAGCTGCAGTGAAACCAGGAACCACGTGGAGAAAGCACCCACACTGAAAGTGCCTGGAGGGAACATTGGGGCTTCTTCTCAGTGTCTCTGCCATAGGGTTTCACTGTCCCGGGAAAGTCTCTGCTAACACCGTGCAGAGCGCTGTGCCCAATATACAGAAACGTCTTGCGGTATCTCCTACAGGGAAAGTGCCAGGAGGGAATTGCGGAGCTTGTTCTCAGTGTCTCTGAGAATTGCTCTGATTATCTGTGTGACCTCTTTGCTAAGACTCTCCAGAGAGCCGTCCTCAAAACAAACACACATCTTGACATATCTCCCACATTGATCGCAGTGTCTCCAGAAACGGCATTCAAGGAGCCAGGACCTTTTCTCCCTACACTGTCCGTTGAGTTGTCCTCAAAACCAATCTACATCCTGCTATATCTCCCACATGGAAAGTGCCAGGAGGGAGAAGTGGGGATTATGTTTAGACTTTCTCGGAACTGCTTCAAATCAACTAGATATCTTTGTGCTGTAAATCTCCCAACAGCCAAACGCAAAAGCAGCAAACATCTCGCTGTATGTCCCACATCCAAAGTGCCAAGAGAGAGCTTGCTCTCCCTGTCTTTGAGTACTGTTTTCACTGTCCCGGTTACCTCTTTGCTAACATTCTCTTCAGAGCTGCAGTGAAACCAGGAACCACGTGGAGAAAGCACCCACACTGAAAGTGCCTGGAGGGAACATTGGGGCTTCTTCTCAGTGTCTCTGACATAGGGTTTCACTGTCCCGGGAAAGTCTCTGCTAACACCCTGCAGAGCGCTGTGCCCAATATACAGAAACGTCTTGCGGTATCTCCTACAGGGAAAGTGCCAGGAGGGAATTGCGGAGCTTGTTCTCAGTGTCTCTGAGAATTGCTCTGATTATCTGTGTGACCTCTTTGCTAAGACTCTCCAGAGAGCCGTCCTCAAAACAAACACACATCTTGACATATCTCCCACATTGATCGCAGTGTCTCCAGAAACGGCATTCAAGGAGCCAGGACCTTTTCTCCCTACACTGTCCATTGAGTTGTCCTCAAAACCAATATACATCCTGCTATATCTCCCACATGGAAAGTGCCAGGAGGGAGAAGTGGGGATTATGTTTAGACTTTCTCGGAACTGCTTCAAATCAACTAGATATCTTTGTGCTGTAAATCTCCCAACAGCCAAACGCAAAAGCAGCAAACATCTCGCTGTATGTCCCACATCCAAAGTGCCAAGAGAGAGCTTGCTCTCCCTGTCTTTGAGTACTGTTTTCACTGTCCCGGTTACCTCTTTGCTAACATTCTCTTCAGAGCTGCAGTGAAACCAGGAACCACGTGGAGAAAGCACCCACACTGAAAGTGCCTGGAGGGAACATTGGGGCTTCTTCTCAGTGTCTCTGACATAGGGTTTCACTGTCCCGGGAAAGTCTCTGCTAACACCGTGCAGAGCGCTGTGCCCAATATACAGAAACGTCTTGCGGTATCTCCTACAGGGAAAGTGCCAGGAGGGAATTGCGGAGCTTGTTCTCAGTGTCTCTGAGAATTGCTCTGATTATCTGTGTGACCTCTTTGCTAAGACTCTCCAGAGAGCCGTCCTCAAAACCAACACACATCTTGACATATCTCCCACATTGATCGCAGTGTCTCCAGAAACGGCATTCAAGGAGCCAGGACCTTTTCTCCCTACACTGTCCATTGAGTTGTCCTCAAAACCAATATACCTCCTGCTATATCTCCCACATGGAAAGTGCCAGGAGGGAGAAGTGGGGATTATGTTTAGACTTTCTCGGAACTGCTTCAAATCAACTAGATATCTTTGTGCTGTAAATCTCCCAACAGCCAAACGCAAAAGCAGCAAACATCTTGCTGTATGTCCCACATCCAAAGTGCCAAGAGAGAGCTTGCTCTCCCTGTCTTTGAGTACTGTTTTCACTGTCCCGGTTACCTCTTTGCTAACATTCTCTTCAGAGCTGTAGTGAAACCAGGAACCACGTGGAGAAAGCACCCACACTGAAAGTGCCTGGAGGGAACACTGGGGCTTCTTCTCAGTGTCTCTGCCATAGGGTTTCACTGTCCCGGGAAAGTCTCTGCTAACACGCTGCAGAGCGCTGTGCCCAATATACAGAAACGTCTTGCGGTATCTCCTACAGGGAAAGTGCCAGGAGGGAATTGCGGAGCTTGTTCTCAGTGTCTCTGAGAATTGCTCTGATTATCTGTGTGACCTCTTTGCTAAGACTCTCCAGAGAGCCGTCCTCAAAACAAACACACATCTTGACATATCTCCCACATTGATCGCAGTGTCTCCAGAAACGGCATTCAAGGAGCCAGGACCTTTTCTCCCTACACTGTCCATTGAGTTGTCCTCAAAACCAATATACATCCTGCTATATCTCCCACATGGAAAGTGCCAGGAGGGAGAAGTGGGGATTATGTTTAGACTTTCTCGGAACTGCTTCAAATCAACTAGATATCTTTGTGCTGTAAATCTCCCAACAGCCAAACGCAAAAGCAGCAAACATCTCGCTGTATGTCCCACATCCAAAGTGCCAAGAGAGAGCTTGCTCTCCCTGTCTTTGAGTACTGTTTTCACTGTCCCGGTTACCTCTTTGCTAACATTCTCTTCAGAGCTGCAGTGAAACCAGGAACCACGTGGAGAAAGCACCCACACTGAAAGTGCCTGGAGGGAACATTGGGGCTTCTTCTCAGTGTCTCTGACATAGGGTTTCACTGTCCCGGGAAAGTCTCTGCTAACACCGTGCAGAGCGCTGTGCCCAATATACAGAAACGTCTTGCGGTATCTCCTACAGGGAAAGTGCCAGGAGGGAATTGCGGAGCTTGTTCTCAGTGTCTCTGAGAATTGCTCTGATTATCTGTGTGACCTCTTTGCTAAGACTCTCCAGAGAGCCGTCCTCAAAACAAACACACATCTTGACATATCTCCCACATTGATCGCAGTGTCTCCAGAAACGGCATTCAAGGAGCCAGGACCTTTTCTCCCTACACTGTCCATTGAGTTGTCCTCAAAACCAATATACCTCCTGCTATATCTCCCACATGGAAAGTGCCAGGAGGGAGAAGTGGGGATTATGTTTAGACTTTCTCGGAACTGCTTCAAATCAACTAGATATCTTTGTGCTGTAAATCTCCCAACAGCCAAACGCAAAAGCAGCAAACATCTCGCTGTATGTCCCACATCCAAAGTGCCAAGAGAGAGCTTGCTCTCCCTGTCTTTGAGTACTGTTTTCACTGTCCCGGTTACCTCTTTGCTAACATTCTCTTCAGAGCTGTAGTGAAACCAGGAACCACGTGGAGAAAGCACCCACACTGAAAGTGCCTGGAGGGAACACTGGGGCTTCTTCTCAGTGTCTCTGCCATAGGGTTTCACTGTCCCGGGAAAGTCTCTGCTAACACGCTGCAGAGCGCTGTGCCCAATATACAGAAACGTCTTGCGGTATCTCCTACAGGGAAAGTGCCAGGAGGGAATTGCGGAGCTTGTTCTCAGTGTCTCTGAGAATTGCTCTGATTATCTGTGTGACCTCTTTGCTAAGACTCTCCAGAGAGCCGTCCTCAAAACAAACACACATCTTGACATATCTCCCACATTGATCGCAGTGTCTCCAGAAACGGCATTCAAGGAGCCAGGACCTTTTCTCCCTACACTGTCCGTTGAGTTGTCCTCAAAACCAATATACATCCTGCTATATCTCCCACATGGAAAGTGCCAGGAGGGAGAAGTGGGGATTATGTTTAGACTTTCTCGGAACTGCTTCAAATCAACTAGATATCTTTGTGCTGTAAATCTCCCAACAGCCAAACGCAAAAGCAGCAAACATCTCGCTGTATGTCCCACATCCAAAGTGCCAAGAGAGAGCTTGCTCTCCCTGTCTTTGAGTACTGTTTTCACTGTCCCGGTTACCTCTTTGCTAACATTCTCTTCAGAGCTGCAGTGAAACCAGGAACCACGTGGAGAAAGCACCCACACTGAAAGTGCCTGGAGGGAACATTGGGGCTTCTTCTCAGTGTCTCTGCCATAGGGTTTCACTGTCCCGGGAAAGTCTCTGCTAACACGCTGCAGAGCGCTGTGCCCAATATACAGAAACGTCTTGCGGTATCTCCTACAGGGAAAGTGCCAGGAGGGAATTGCGGAGCTTGTTCTCAGTGTCTCTGAGAATTGCTCTGATTATCTGTGTGACCTCTTTGCTAAGACTCTCCAGAGAGCCGTCCTCAAAACAAACACACATCTTGACATATCTCCCACATTGATCGCAGTGTCTCCAGAAACGGCATTCAAGGAGCCAGGACCTTTTCTCCCTACACTGTCCGTTGAGTTGTCCTCAAAACCAATATACATCCTGCTATATCTCCCACATGGAAAGTGCCAGGAGGGAGAAGTGGGGATTATGTTTAGACTTTCTCGGAACTGCTTCAAATCAACTAGATATCTTTGTGCTGTAAATCTCCCAACAGCCAAACGCAAAAGCAGCAAACATCTCACTGTATGTCCCACATCCAAAGTGCCAAGAGAGAGCTTGCTCTCCCTGTCTTTGAGTACTGTTTTCACTGTCCCGGTTACCTCTTTGCTAACATTCTCTTCAGAGCTGCAGTGAAACCAGGAACCACGTGGAGAAAGCACCCACACTGAAAGTGCCTGGAGGGAACATTGGGGCTTCTTCTCAGTGTCTCTGCCATAGGGTTTCACTGTCCCGGGAAAGTCTCTGCTAACACGCTGCAGAGCGCTGTGCCCAATATACAGAAACGTCTTGCGGTATCTCCTACAGGGAAAGTGCCAGGAGGGAATTGCGGAGCTTGTTCTCAGTGTCTCTGAGAATTGCTCTGATTATCTGTGTGACCTCTTTGCTAAGACTCTCCAGAGAGACGTCCTCAAAACAAACACACATCTTGACATATCTCCCACATTGATCGCAGTGTCTCCAGAAACGGCATTCAAGGAGCCAGGACCTTTTCTCCCTACACTGTCCATTGAGTTGTCCTCAAAACCAATATACATCCTGCTATATCTCCCACATGGAAAGTGCCAGGAGGGAGAAGTGGGGATTATGTTTAGACTTTCTCGGAACTGCTTCAAATCGACTAGATATCTTTGTGCTGTAAATCTCCCAACAGCCAAACGCAAAAGCAGCAAACATCTCGCTGTATGTCCCACATCCAAAGTGCCAAGAGAGAGCTTGCTCTCCCTGTCTTTGAGTACTGTTTTCACTGTCCCGGTTACCTCTTTGCTAACATTCTCTTCAGAGCTGCGGTGAAACCAGGAACCACGTGGAGAAAGCACCCACACTGAAAGTGCCTGGAGGGAACATTGGGGCTTCTTCTCAGTGTCTCTGCCATAGGGTTTCACTGTCCCGGGAAAGTCTCTGCTAACACCGTGCAGAGCGCTGTGCCCAATATACAGAAACGTCTTTCGGTATCTCCTACAGGGAAAGTGCCAGGAGGGAATTGCGGAGCTTGTTCTCAGTGTCTCTGAGAATTGCTCTGATTATCTGTGTGACCTCTTTGCTAAGACTCTCCAGAGAGCCGTCCTCAAAACAAACACACATCTTGACATATCTCCCACATTGATCGCAGTGTCTCCAGAAACGGCATTCAAGGAGCCAGGAGGTTTTCTCCCTACACTGTCCATTGAGTTGTCCTCAAAACCAATATACATCCTGCTATATCTCCCACATGGAAAGTGCCAGGAGGGAGAAGTGGGGATTATGTTTAGACTTTCTCAGAACTGCTTCAAATCAACTAGATATCTTTGTGCTGTAAATCTCCCAACAGCCAAACGCAAAAGCAGCAAACATCTCGCTGTATGTCCCACATCCAAAGTGCCAAGAGAGAGCTTGCTCTCCCTGTCTTTGAGTACTGTTTTCACTGTCCCGGTTACCTCTTTGCTAACATTCTCTTCAGAGCTGCAGTGAAACCAGGAACCACGTGGAGAAAGCACCCACACTGAAAGTGCCTGGAGGGAACATTGGGGCTTCTTCTCAGTGTCTCTGACATAGGGTTTCACTGTCCCGGGAAAGTCTCTGCTAACACGCTGCAGAGCGCTGTGCCCAATATACAGAAACGTCTTGCGGTATCTCCTACAGGGAAAGTGCCAGGAGGGAATTGCGGAGCTTGTTCTCAGTGTCTCTGAGAATTGCTCTGATTATCTGTGTGACCTCTTTGCTAAGACTCTCCAGAGAGCCGTCCTCAAAACCAACACACATCTTGACATATCTCCCACATTGATCGCAGTGTCTCCAGAAACGGCATTCAAGGAGCCAGGACCTTTTCTCCCTACACTGTCCATTGAGTTGTCCTCAAAACCAATATACCTCCTGCTATATCTCCCACATGGAAAGTGCCAGGAGGGAGAAGTGGGGATTATGTTTAGACTTTCTCGGAACTGCTTCAAATCAACTAGATATCTTTGTGCTGTAAATCTCCCAACAGCCAAACGCAAAAGCAGCAAACATCTCGCTGTATGTCCCACATCCAAAGTGCCAAGAGAGAGCTTGCTCTCCCTGTCTTTGAGTACTGTTTTCACTGTCCCGGTTACCTCTTTGCTAACATTCTCTTCAGAGCTGCAGTGAAACCAGGAACCACGTGGAGAAAGCACCCACACTGAAAGTGCCTGGAGGGAACATTGGGGCTTCTTCTCAGTGTCTCTGCCATAGGGTTTCACTGTCCCGGGAAAGTCTCTGCTAACACCGTGCAGAGCGCTGTGCCCAATATACAGAAACGTCTTGCGGTATCTCCTACAGGGAAAGTGCCAGGAGGGAATTGCGGAGCTTGTTCTCAGTGTCTCTGAGAATTGCTCTGATTATCTGTGTGACCTCTTTGCTAAGACTCTCCAGAGAGCCGTCCTCAAAACAAACACACATCTTGACATATCTCCCACATTGATCGCAGTGTCTCCAGAAACGGCATTCAAGGAGCCAGGAGGTTTTCTCCCTACACTGTCCGTTGAGTTGTCCTCAAAACCAATATACATCCTGCTATATCTCCCACATGGAAAGTGCCAGGAGGGAGAAGTGGGGATTATGTTTAGACTTTCTCGGAACTGCTTCAAATCAACTAGATATCTTTGTGCTGTAAATCTCCCAACAGCCAAACGCAAAAGCAGCAAACATCTCGCTGTATGTCCCACATCCAAAGTGCCAAGAGAGAGCTTGCTCTCCCTGTCTTTGAGTACTGTTTTCACTGTCCCGGTTACCTCTTTGCTAACATTCTCTTCAGAGCTGCAGTGAAACCAGGAACCACGTGGAGAAAGCACCCACACTGAAAGTGCCTGGAGGGAACATTGGGGCTTCTTCTCAGTGTCTCTGCCATAGGGTTTCACTGTCCCGGGAAAGTCTCTGCTAACACCGTGCAGAGCGCTGTGCCCAATATACAGAAACGTCTTGCGGTATCTCCTACAGGGAAAGTGCCAGGAGGGAATTGCGGAGCTTGTTCTCAGTGTCTCTGAGAATTGCTCTGATTATCTGTGTGACCTCTTTGCTAAGACTCTCCAGAGAGCCGTCCTCAAAACCAACACACATCTTGACATATCTCCCACATTGATCGCAGTGTCTCCAGAAACGGCATTCAAGGAGCCAGGACCTTTTCTCCCTACACTGTCCATTGAGTTGTCCTCAAAACCAATATACATCCTGCTATATCTCCCACATGGAAAGTGCCAGGAGGGAGAAGTGGGGATTATGTTTAGACTTTCTCGGAACTGCTTCAAATCAACTAGATATCTTTGTGCTGTAAATCTCCCAACAGCCAAATGCAAAAGCAGCAAACATCTCGCTGTATGTCCCACATCCAAAGTGCCAAGAGAGAGCTTGCTCTCCCTGTCTTTGAGTACTGTTTTCACTGTCCCGGTTACCTCTTTGCTAACATTCTCTTCAGAGCTGCAGTGAAACCAGGAACCACGTGGAGAAGGCACCCACACTGAAAGTGCCTGGAGGGAACATTGGGGCTTCTTCTCAGTGTCTCTGACATAGGGTTTCACTGTCCCGGGAAAGTCTCTGCTAACACCGTGCAGAGCGCTGTGCCCAATATACAGAAACGTCTTGCGGTATCTCCTACAGGGAAAGTGCCAGGAGGGAATTGCGGAGCTTGTTCTCAGTGTCTCTGAGAATTGCTCTGATTATCTGTGTGACCTCTTTGCTAAGACTCTCCAGAGAGCCGTCCTCAAAACCAACACACATCTTGACATATCTCCCACATTGATCGCAGTGTCTCCAGAAACGGCATTCAAGGAGCCAGGACCTTTTCTCCCTACACTGTCCATTGAGTTGTCCTCAAAACCAATATACCTCCTGCTATATCTCCCACATGGAAAGTGCCAGGAGGGAGAAGTGGGGATTATGTTTAGACTTTCTCGGAACTGCTTCAAATCAACTAGATATCTTTGTGCTGTAAATCTCCCAACAGCCAAACGCAAAAGCAGCAAACATCTCGCTGTATGTCCCACATCCAAAGTGCCAAGAGAGAGCTTGCTCTCCCTGTCTTTGAGTACTGTTTTCACTGTCCCGGTTACCTCTTTGCTAACATTCTCTTCAGAGCTGCAGTGAAACCAGGAACCACGTGGAGAAAGCACCCACACTGAAAGTGCCTGGAGGGAACATTGGGGCTTCTTCTCAGTGTCTCTGACATAGGGTTTCACTGTCCCGGGAAAGTCTCTGCTAACACGCTGCAGAGCGCTGTGCCCAATATACAGAAACGTCTTGCGGTATCTCCTACAGGGAAAGTGCCAGGAGGGAATTGCGGAGCTTGTTCTCAGTGTCTCTGAGAATTGCTCTGATTATCTGTGTGACCTCTTTGCTAAGACTCTCCAGAGAGCCGTCCTCAAAACCAACACACATCTTGACATATCTCCCACATTGATCGCAGTGTCTCCAGAAACGGCATTCAAGGAGCCAGGAGGTTTTCTCCCTACACTGTCCATTGAGTTGTCCTCAAAACCAATATACATCCTGCTATATCTCCCACATGGAAAGTGCCAGGAGGGAGAAGTGGGGATTATGTTTAGACTTTCTCGGAACTGCTTCAAATCAACTAGATATCTTTGTGCTGTAAATCTCCCAACAGCCAAACGCAAAAGCAGCAAACATCTCGCTGTATGTCCCACATCCAAAGTGCCAAGAGAGAGCTTGCTCTCCCTGTCTTTGAGTACTGTTTTCACTGTCCCGGTTACCTCTTTGCTAACATTCTCTTCAGAGCTGCAGTGAAACCAGGAACCACGTGGAGAAAGCACCCACACTGAAAGTGCCTGGAGGGAACATTGGGGCTTCTTCTCAGTGTCTCTGCCATAGGGTTTCACTGTCCCGGGAAAGTCTCTGCTAACACCGTGCAGAGCGCTGTGCCCAATATACAGAAACGTCTTGCGGTATCTCCTACAGGGAAAGTGCCAGGAGGGAATTGCGGAGCTTGTTCTCAGTGTCTCTGAGAATTGCTCTGATTATCTGTGTGACCTCTTTGCTAAGACTCTCCAGAGAGCCGTCCTCAAAACCAACACACATCTTGACATATCTCCCACATTGATCGCAGTGTCTCCAGAAACGGCATTCAAGGAGCCAGGAGGTTTTCTCCCTACACTGTCCATTGAGTTGTCCTCAAAACCAATATACATCCTGCTATATCTCCCACATGGAAAGTGCCAGGAGGGAGAAGTGGGGATTATGTTTAGACTTTCTCGGAACTGCTTCAAATCAACTAGATATCTTTGTGCTGTAAATCTCCCAACAGCCAAACGCAAAAGCAGCAAACATCTCGCTGTATGTCCCACATCCAAAGTGCCAAGAGAGAGCTTGCTCTCCCTGTCTTTGAGTACTGTTTTCACTGTCCCGGTTACCTCTTTGCTAACATTCTCTTCAGAGCTGCAGTGAAACCAGGAACCACGTGGAGAAAGCACCCACACTGAAAGTGCCTGGAGGGAACATTGGGGCTTCTTCTCAGTGTCTCTGCCATAGGGTTTCACTGTCCCGGGAAAGTCTCTGCTAACACCGTGCAGAGCGCTGTGCCCAATATACAGAAACGTCTTGCGGTATCTCCTACAGGGAAAGTGCCAGGAGGGAATTGCGGAGCTTGTTCTCAGTGTCTCTGAGAATTGCTCTGATTATCTGTGTGACCTCTTTGCTAAGACTCTCCAGAGAGCCGTCCTCAAAACCAACACACATCTTGACGTATCTCCCACATTGATCGCAGTGTCTCCAGAAACGGCATTCAAGGAGCCAGGACCTTTTCTCCCTACACTGTCCATTGAGTTGTCCTCAAAACCAATATACATCCTGCTATATCTCCCACATGGAAAGTGCCAGGAGGGAGAAGTGGGGATTATGTTTAGACTTTTTCGGAACTGCTTCAAATCAACTAGATATCTTTGTGCTGTAAATCTCCCAACAGCCAAACGCAAAAGCAGCAAACATCTCGCTGTATGTCCCACATCCAAAGTGCCAAGAGAGAGCTTGCTCTCCCTGTCTTTGAGTACTGTTTTCACTGTCCCGGTTACCTCTTTGCTAACATTCTCTTCAGAGCTGCAGTGAAACCAGGAACCACGTGGAGAAGGCACCCACACTGAAAGTGCCTGGAGGGAACATTGGGGCTTCTTCTCAGTGTCTCTGACATAGGGTTTCACTGTCCCGGGAAAGTCTCTGCTAACACCGTGCAGAGCGCTGTGCCCAATATACAGAAACGTCTTGCGGTATCTCCTACAGGGAAAGTGCCAGGAGGGAATTGCGGAGCTTGTTCTCAGTGTCTCTGAGAATTGCTCTGATTATCTGTGTGACCTCTTTGCTAAGACTCTCCAGAGAGCCGTCCTCAAAACAAACACACATCTTGACATATCTCCCACATTGATCGCAGTGTCTCCAGAAACGGCATTCAAGGAGCCAGGACCTTTTCTCCCTACACTGTCCATTGAGTTGTCCTCAAAACCAATATACATCCTGCTATATCTCCCACATGGAAAGTGCCAGGAGGGAGAAGTGGGGATTATGTTTAGACTTTCTCGGAACTGCTTCAAATCAACTAGATATCTTTGTGCTGTAAATCTCCCAACAGCCAAACGCAAAAGCAGCAAACATCTCGCTGTATGTCCCACATCCAAAGTGCCAAGAGAGAGCTTGCTCTCCCTGTCTTTGAGTACTGTTTTCACTGTCCCGGTTACCTCTTTGCTAACATTCTCTTCAGAGCTGCAGTGAAACCAGGAACCACGTGGAGAAAGCACCCACACTGAAAGTGCCTGGAGGGAACATTGGGGCTTCTTCTCAGTGTCTCTGACATAGGGTTTCACTGTCCCGGGAAAGTCTCTGCTAACACCGTGCAGAGCGCTGTGCCCAATATACAGAAACGTCTTGCGGTATCTCCTACAGGGAAAGTGCCAGGAGGGAATTGCGGAGCTTGTTCTCAGTGTCTCTGAGAATTGCTCTGATTATCCGTGTGACCTCTTTGCTAAGACTCTCCAGAGAGCCGTCCTCAAAACAAACACACATCTTGACATATCTCCCACATTGATCGCAGTGTCTCCAGAAACGGCATTCAAGGAGCCAGGACCTTTTCTCCCTACACTGTCCATTGAGTTGTCCTCAAAACCAATATACATCCTGCTATATCTCCCACATGGAAAGTGCCAGGAGGGAGAAGTGGGGATTATGTTTAGACTTTCTCGGAACTGCTTCAAATCAACTAGATATCTTTGTGCTGTAAATCTCCCAACAGCCAAACGCAAAAGCAGCAAACATCTCGCTGTATGTCCCACATCCAAAGTGCCAAGAGAGAGCTTGCTCTCCCTGTCTTTGAGTACTGTTTTCACTGTCCCGGTTACCTCTTTGCTAACATTCTCTTCAGAGCTGCAGTGAAACCAGGAACCACGTGGAGAAGGCACCCACACTGAAAGTGCCTGGAGGGAACATTGGGGCTTCTTCTCAGTGTCTCTGACATAGGGTTTCACTGTGCCGGGAAAGTCTCTGCTAACACCGTGCAGAGCGCTGTGCCCAATATACAGAAACGTCTTGCGGTATCTCCTACAGGGAAAGTGCCAGGAGGGAATTGCGGAGCTTGTTCTCAGTGTCTCTGAGAATTGCTCTGATTATCTGTGTGACCTCTTTGCTAAGACTCTCCAGAGAGCCGTCCTCAAAACCAACACACATCTTGACATATCTCCCACATTGATCGCAGTGTCTCCAGAAACGGCATTCAAGGAGCCAGGACCTTTTCTCCCTACACTGTCCATTGAGTTGTCCTCAAAACCAATATACATCCTGCTATATCTCCCACATGGAAAGTGCCAGGAGGGAGAAGTGGGGATTATGTTTAGACTTTCTCGGAACTGCTTCAAATCAACTAGATATCTTTGTGCTGTAAATCTCCCAACAGCCAAACGCAAAAGCAGCAAACATCTCGCTGTATATCCCACATCCAAAGTGCCAAGAGAGAGCTTGCTCTCCCTGTCTTTGAGTACTGTTTTCACTGTCCCGGTTACCTCTTTGCTAACATTCTCTTCAGAGCTGCAGTGAAACCAGGAACCACGTGGAGAAAGCACCCACACTGAAAGTGCCTGGAGGGAACATTGGGGCTTCTTCTCAGTGTCTCTGACATAGGGTTTCACTGTCCCGGGAAAGTCTCTGCTAACACGCTGCAGAGCGCTGTGCCCAATATACAGAAACGTCTTGCGGTATCTCCTACAGGGAAAGTGCCAGGAGGGAATTGCGGAGCTTGTTCTCAGTGTCTCTGAGAATTGCTCTGATTATCTGTGTGACCTCTTTGCTAAGACTCTCCAGAGAGCCGTCCTCAAAACAAACACACATCTTGACATATCTCCCACATTGATCGCAGTGTCTCCAGAAACGGCATTCAAGGAGCCAGGACCTTTTCTCCCTACACTGTCCATTGAGTTGTCCTCAAAACCAATATACATCCTGCTATATCTCCCACATGGAAAGTGCCAGGAGGGAGAAGTGGGGATTATGTTTAGACTTTCTCGGAACTGCTTCAAATCAACTAGATATCTTTGTGCTGTAAATCTCCCAACAGCCAAACGCAAAAGCAGCAAACATCTCGCTGTATGTCCCACATCCAAAGTGCCAAGAGAGAGCTTGCTCTCCCTGTCTTTGAGTACTGTTTTCACTGTCCCGGTTACCTCTTTGCTAACATTCTCTTCAGAGCTGCAGTGAAACCAGGAACCACGTGGAGAAGGCACCCACACTGAAAGTGCCTGGAGGGAACATTGGGGCTTCTTCTCAGTGTCTCTGACATAGGGTTTCACTGTCCCGGGAAGTCTCTGCTAACACCGTGCAGAGCGCTGTGCCCAATATACAGAAACGTCTTGCGGTATCTCCTACAGGGAAAGTGCCAGGAGGGAATTGCGGAGCTTGTTCTCAGTGTCTCTGAGAATTGCTCTGATTATCTGTGTGACCTCTTTGCTAAGACTCTCCAGAGAGCCGTCCTCAAAACCAACACACATCTTGACATATCTCCCACATTGATCGCAGTGTCTCCAGAAACGGCATTCAAGGAGCCAGGAGGTTTTCTCCCTACACTGTCCATTGAGTTGTCCTCAAAACCAATATACATCCTGCTATATCTCCCACATGGAAAGTGCCAGGAGGGAGAAGTGGGGATTATGTTTAGACTTTCTCGGAACTGCTTCAAATCAACTAGATATCTTTGTGCTGTAAATCTCCCAACAGCCAAACGCAAAAGCAGCAAACATCTCGCTGTATGTCCCACATCCAAAGTGCCAAGAGAGAGCTTGCTCTCCCTGTCTTTGAGTACTGTTTTCACTGTCCCGGTTACCTCTTTGCTAACATTCTCTTCAGAGCTGCAGTGAAACCAGGAACCACGTGGAGAAAGCACCCACACTGAAAGTGCCTGGAGGGAACATTGGGGCTTCTTCTCAGTGTCTCTGACATAGGGTTTCACTGTCCCGGGAAAGTCTCTGCTAACACGCTGCAGAGCGCTGTGCCCAATATACAGAAACGTCTTGCGGTATCTCCTACAGGGAAAGTGCCAGGAGGGAATTGCGGAGCTTGTTCTCAGTGTCTCTGAGAATTGCTCTGATTATCTGTGTGACCTCTTTGCTAAGACTCTCCAGAGAGCCGTCCTCAAAACCAACACACATCTTGACATATCTCCCACATTGATCGCAGTGTCTCCAGAAACGGCATTCAAGGAGCCAGGAGGTTTTCTCCCTACACTGTCCATTGAGTTGTCCTCAAAACCAATATACATCCTGCTATATCTCCCACATGGAAAGTGCCAGGAGGGAGAAGTGGGGATTATGTTTAGACTTTCTCGGAACTGCTTCAAATCAACTAGATATCTTTGTGCTGTAAATCTCCCAACAGCCAAACGCAAAAGCAGCAAACATCTCGCTGTATGTCCCACATCCAAAGTGCCAAGAGAGAGCTTGCTCTCCCTGTCTTTGAGTACTGTTTTCACTGTCCCGGTTACCTCTTTGCTAACATTCTCTTCAGAGCTGCAGTGAAACCAGGAACCACGTGGAGAAAGCACCCACACTGAAAGTGCCTGGAGGGAACATTGGGGCTTCTTCTCAGTGTCTCTGACATAGGGTTTCACTGTCCCGGGAAAGTCTCTGCTAACACCGTGCAGAGCGCTGTGCCCAATATACAGAAACGTCTTGCGGTATCTCCTACAGGGAAAGAGCCAGGAGGGAATTGCGGAGCTTGTTCTCAGTGTCTCTGAGAATTGCTCTGATTATCTGTGTGACCTCTTTGCTAAGACTCTCCAGAGAGCCGTCCTCAAAACAAACACACATCTTGACATATCTCCCACATTGATCGCAGTGTCTCCAGAAACGGCATTCAAGGAGCCAGGACCTTTTCTCCCTACACTGTCCATTGAGTTGTCCTCAAAACCAATATACATCCTGCTATATCTCCCACATGGAAAGTGCCAGGAGGGAGAAGTGGGGATTATGTTTAGACTTTCTCGGAACTGCTTCAAATCAACTAGATATCTTTGTGCTGTAAATCTCCCAACAGCCAAACGCAAAAGCAGCAAACATCTCGCTGTATGTCCCACATCCAAAGTGCCAAGAGAGAGCTTGCTCTCCCTGTCTTTGAGTACTGTTTTCACTGTCCCGGTTACCTCTTTGCTAACATTCTCTTCAGAGCTGCAGTGAAACCAGGAACCACGTGGAGAAAGCACCCACACTGAAAGTGCCTGGAGGGAACATTGGGGCTTCTTCTCAGTGTCTCTGACATAGGGTTTCACTGTCCCGGGAAAGTCTCTGCTAACACCGTGCAGAGCGCTGTGCCCAATATACAGAAACGTCTTGCGGTATCTCCTACAGGGAAAGAGCCAGGAGGGAATTGTGGAGCTTGTTCTCAGTGTCTCTGAGAATTGCTCTGATTATCTGTGTGACCTCTTTGCTAAGACTCTCCAGAGAGCCGTCCTCAAAACAAACACACATCTTGACATATCTCCCACATTGATCGCAGTGTCTCCAGAAACGGCATTCAAGGAGCCAGGACCTTTTCTCCCTACACTGTCCATTGAGTTGTCCTCAAAACCAATATACATCCTGCTATATCTCCCACATGGAAAGTGCCAGGAGGGAGAAGTGGGGATTATGTTTAGACTTTCTCGGAACTGCTTCAAATCAACTAGATATCTTTGTGCTGTAAATCTCCCAACAGCCAAACGCAAAAGCAGCAAACATCTCGCTGTATGTCCCACATCCAAAGTGCCAAGAGAGAGCTTGCTCTCCCTGTCTTTGAGTACTGTTTTCACTGTCCCGGTTACCTCTTTGCTAACATTCTCTTCAGAGCTGCAGTGAAACCAGGAACCACGTGGAGAAGGCACCCACACTGAAAGTGCCTGGAGGGAACATTGGGGCTTCTTCTCAGTGTCTCTGACATAGGGTTTCACTGTCCCGGGAAAGTCTCTGCTAACACCGTGCAGAAGAGCGCTGTGCCCAATATACAGAAACGTCTTGCGGTATCTCCTACAGGGAAAGTGCCAGGAGGGAATTGCGGAGCTTGTTCTCAGTGTCTCTGCGAATTGCTCTGATTATCTGTGTGACCTCTTTGCTAAGACTCTCCAGAGAGCCGTCCTCAAAACCAACACACATCTTGACATATCTCCCACATTGATCGCAGTGTCTCCAGAAACGGCATTCAAGGAGCCAGGACCTTTTCTCCCTACACTGTCCATTGAGTTGTCCTCAAAACCAATATACATCCTGCTATATCTCCCACATGGAAAGTGCCAGGAGGGAGAAGTGGGGATTATGTTTAGACTTTCTCGGAACTGCTTCAAATCAACTAGATATCTTTGTGCTGTAAATCTCCCAACAGCCAAACGCAAAAGCAGCAAACATCTCGCTGTATGTCCCACATCCAAAGTGCCAAGAGAGAGCTTGCTCTCCCTGTCTTTGAGTACTGTTTTCACTGTCCCGGTTACCTCTTTGCTAACATTCTCTTCAGAGCTGCAGTGAAACCAGGAACCACGTGGAGAAAGCACCCACACTGAAAGTGCCTGGAGGGAACATTGGGGCTTCTTCTCAGTGTCTCTGACATAGGGTTTCACTGTCCCGGGAAAGTCTCTGCTAACACCGTGCAGAGCGCTGTGCCCAATATACAGAAACGTCTTGCGGTATCTCCTACAGGGAAAGAGCCAGGAGGGAATTGCGGAGCTTGTTCTCAGTGTCTCTGAGAATTGCTCTGATTATCTGTGTGACCTCTTTGCTAAGACTCTCCAGAGAGCCGTCCTCAAAACAAACACACATCTTGACATATCTCCCACATTGATCGCAGTGTCTCCAGAAACGGCATTCAAGGAGCCAGGACCTTTTCTCCCTACACTGTCCATTGAGTTGTCCTCAAAACCAATATACATCCTGCTATATCTCCCACATGGAAAGTGCCAGGAGGGAGAAGTGGGGATTATGTTTAGACTTTCTCGGAACTGCTTCAAATCAACTAGATATCTTTGTGCTGTAAATCTCCCAACAGCCAAACGCAAAAGCAGCAAACATCTCGCTGTATGTCCCACATCCAAAGTGCCAAGAGAGAGCTTGCTCTCCCTGTCTTTGAGTACTGTTTTCACTGTCCCGGTTACCTCTTTGCTAACATTCTCTTCAGAGCTGCAGTGAAACCAGGAACCACGTGGAGAAAGCACCCACACTGAAAGTGCCTGGAGGGAACATTGGGGCTTCTTCTCAGTGTCTCTGACATAGGGTTTCACTGTCCCGGGAAAGTCTCTGCTAACACCGTGCAGAGCGCTGTGCCCAATATACAGAAACGTCTTGCGGTATCTCCTACAGGGAAAGAGCCAGGAGGGAATTGTGGAGCTTGTTCTCAGTGTCTCTGAGAATTGCTCTGATTATCTGTGTGACCTCTTTGCTAAGACTCTCCAGAGAGCCGTCCTCAAAACAAACACACATCTTGACATATCTCCCACATTGATCGCAGTGTCTCCAGAAACGGCATTCAAGGAGCCAGGACCTTTTCTCCCTACACTGTCCATTGAGTTGTCCTCAAAACCAATATACATCCTGCTATATCTCCCACATGGAAAGTGCCAGGAGGGAGAAGTGGGGATTATGTTTAGACTTTCTCGGAACTGCTTCAAATCAACTAGATATCTTTGTGCTGTAAATCTCCCAACAGCCAAACGCAAAAGCAGCAAACATCTCGCTGTATGTCCCACATCCAAAGTGCCAAGAGAGAGCTTGCTCTCCCTGTCTTTGAGTACTGTTTTCACTGTCCCGGTTACCTCTTTGCTAACATTCTCTTCAGAGCTGCAGTGAAACCAGGAACCACGTGGAGAAGGCACCCACACTGAAAGTGCCTGGAGGGAACATTGGGGCTTCTTCTCAGTGTCTCTGACATAGGGTTTCACTGTCCCGGGAAAGTCTCTGCTAACACCGTGCAGAAGAGCGCTGTGCCCAATATACAGAAACGTCTTGCGGTATCTCCTACAGGGAAAGTGCCAGGAGGGAATTGCGGAGCTTGTTCTCAGTGTCTCTGCGAATTGCTCTGATTATCTGTGTGACCTCTTTGCTAAGACTCTCCAGAGAGCCGTCCTCAAAACCAACACACATCTTGACATATCTCCCACATTGATCGCAGTGTCTCCAGAAACGGCATTCAAGGAGCCAGGACCTTTTCTCCCTACACTGTCCATTGAGTTGTCCTCAAAACCAATATACATCCTGCTATATCTCCCACATGGAAAGTGCCAGGAGGGAGAAGTGGGGATTATGTTTAGACTTTCTCGGAACTGCTTCAAATCAACTAGATATCTTTGTGCTGTAAATCTCCCAACAGCCAAACGCAAAAGCAGCAAACATCTCGCTGTATGTCCCACATCCAAAGTGCCAAGAGAGAGCTTGCTCTCCCTGTCTTTGAGTACTGTTTTCACTGTCCCGGTTACCTCTTTGCTAACATTCTCTTCAGAGCTGCAGTGAAACCAGGAACCACGTGGAGAAAGCAGCCACACTGAAAGTGCCTGGAGGGAACATTGGGGCTTCTTCTCAGTGTCTCTGACATAGGGTTTCACTGTCCCGGGAAAGTCTCTGCTAACACCGTGCAGAGCGCTGTGCCCAATATACAGAAACGTCTTGCGGTATCTCCTACAGGGAAAGAGCCAGGAGGGAATTGCGGAGCTTGTTCTCAGTGTCTCTGAGAATTGCTCTGATTATCTGTGTGACCTCTTTGCTAAGACTCTCCAGAGAGCCGTCCTCAAAACAAACACACATCTTGACATATCTCCCACATTGATCGCAGTGTCTCCAGAAACGGCATTCAAGGAGCCAGGACCTTTTCTCCCTACACTGTCCATTGAGTTGTCCTCAAAACCAATATACATCCTGCTATATCTCCCACATGGAAAGTGCCAGGAGGGAGAAGTGGGGATTATGTTTAGACTTTCTCGGAACTGCTTCAAATCAACTAGATATCTTTGTGCTGTAAATCTCCCAACAGCCAAACGCAAAAGCAGCAAACATCTCGCTGTATGTCCCACATCCAAAGTGCCAAGAGAGAGCTTGCTCTCCCTGTCTTTGAGTACTGTTTTCACTGTCCCGGTTACCTCTTTGCTAACATTCTCTTCAGAGCTGCAGTGAAACCAGGAACCACGTGGAGAAGGCACCCACACTGAAAGTACCTGGAGGGAACATTGGGGCTTCTTCTCAGTGTCTCTGACATAGGGTTTCACTGTCCCGGGAAAGTCTCTGCTAACACCGTGCAGAAGAGCGCTGTGCCCAATATACAGAAACGTCTTGCGGTATCTCCTACAGGGAAAGTGCCAGGAGGGAATTGCGGAGCTTGTTCTCAGTGTCTCTGCGAATTGCTCTGATTATCTGTGTGACCTCTTTGCTAAGACTCTCCAGAGAGCCGTCCTCAAAACCAACACACATCTTGACATATCTCCCACATTGATCGCAGTGTCTCCAGAAACGGCATTCAAGGAGCCAGGACCTTTTCTCCCTACACTGTCCATTGAGTTGTCCTCAAAACCAATATACATCCTGCTATATCTCCCACATGGAAAGTGCCAGGAGGGAGAAGTGGGGATTATGTTTAGACTTTCTCGGAACTGCTTCAAATCAACTAGATATCTTTGTGCTGTAAATCTCCCAACAGCCAAACGCAAAAGCAGCAAACATCTCGCTGTATGTCCCACATCCAAAGTGCCAAGAGAGAGCTTGCTCTCCCTGTCTTTGAGTACTGTTTTCACTGTCCCGGTTACCTCTTTGCTAACATTCTCTTCAGAGCTGCAGTGAAACCAGGAACCACGTGGAGAAAGCACCCACACTGAAAGTGCCTGGAGGGAACATTGGGGCTTCTTCTCAGTGTCTCTGACATAGGGTTTCACTGTCCCGGGAAAGTCTCTGCTAACACCGTGCAGAGCGCTGTGCCCAATATACAGAAACGTCTTGCGGTATCTCCTACAGGGAAAGTGCCAGGAGGGAATTGCGGAGCTTGTTCTCAGTGTCTCTGAGAATTGCTCTGATTATCTGTGTGACCTCTTTGCTAAGACTCTCCAGAGAGCCGTCCTCAAAACCAACACACATCTTGACATATCTCCCACATTGATCGCAGTGTCTCCAGAAACGGCATTCAAGGAGCCAGGAGGTTTTCTCCCTACACTGTCCATTGAGTTGTCCTCAAAACCAATATACATCCTGCTATATCTCCCACATGGAAAGTGCCAGGAGGGAGAAGTGGGGATTATGTTTAGACTTTCTCGGAACTGCTTCAAATCAACTAGATATCTTTGTGCTGTAAATCTCCCAACAGCCAAACGCAAAAGCAGCAAACATCTCGCTGTATGTCCCACATCCAAAGTGCCAAGAGAGAGCTTGCTCTCCCTGTCTTTGAGTACTGTTTTCACTGTCCCGGTTACCTCTTGGCTAACGTTCTCTTCAGAGCCGCAGTGAAACCAGGAACCACGTGGAGAAGGCACCCACACTGAAAGTGCCTGGAGGGAACATTGGGGCTTCTTCTCAGTGTCTCTGACATAGGGTTTCACTGTCCCGGGAAAGTCTCTGCTAACACGCTGCAGAGCGCTGTGCCCAATATACAGAAACGTCTTGCGGTATCTCCTACAGGGAAAGTGCCAGGAGGGAATTGCGGAGCTTGTTCTCAGTGTCTCTGAGAATTGCTCTGATTATCTGTGTGACCTCTTTGCTAAGACTCTCCAGAGAGCCGTCCTCAAAACAAACACACATCTTGACATATCTCCCACATTGATCGCAGTGTCTCCAGAAACGGCATTCAAGGAGCCAGGACCTTTTCTCCCTACACTGTCCATTGAGTTGTCCTCAAAACCAATATACATCCTGCTATATCTCCCACATGGAAAGTGCCAGGAGGGAGAAGTGGGGATTATGTTTAGACTTTCTCGGAACTGCTTCAAATCAACTAGATATCTTTGTGCTGTAAATCTCCCAACAGCCAAACGCAAAAGCAGCAAACATCTCGCTGTATGTCCCACATCCAAAGTGCCAAGAGAGAGCTTGCTCTCCCTGTCTTTGAGTACTGTTTTCACTGTCCCGGTTACCTCTTTGCTAACATTCTCTTCAGAGCTGCAGTGAAACCAGGAACCACGTGGAGAAGGCAGCCACACTGAAAGTGCCTGGAGGGAACATTGGGGCTTCTTCTCAGTGTCTCTGACATAGGGTTTCACTGTGCCGGGAAAGTCTCTGCTAACACCCTGCAGAGCGCTGTGCCCAATATACAGAAACGTCTTGCGGTATCTCCTACAGGGAAAGAGCCAGGAGGGAATTGCGGAGCTTGTTCTCAGTGTCTCTGAGAATTGCTCTGATTATCTGTGTGACCTCTTTGCTAAGACTCTCCAGAGAGCCGTCCTCAAAACAAACACACATCTTGACATATCTCCCACATTGATCGCAGTGTCTCCAGAAACGGCATTCAAGGAGCCAGGACCTTTTCTCCCTACATTGTCCATTGAGTTGTCCTCAAAACCAATATACATCCTGCTATATCTCCCACATGGAAAGTGCCAGGAGGGAGAAGTGGGGATTATGTTTAGACTTTCTCGGAACTGCTTCAAATCAACTAGATATCTTTGTACTGTAAATCTCCCAACAGCCAAACGCAAAAGCAGCAAACATCTCGCTGTATGTCCCACATCCAAAGTGCCAAGAGAGAGCTTGCTCTCCCTGTCTTTGAGTACTGTTTTCACTGTCCCGGTTACCTCTTTGCTAACATTCTCTTCAGAGCTGCAGTGAAACCAGGAACCACGTGGAGAAAGCAGCCACACTGAAAGTGCCTGGAGGGAACATTGGGGCTTCTTCTCAGTGTCTCTGCCATAGGGTTTCACTGTCCCGGGAAAGTCTCTGCTAACACCGTGCAGGGCGCTGTGCCCAATATACAGAAACGTCTTGCGGTATCTCCTACAGGGAAAGTGCCAGGAGGGAATTGCGGAGCTTGTTCTCAGTGTCTCTGAGAATTGCTCTGATTATCTGTGTGACCTCTTTGCTAAGACTCTCCAGAGAGCCGTCCTCAAAACAAACACACATCTTGACATATCTCCCACATTGATCGCAGTGTCTCCAGAAACGGCATTCAAGGAGCCAGGACCTTTTCTCCCTACACTGTCCATTGAGTTGTCCTCAAAACCAATATACATCCTGCTATATCTCCCACATGGAAAGTGCCAGGAGGGAGAAGTGGGGATTATGTTTAGACTTTCTCGGAACTGCTTCAAATCAACTAGATATCTTTGTGCTGTAAATCTCCCAACAGCCAAACGCAAAAGCAGCAAACATCTCGCTGTATGTCCCACATCCAAAGTGCCAAGAGAGAGCTTGCTCTCCCTGTCTTTGAGTACTGTTTTCACTGTCCCGGTTACCTCTTTGCTAACATTCTCTTCAGAGCTGCAGTGAAACCAGGAACCACGTGGAGAAGGCACCCACACTGAAAGTGCCTGGAGGGAACATTGGGGCTTCTTCTCAGTGTCTCTGACATAGGGTTTCACTGTCCCGGGGAAGTATCTGCTAACACCGTGCAGAGCGCTGTGCCCAATATACAGAAACGTCTTGCGGTATCTCCTACAGGGAAAGTGCCAGGAGGGAATTGCGGAGCTTGTTCTCAGTGTCTCTGAGAATTGCTCTGATTATCTGTGTGACCTCTTTGCTAAGACTCTCCAGAGAGCCGTCCTCAAAACCAACACACATCTTGACATATCTCCCACATTGATCGCAGTGTCTCCAGAAACGGCATTCAAGGAGCCAGGACCTTTTCTCCCTACACTGTCCATTGAGTTGTCCTCAAAACCAATATACATCCTGCTATATCTCCCACATGGAAAGTGCCAGGAGGGAGAAGTGGGGATTATGTTTAGACTTTCTCGGAACTGCTTCAAATCAACTAGATATCTTTGTGCTGTAAATCTCCCAACAGCCAAACGCAAAAGCAGCAAACATCTCGCTGTATGTCCCACATCCAAAGTGCCAAGAGAGAGCTTGCTCTCCCTGTCTTTGAGTACTGTTTTCACTGTCCCGGTTACCTCTTTGCTAACATTCTCTTCAGAGCTGCAGTGAAACCAGGAACCACGTGGAGAAGGCACCCACACTGAAAGTGCCTGGAGGGAACATTGGGGCTTCTTCTCAGTGTCTCTGACATAGGGTTTCACTGTGCCGGGAAAGTCTCTGCTAACACCGTGCAGAGCGCTGTGCCCAATATACAGAAACGTCTTGCGGTATCTCCTACAGGGAAAGTGCCAGGAGGGAATTGCGGAGCTTGTTCTCAGTGTCTCTGCGAATTGCTCTGATTATCTGTGTGACCTCTTTGCTAAGACTCTCCAGAGAGCCGTCCTCAAAACAAACACACATCTTGACATATCTCCCACATTGATCGCAGTGTCTCCAGAAACGGCATTCAAGGAGCCAGGACCTTTTCTCCCTACACTGTCCATTGAGTTGTCCTCAAAACCAATATACATCCTGCTATATCTCCCACATGGAAAGTGCCAGGAGGGAGAAGTGGGGATTATGTTTAGACTTTCTCGGAACTGCTTCAAATCAACTAGATATCTTTGTGCTGTAAATCTCCCAACAGCCAAACGCAAAAGCAGCAAACATCTCGCTGTATGTCCCACATCCAAAGTGCCAAGAGAGAGCTTGCTCTCCCTGTCTTTGAGTACTGTTTTCACTGTCCCGGTTACCTCTTTGCTAACATTCTCTTCAGAGCTGCAGTGAAACCAGGAACCACGTGGAGAAGGCACCCACACTGAAAGTGCCTGGAGGGAACATTGGGGCTTCTTCTCAGTGTCTCTGACATAGGGTTTCACTGTGCCGGGAAAGTCTCTGCTAACACCCTGCAGAGCGCTGTGCCCAATATACAGAAACGTCTTGCGGTATCTCCTACAGGGAAAGAGCCAGGAGGGAATTGCGGAGCTTGTTCTCAGTGTCTCTGAGAATTGCTCTGATTATCTGTGTGACCTCTTTGCTAAGACTCTCCAGAGAGCCGTCCTCAAAACAAACACACATCTTGACATATCTCCCACATTGATCGCAGTGTCTCCAGAAACGGCATTCAAGGAGCCAGGACCTTTTCTCCCTACATTGTCCATTGAGTTGTCCTCAAAACCAATATACATCCTGCTATATCTCCCACATGGAAAGTGCCAGGAGGGAGAAGTGGGGATTATGTTTAGACTTTCTCGGAACTGCTTCAAATCAACTAGATATCTTTGTGCTGTAAATCTCCCAACAGCCAAACGCAAAAGCAGCAAACATCTCGCTGTATGTCCCACATCCAAAGTGCCAAGAGAGAGCTTGCTCTCCCTGTCTTTGAGTACTGTTTTCACTGTCCCGGTTACCTCTTTGCTAACATTCTCTTCAGAGCTGCAGTGAAACCAGGAACCACGTGGAGAAGGCACCCACACTGAAAGTGCCTGGAGGGAACATTGGGGCTTCTTCTCAGTGTCTCTGACATAGGGTTTCACTGTGCCGGGAAAGTCTCTGCTAACACCCTGCAGAGCGCTGTGCCCAATATACAGAAACGTCTTGCGGTATCTCCTACAGGGAAAGAGCCAGGAGGGAATTGCGGAGCTTGTTCTCAGTGTCTCTGAGAATTGCTCTGATTATCTGTGTGACCTCTTTGCTAAGACTCTCCAGAGAGCCGTCCTCAAAACAAACACACATCTTGACATATCTCCCACATTGATCGCAGTGTCTCCAGAAACGGCATTCAAGGAGCCAGGACCTTTTCTCCCTACATTGTCCATTGAGTTGTCCTCAAAACCAATATACATCCTGCTATATCTCCCACATGGAAAGTGCCAGGAGGGAGAAGTGGGGATTATGTTTAGACTTTCTCGGAACTGCTTCAAATCAACTAGATATCTTTGTGCTGTAAATCTCCCAACAGCCAAACGCAAAAGCAGCAAACATCTCGCTGTATGTCCCACATCCAAAGTGCCAAGAGAGAGCTTGCTCTCCCTGTCTTTGAGTACTGTTTTCACTGTCCCGGTTACCTCTTTGCTAACATTCTCTTCAGAGCTGCAGTGAAACCAGGAACCACGTGGAGAAGGCACCCACACTGAAAGTGCCTGGAGGGAACATTGGGGCTTCTTCTCAGTGTCTCTGACATAGGGTTTCACTGTCCCGGGAAAGTCTCTGCTAACACCGTGCAGAGCGCTGTGCCCAATATACAGAAACGTCTTGCGGTATCTCCTACAGGGAAAGTGCCAGGAGGGAATTGCGGAGCTTGTTCTCAGTGTCTCTGCGAATTGCTCTGATTATCTGTGTGACCTCTTTGCTAAGACTCTCCAGAGAGCCGTCCTCAAAACAAACACACATCTTGACATATCTCCCACATTGATCGCAGTGTCTCCAGAAACGGCATTCAAGGAGCCAGGACCTTTTCTCCCTACACTGTCCATTGAGTTGTCCTCAAAACCAATATACATCCTGCTATATCTCCCACATGGAAAGTGCCAGGAGGGAGAAGTGGGGATTATGTTTAGACTTTCTCGGAACTGCTTCAAATCAACTAGATATCTTTGTGCTGTAAATCTCCCAACAGCCAAACGCAAAAGCAGCAAACATCTCGCTGTATGTCCCACATCCAAAGTGCCAAGAGAGAGCTTGCTCTCCCTGTCTTTGAGTACTGTTTTCACTGTCCCAGTTACCTCTTTGCTAACATTCTCTTCAGAGCTGCAGTGAAACCAGGAACCACGTGGAGAAGGCACCCACACTGAAAGTGCCTGGAGGGAACATTGGGGCTTCTTCTCAGTGTCTCTGACATAGGGTTTCACTGTCCCGGGAAAGTCTCTGCTAACACGCTGCAGAGCGCTGTGCCCAATATACAGAAACGTCTTGCGGTATCTCCTACAGGGAAAGTGCCAGGAGGGAATTGCGGAGCTTGTTCTCAGTGTCTCTGAGAATTGCTCTGATTATCTGTGTGACCTCTTTGCTAAGACTCTCCAGAGAGCCGTCCTCAAAACCAACACACATCTTGACATATCTCCCACATTGATCGCAGTGTCTCCAGAAACGGCATTCAAGGAGCCAGGACCTTTTCTCCCTACACTGTCCATTGAGTTGTCCTCAAAACCAATATACATCCTGCTATATCTCCCACATGGAAAGTGCCAGGAGGGAGAAGTGGGGATTATGTTTAGACTTTCTCGGAACTGCTTCAAATCAACTAGATATCTTTGTGCTGTAAATCTCCCAACAGCCAAACGCAAAAGCAGCAAACATCTCGCTGTATGTCCCACATCCAAAGTGCCAAGAGAGAGCTTGCTCTCCCTGTCTTTGAGTACTGTTTTCACTGTCCCGGTTACCTCTTTGCTAACATTCTCTTCAGAGCTGCAGTGAAACCAGGAACCACGTGGAGAAGGCACCCACACTGAAAGTGCCTGGAGGGAACATTGGGGCTTCTTCTCAGTGTCTCTGACATAGGGTTTCACTGTGCCGGGAAAGTCTCTGCTAACACCGTGCAGAGCGCTGTGCCCAATATACAGAAACGTCTTGCGGTATCTCCTACAGGGAAAGTGCCAGGAGGGAATTGCGGAGCTTGTTCTCAGTGTCTCTGCGAATTGCTCTGATTATCTGTGTGACCTCTTTGCTAAGACTCTCCAGAGAGCCGTCCTCAAAACAAACACACATCTTGACATATCTCCCACATTGATCGCAGTGTCTCCAGAAACGGCATTCAAGGAGCCAGGACCTTTTCTCCCTACACTGTCCATTGAGTTGTCCTCAAAACCAATATACATCCTGCTATATCTCCCACATGGAAAGTGCCAGGAGGGAGAAGTGGGGATTATGTTTAGACTTTCTCGGAACTGCTTCAAATCAACTAGATATCTTTGTGCTGTAAATCTCCCAACAGCCAAACGCAAAAGCAGCAAACATCTCGCTGTATGTCCCACATCCAAAGTGCCAAGAGAGAGCTTGCTCTCCCTGTCTTTGAGTACTGTTTTCACTGTCCCGGTTACCTCTTTGCTAACATTCTCTTCAGAGCTGCAGTGAAACCAGGAACCACGTGGAGAAGGCACCCACACTGAAAGTGCCTGGAGGGAACATTGGGGCTTCTTCTCAGTGTCTCTGACATAGGGTTTCACTGTGCCGGGAAAGTCTCTGCTAACACCGTGCAGAGCGCTGTGCCCAATATACAGAAACGTCTTGCGGTATCTCCTACAGGGAAAGAGCCAGGAGGGAATTGCGGAGCTTGTTCTCAGTGTCTCTGAGAATTGCTCTGATTATCTGTGTGACCTCTTTGCTAAGACTCTCCAGAGAGCCGTCCTCAAAACAAACACACATCTTGACATATCTCCCACATTGATCGCAGTGTCTCCAGAAACGGCATTCAAGGAGCCAGGACCTTTTCTCCCTACATTGTCCATTGAGTTGTCCTCAAAACCAATATACATCCTGCTATATCTCCCACATGGAAAGTGCCAGGAGGGAGAAGTGGGGATTATGTTTAGACTTTCTCGGAACTGCTTCAAATCAACTAGATATCTTTGTGCTGTAAATCTCCCAACAGCCAAACGCAAAAGCAGCAAACATCTCGCTGTATGTCCCACATCCAAAGTGCCAAGAGAGAGCTTGCTCTCCCTGTCTTTGAGTACTGTTTTCACTGTCCCGGTTACCTCTTTGCTAACATTCTCTTCAGAGCTGCAGTGAAACCAGGAACCACGTGGAGAAGGCACCCACACTGAAAGTGCCTGGAGGGAACACTGGGGCTTCTTCTCAGTGTCTCTGACATAGGGTTTCACTGTCCCGGGAAAGTCTCTGCTAACACCGTGCAGAGCGCTGTGCCCAATATACAGAAACGTCTTGCGGTATCTCCTACAGGGAAAGTGCCAGGAGGGAATTGCGGAGCTTGTTCTCAGTGTCTCTGCGAATTGCTCTGATTATCTGTGTGACCTCTTTGCTAAGACTCTCCAGAGAGCCGTCCTCAAAACAAACACACATCTTGACATATCTCCCACATTGATCGCAGTGTCTCCAGAAACGGCATTCAAGGAGCCAGGACCTTTTCTCCCTACACTGTCCATTGAGTTGTCCTCAAAACCAATATACATCCTGCTATATCTCCCACATGGAAAGTGCCAGGAGGGAGAAGTGGGGATTATGTTTAGACTTTCTCGGAACTGCTTCAAATCAACTAGATATCTTTGTGCTGTAAATCTCCCAACAGCCAAACGCAAAAGCAGCAAACATCTCGCTGTATGTCCCACATCCAAAGTGCCAAGAGAGAGCTTGCTCTCCCTGTCTTTGAGTACTGTTTTCACTGTCCCAGTTACCTCTTTGCTAACATTCTCTTCAGAGCTGCAGTGAAACCAGGAACCACGTGGAGAAGGCACCCACACTGAAAGTGCCTGGAGGGAACATTGGGGCTTCTTCTCAGTGTCTCTGACATAGGGTTTCACTGTCCCGGGAAAGTCTCTGCTAACACGCTGCAGAGCGCTGTGCCCAATATACAGAAACGTCTTGCGGTATCTCCTACAGGGAAAGTGCCAGGAGGGAATTGCGGAGCTTGTTCTCAGTGTCTCTGAGAATTGCTCTGATTATCTGTGTGACCTCTTTGCTAAGACTCTCCAGAGAGCCGTCCTCAAAACCAACACACATCTTGACATATCTCCCACATTGATCGCAGTGTCTCCAGAAACGGCATTCAAGGAGCCAGGACCTTTTCTCCCTACACTGTCCATTGAGTTGTCCTCAAAACCAATATACCTCCTGCTATATCTCCCACATGGAAAGTGCCAGGAGGGAG